>NC_074707.1:10746410-11346410 GCF_024334085.1 Lutzomyia longipalpis | reverse complement strand
CACATTTAAAACAAAACTTCTAGAAAATATTGAAAGATTTTCCTTTCGGCTAAAAGATTCCTCCAAAGTCTTGTTTATTATTAGTTTTTTGTACTAAATTAATGTGATGCAAAGATTTTTTAAAGAGGAATTAAAAAAAGAAGATAAACATTGAAAAATTCCTCATAGAATTGCATTTTTTTTGATGAGCTTTAGAACATTCTGCACCACACTATAAAATGTAAATTATTTCAGCATGTTCGTTCCACCGGTTGATTTTTCGCTATTTACACACATTATCCCTGCATAAAATGGAAATGTGGGGTCTCATGCAAAATGCAGATAGAGTTTATGGTGAAAAAAATATATAACAGGTTAATTGCTAAATTGTGTGCAAAAAAAGTCTATGAAGTTTTTTTTCTGAGTTCTTAAAATATGGTTTAAAAAAAATTACAAAAAAAAGCTCGTTAGTTTATAACTTTTTCAACATTAATCCTTTTTTACGTATATATATCATCTATATAAGTTACATTTTACGTGTTATTACGCGATTCTTTTTATTTTTTTTTTATTTCACAATGGGGCCTGTTATACACAACATTTCTATAACCACTGATTAATCCCTCTGGCCCATTCTGGTTATATATTTTTTTTTTGCAAAAGAGTTAAAATAAAATTCTGTGGTAATTTTTGTAAGTTAGTATTTTTCAACTACGTCTAGTAAATGTGTGTGTAGTCAACTAGAAGTTTTTTTTTACCTCTCATGTTTTAACGTGAATATTCAACAACAATTTCCTTTTTCAAAATTGTTCATTCCATTTTTTTCTTTATTTTTTAAAGATTTTAATGCTATTAAGACTACGTTTTTTTCACCTACATTGTGTTACAATTACTTTGGATAACTTAGAAACTATATTATTTATTTAATATTTGTTTTAAATTTACACTTTCTTAAATAAATTAAAAATATTTTTTATACGTTTACTGTTTTTTTTTTTTTTACTTAATTCCTAAAATATATAATCACATTTATATTTTATATTTCGTACCATAAAAGAAAAATATTTTGTTTGCCTAATTTTTTTTCCTTTTAATATTTTTTCTTATCTTATATTTACTGGGAAGGATCAAATTATCACAGTTTTCTCGTTTTGATTTTTTTATGTGATTTTCCTTCATTTCAAATTGAGTTCTTTTTCTTTTTTAAATAATTAATTTAATTGAAAAAAAGAGGAATGGCTTTTGGAATTGTACGGAGGTTCCAGTGATGAAAGGCAGCTCATAAGTTCGTTTTCTTAACTTTTTTTCTTCTATTCTTGAATATTTTTTTCTTCTATTTTATGTACTTCTCAATTGAAGTCATTAATTTTTCTTGACATGAAGATTTCTCAATGATTTATGTATATTTTTTAAATACTTCGTGTTGTAGAAGTTTTCTTATGAGAGATATTTTACAAAAAAAAACTGCCGATCAACTTCAAAACTTTTTGGCAAAACATGGGATATTGGAAAAGTTATAAAACTTTTAGTCTTCTATTCGAAAGATTTGAAAAATCCATGAATTAAAATACTGAGAAGCGAAGACAAAAAAAAACGAAGAGCTTTTTCCTTCAAATTTTCAAAGCTTCTGGGGACAAAAGACAAAATCAGGTCGACTGATTAGCATTTATTGGTATGCAGGAGAGTCGCATTAAAATGTAAAAGGAAAAGAAAGGCGGAGTAATTGTAAGCAAGCAAAGAAATATATAATGATTTAATACATAACTGTGAATTTTCTATTTATATGTTTTAAGAATCTTTTCGTAGAATTTGCTTCTTTTTTTTACTAGAACTTTTGAAGAAAAAATAAACAAGGAAGTTTTCTTGTCTTTTACCGTCTTCCTCTTTCTTCACTCTCTTACGTTTTTCTTGTGAATTTCTTTTTTTAATTTTAATAAGATTAAAAAGATTGTTTTTAGAGAAATCTTTTATAATAAAATAAGGTTTAATTAAAATTAAAAATTTCTTACATCATTCCAACAGTATTAACGAACTTATGAGCTGAACTATAAAAAAAAATATTTATAAAAAAAACTAATAAATATGGTGTGATGTACCTATTTAAATATTTCATTTTAAATGCAAAATTGGTCAACGCATCAGTAAAGTGCAAAAAAAAACCCTAAAAAAAGCCACACTATTAATTTTGCAAATTGAGCTTAAAAATTCCACCCTATTCTGGCTGAGGGCGGAAAATTTTGATATACTTTTTTTTTGTTGATTATAAAATGTAGTGTGATTCTGGGGAAACATTTAAAACTGTGATAATTCGACAAATTATATTAATTCCTTTTTTAATATAAAAAATGTATAAAATCCAGTCTTGCGAAGTAGAGTATTTTTAAACTATTTTCTTTTACCTTCTCATCATCATACTAAATTACATTGAAATATTTTTATTACAGTAGTTTATGTATAAATGTGTTTACCTTAAGGGTAGATGTATGTTTCTTGTTTTTTTGTTGTTTTTTTATTCAACTTGAATTTCTTACCTTGGTCTCCTGCGTAGACCTCATGGAAATCATCTCATGCCATCAATGTGTGTGTGGGAGGGTGTCCAAAATCCACCCAAATGCAGAATAATAGCATGGGACAAGTATCCAGCGGAACTGCATGGTGACTAATCCAGGAAACAATGTGCCAACAGTGCATTCCTGGTTATCACCTAAACATCCGTTTTGTTGTCATCATTATTTGGTATGATCATCTCTTCGGAATCCTCTATTATTTCTGGCTTTGAAACATTCCCATTTGACGCGGGGACAGTTGTAATGTTGGTATTTGTCAGGGAATTGGATGTATGAAGGGCTGAGCTTATATTTCCATTGCTGCATATTTTACTATATAAATCCGGCGTGGCCGTTGTCACATCCTCAAACTCCGTTCTCAATGCTGTGCATTTTAGTAATTGCAAATCACTCGGTAGATACGTCAATATCCGGTAAATTTGTTTCACTTCCTCTGCCGTGGTCCAAATCCCTGGTCTCTTGTTATGGTATAATTTGGCATACGTATAGATATTTGCTGTGCCATCATACTCCAATTGCATAGCCAAAGAGGTTACAATGCAAAATATTGCTGCTTGAGCTCCACCATATCTACATTAATACAATCACAAAAAACAGAATATCAAAATTGCAATATCAATTTTATCATTAATCCCACACCTTTTACCCTAACACAGCACAGGCTCATACAATATATTATTCTAAATATTTAGAACATCCATCCACAGGCTCATACACACACCACCACACACTCACACACTATATTTAATTAAATTTTAAAACAATTTACCTATCTACAACAACTATCGGTCCATTTCGGTACTCTGAGCCTCTCTCGTGCACTTTCACTATAAAATCGAAAATCCCAGTGGGGGTCATTAGGTCCGGCCACGTGGGGCAGTGGAGCATTTTGGTGTTGAGCTCGTAATCGTCTTGTATAGACTGCATCACAAATTCACGATTAATATAATCGTTGCAATTGTGCTCGGACAAGAATTTAACACGATAACTATCAGTTTCAATTGAATCATCCTCATTGGGCCAAAATTGTGGAAAGTTCTGCAAAAGAGGGGAAAATGTTGATGTGCAACTACATTTTATCACAATTTCAATAAATATTGTCGATTTGGTCAATTTGGTCATTTTATGTTCAAATTTATTCTATTTAGCTTCATTCAATGCATATAATGTGGAACATAAATGAATGATAATCATGAATTTCAATGTATCTAATCTATATCTAAACTGGTTAAGCTCTATCAAAACAAGAGCTTTTGAATCTTTATTTTTTCAACAAGTGTGTTCTCTCGAGACCTCAAAAGTGGATTGTGGGATGCTATTTTAATTATACATAATTAGGAAACTCATTTAAAAAACATAGGAAAATACATTAGCATTATAGGGAATACCGTAGAGAAATTTTCTATCAGTTTTAATAACATGTCACATTTACTATTCGATGTTAGCGCATATTTTACAGATTGGACTATGCATAAATTTTTGCACGTTCCCGCACATCCATTAATTATAAAAATGACAGATTTTAATGTACTTTATGCATGTAGATTTAAAGATAAATGCAAATAAGGTGGCGTAACGAGAATAATATTAGTTTGAGATAAATATAAAATGAAATTATAACTCACCGTATCATCAATTGAGGATAGTAATACTATTGTTTGTGCGTTGTGATCCCAGATCATTTGCCAGAAGTCTCGAATGGTTGATGTCAGGGGATGCTGTGTTACGATGAAGTCACGTAATCGTCGGAATCCATGGAACCACGTAGCATTAATATAGTCACTCCCATCAACCCCTGGCTTGGGTGTCAGATGCACACGACTACCCTCCAGTGGCAGCAACCCACTTCTATTCTTTGTGGAATTTGCTGCCTTTATAGCGGATGCAATATTCACATCTTTTGGTTGAAAGGACGTTATTAGCTGCAAGTATCATCATTTAGGTGTTACTAAATTGAATATTTAGATTTTATCATGAGAAATATTCATGATTCTCAATTGTTCACACAGATTACACAATTTTGCAGCTTGCGGGGGTGGTATGATGATGAAGAAAATTCATTTGAAATTCACATTTCAAAAGGAAAATTCATTGTGCACAAAGATGGAAAACTATAATACGGATATCATTTTTCAAGTGTCTCATTAAAAAGAAAATTTCTCCCGAGGTATTAAATCACCCCTTTTGTTAGAACTTTATATCACTGCTAATTAAATATACTTTTCTTTCCTTTTTTTCATCTTCTTTTGAATTGAAAATATCATATTGTTATTCTTTTCCGCGGAATGGTCTTTAAAAAAAAATATAAATTTGCGGTAAAATTCTTCAACACAAAATTTTGGGGGAAAATATATATTTTTTGTTTTATTTCAAAATATATATAACATGGAAAATATATAGAATTTTCCAAACGCCATATCCTTCCCAACAATATCAAATTACAAAGAGCTACCGTGAAATAGGTCAGTAATTCAATATTCAGCACCAAAGAGACTCATATAGAAAATGTACAAACGTATATAAGAAGAGGAAGAGGAGAGAGACTATAATAAGCAGAACAGTAGTGAGAAATTCATAATGAAGAAATCATGTAGATTTGTGTTGGGAATGAGATGGTCGTAAAGGAAAATTGCTCCAAGAAATGTTGATCACACACGCACTTGTGATTTAAATGAGTGAGTAATTTGTAACACCATGGAATTCAATCATCAACACGTACAAAAAAAAGTATGAGTTTTACTATATTTATGGAAAAGTTAGAGCGTACCTATATGTATGGGGGCGACTCACCTTAAATTGTGCTACTTGGAAATTGTAATCATTGAGTTGTTCCATTAGTTGGTCCGGTCGAATGTTCGTCTCACCACTCCCAATAGCCTCAACGAGGGCATCATGAATGAAGATGTACTGCTCCTCTGTCTGCACCAGAAAATTCCTCTGGCCACGAATATGCCGCAAGAAGCTGAACACATTGAGGACGCCTTTGTGCTCAATTTGTCGTAGCATGGCATCGAGGACAATGTATGTACCAGTTCTCCCCACACCAGCACTGCAGTGCACAACAATGGGGCCAGCATCCTGTGGATTTGCAGCTGAGGATTTCTTCACAAAATTCAGCACTGGCAATGGGTGATCGGGTGTACCATGATCTGGCCAATTTGTGTAGTGATACTGATAGACAATTTTCTCAATGGATCCCTGCTTTTTTCTCTTCAACTGCTTGAAAGGACAGAGGCGCACACAAAGGAAAGAGAGAAAAAAATGGCAATAATGTTAGAAAAGTGCCAGAGAGCAATGAAAACCAATTACGACGGCCCAAGATGGGAAGAATCAACTCACTTTGAGATGTTTAATTTGAAACGTCCTAACTGTATATGTCGCCATAACGTCCTCCTGAAGAAGTTTCACTTGTATCACGCCATATGTCTCTGTTCCATCCTTTGGCCAATACATATCACATTTGCGTCTACCACGCTCCACTAAATTTGTTATCATAACTATAATAGCTACTCTTTGTTCCCATATCATTCGCCAAAAGCAATCGAATGTACCAGGCAATGGGCCCTGGGTGCCGATGAAGGCCCTTGATTTGTGGTAGCCGTCTATAAAGTTCGCATTGATATAATCGATTGACTTCTTTTGTCCTGGAGTTGGGTGCAAATGTACCCTACTGTGGTCATCTGAAATGCGACACACATCATAAGTCAGAAAGAAATACACACAATGAACCAACTTTTTTTTCCTTCCTCTCCATCAATTGTCTCCAAAACTTTATGGATTTGAGTGGGGGGAGACGTGTGGAGGCGAAAGAAAGAAAATTAGTTCCGTGCACAAGAGAAAAAGTTTGAGGAAAATAATAAAGAAAAATTTACAGAAATGTATTGGGAGGGGGAGGGCAAAAGTTCTTACCCAAAAATAACCAGAAAAGGCTTTTATTTCATAACTTTTTGTTGTGTGAAACTTTTTATTTATTTTTTTTAGCTGTGATTCTTTCTTAAAAGAAGCACATTTTAGCTGTGATTCTTTCTTAAAAGAAGCACAGCTTCTGTGTACACTCTAAAATGCAAAGTCGTCAGATCGGGCTCAAACTTGGGATGAGCACGAATTAGGGTCCCCACATTCCAAAAAACGTATGCGCCAAAAATTGGTCCGGCCGTCCGGCCGGCCGGCCGGAGTATAACGCTAAATTGCGAGAGAACGGTAATAGATAGAAACTTGCGGTCAACGGCAAAGTTCATATATCAGGTGGAAGACATCCGATTATGAAGTCAAATCCAACCCCCCACCCCCGCGTCCGCCATTTTGAATAACCTCAAAATTTTGTTTTCGCTATATCTCAGTCACTATTATGGCTAGAGATCTGAAATTTTGATATGTTGTAGGGGCCATCAAGACCTTTCCAACGATACCTCATTTTCGAAAATCGGCCAAGCCGTTTAGCCAATATGGCCGCCACAATTTTACATCGAAAATCGGCCATAACTCGAGAACGGCTTGACCGATTTTGATCAACTCGGGCTCAAATGAAAGATATTAATGAGCCCTACAACTGCTCGGAACATTGAAAGTTCAAAAAATGACCGCAAGTGGCGCTAAAATCGAAAACAAAATTTTCGATGAGTTTTCGATGAATATCTCGAGCACCGCTTTATAGAATTGCTTCAAATTTTGATATGTTATAGTTGACTATAGTATCTATCACCATGCCAAAAATGAAGAAAATCTATGTAGCCGTTCCGGAGATATCGCGTTTTAAAGTTTACATGTCATATCTTGAGTTGCATAAGACCAATGCCCCGCGAAGCGGGGCGTTTTATATATACCCATATAAATGTAAAGTAAAATATATATAAATGCATAGATATATACATTATATATACATATAAAAATGCAAAGATAAATATATATAAACTGCAAAGATAAAAATTAAATATAGCATGGATGGAACAGTATAAAGCGAAAGAACGGTAAGTAAAACTTACGGGCTGTGATTCTTTCTTTGTCAGTGAAATGTGAAATTGACGGAAAATTAAGGATGGGCAAATTTTGAGGAAGGCTTTCTCGCGTATCGAATCACAGCCAACGCGAAGAAATTATGTGAAAAGCCTTAATCGTGGGCGTTGGCTGTGATTCGGTACGCGAGAAAGCCTTCCTCAAAATTTGCCTATCCCCAATTTTCCGTCAATTTCACATTTCACTGACAAAGAAAGAATCACAGCCCGTAAGTTTTACTTACCGTTCTTTCGCTTTATACTGTTCCATCCATGCTATATTTAATTTTTATCTTTGCAGTTTATATATATTTATCTTTGCATTTTTATTTTAGCTAGAGTTGAGTGATAATAATAAAAAAAAATTAAATCAAATCGTCGCTGGAAGTTTAAGCAAATTGTAAGATTATTTTACAAATTCTGTATACTAAAAGATCATAAACTATCATCTTTATGACACACAATATGGATAAAATTCATAAAATAAAAAATTTAAGACAATAATCTGATTACTTTTGGGTACCCAACCCATCAACCCCTTACATAAGGGACGGATGATGTATTTGGGGTGAAAAAAGTACACAACTTACAGGCAATAATATTTAAGTAGCGATTTTTCCCTTTATTCTCCGGATGCTGTGAATGTTCAGACGGAAACTCGTCCATTATCGATTCATTCTGAATTGACTCGTACTCTTTGCTAAACCCTATATCACCGTCTGCGTGCAATTCTGCCACATGCTTGGCAAACTCATTCACTGGCACCACAGTCCTCACCTCACCACCCACCTCAACTGGCGCCTCCCAGTCGATTAAAAGCGCCGTCTGCCCCTGACATGGAGGATCATCCAGATAGTAGTATGCGGCATGGAAGCATTTTCTAAAAGGAATAATCCCGATTATTTAAAAAAAAAGTCCTTTTTTAATCCTTAAGGCCGCGTATACACAATTCAGATAAACAATCAACAACAACAACTACAAAAGCTCTCCAACAGCAATCTTTTTCAAATCGACTCCCCACGCATTCATTTTCCATCCTCCATCGCTCCTCAAAAAAAAATCCCTCCGCAGAATCGCGTCTTTGCACTTACGTAAACCAATTTGTTCTCTTTATGCTCTTTCGCTTCGACATTATTTACGCATTTTATCCCACAGTGTGGCACAAAAAAAAAACTTCATTGGACAAATACTTTGTATATTGCGTAAAATGTAGCCTTTTCCCCCTCAATATATAAATTTCGGTGCAAAAAGGAAAGTTTTCGCACCCGCCGCGATGTCAAAAAAGTTTCTCTCTACCCATCATGGCCCAAAACACAATGGGAAAATTTTCCCACTCAAAAAAAAATGTTTGTGACAACAAAATTTTAATTTAAGCACACACCATTGGACGCCACGCAGCAGACTAATTAAACATGACAACCATCGTTAAAAACATTGTCTCTAATGCTATTTATCGCGAAGGAGGACAAAAAAAAGTTTAAGTGAACCCCATGAAGGGGGAAATTACATTTAATTGAATCTTATCTCAACTGATAAATTTTTAATAAAGATACCACAGCAGACAGATTAATTTTCCCCTCCTTTTACAATTCAAATATGTGTAATGATAAATTGAAAGATTGCAGTTGGGGAGAAATGAGACACTGTGGGAAGTATGTATGTGCTTTCTATTCATTTCTTTGCTATCACACAAAAGAGAGAATTGGTTGTGGATTTTCCACCAGTATACTCCGTCTTTTCAGCTGCACAGTAGCAATTTCACAAGAAATATAACAAAAACCCATTCTCTCCCATAACAATAAAATCAAATATTTGTTTATAATTAAAATAAAGAAATTCATTTCAAAAGATCAGCAGTATTGTAGAAATATTGACGTTCACGATAAAAACCTTATTATATAGCAGTGTTGTCTTTTTCTCTGGAAAAATTCAACCTTAAAGATATCTTTAGAATTAAATTTGAATCTTTTGACTTGACGTTGAATATATTTTTTCAAACATTAAAATTTTCAAGAAAGGATTTTCCAAAGTTGAAATAAATCAAAAGAATGCTCTATCAAAGGAAAATCATAGAGATTTTTCATAGTAACTGTAGTTCGAAAGTTTCCTCACAGTATCTCACATATTCAATGAAATTGTACAATATCCGTCTACATTTCCTATTTTCTTTTCTCTCTGTCTCTTTGAGGTGTGTTTTATATATATACGGATGACAAGGGGGGTATGTCATTAAGATAGCCTTTATTGTATGGCAAAAGGAATGTGCGAGACTTAGAAGATAATAACTTTACCTCCACAGCACGAGTGCCACGACAGTCAAAAAGAATATGAAGCAGCAGAAAACTATTGCAATTGTGATAACAAAATTGTAATTATTTGTTACTTGTCTCGGGAGTGGTTGCATTTTTTCACAGCCCGGTTGTAGATGAATCTGTTGTTGAAAGAAAGTAAATTCAGGAAAAAAATCAATTTCTGCAGCAATAATATTTATTCTACTGAATCCTTCTCAAATAAAGAAAAAAAAGTACTAACCCGTTTGGGATCAGAATATCCTCCTTTGATGGTATTGCGAGGATTGATTGCACTCACAGAGGCAGCTCGTACTTTAATCTCATAAATTTTATTTGTGGGTAAATTTGGCAGCTTCATCTGTAAATTTGAGGAGGGATGTATGGTATTGATATACTTAATTAAATTAAAGGAGAAACTTTGGGGCTATCTTCATTTGCTCAAAGTATATATGTTAGTTCTCGAGACTTTTTCTTTTTATTAAAAGGCAGGAGAGCATGGAGAGGAAAAAAAAAGACACACATACCGATGATTCAGTTACGTGTGCTGTTGAATTGATGGTAAACTCCTCAAAATCAGCCTCATCCAGTGCCCTATAGCTAATGATGTACCAATCAATTGAATGATGGTATTCCAGTGGTCGTTTCCAATGAAGAAATATCACGTTTTGGGCTAGACACGTGAGATTCACGACTTCCGGTGGACTGGGTCCACTAATATCCGTTCTCTGCGTCACAATATCCGATCTATTTCCTATATGCTTCCACGTTAGAGCCTGTACGTATATTTTATACTCGGTGAACGGCTCTGGAAATTGATTTGATTAACATTTAAGACTTTCATCCTCAACACAAACACCTCCAAAAGCCATTTAGCAAACAATCCACCAAAGCTTCACCCCCAAACTTTATACCATGTCCACACACATATATATTTTATTCACATGGGATGGGTGGTAAAAATTTAGAGGATTGTGACCACACACAATGCCCGTGAACTTACTCAAATTGGGAAGAACATATTGAATGTAGGAACTGGTTGAGGAGTCCACCCTGAGGATGGGACCCGAGAATGTTTGATTGGAGTGTTCATAGTACACTTGGTAGCCGGTAATGGCACCATTTGTGTGTTCCGGGATACGCCAGGACAATTTTATCGTCGTCGAAGTGACCTCCAGCACCGTCAAATTGAGTGGTTTGCTTGGAACTGAACAATTAACAGAAAATACCCCTCATTAATTTCTCCATCCATCCAAAGGCATCCCCCGTAAATGGGGATGTCTTCAACTCTTCACTGTGGCGATAAAGAGTGAACTATACATGTACATACTACATTTTATGTATAACAAGAATCCCTCGTACATTATTAGATAAACAGCATAGTGAAATCCCTTGGGGCAATTCTTGGCGAAAAATTGCAAGCACAAGCATGTGAATCAAAATTCTATATCGTCTTGCTTTTCTCCACTCCAAAAATATTTTACCACACAAGAAAAAGATATATAAAATGTTTAATATGCGGTATATGTATGCTTTTCGCGTTCATCACCATGTACTACACACTATTTGTGTACCACATGAGAGATAAGACTGTTCTATGTACACAGTTTTTTTTTTTAATTTAATCGAGAGAAAATATGTAAAAAAGACAGAAACTTTTCCTCAAATACTTCTACCGTGTTGGTAAGGTATAAAGATATGCAATTTTTTTTTTAAAAATTTTTTTGTGTGAAATATTTACCAAAATCATCATCTTCAGTTGTATACGTTGGAATTGTTGTTGTTTCCACTTCCTGATCATTGAGAGTGGTGTCCGTAGTCGGAATTGATGTGGAAATTACATTATTAGCAACTATCAACACAATAAAACTGCGTGCAATGGAAATTACACCGATAGCTCTCATTTTACGATGTGCTTCTCACAGAACACTCCACACTGATCTCTTTTCTTGCTCCTCTCAACAAATTCCACTGCACTCTCGTGTAAGATTTGTGGATGATACGCGCGGTGAATGGATTGACGATGGTGCTATGAAAATTCCTATCATGGAGAAAGGCTTTTTATGATTTTTTTCCCAAAAAAAAAAAACAAACCATATTAATCAGCTGCTTTGCATGATAGTCAGCATATTAATTTCTTGCTATATGTATGTCGTGCACTTTGAAAATTCTATATATTATTGATTATATTTTAGAAATCTATAAACATAATGAATTATGCATGATTATTAAGTGACTTATTGGGATATTGTTATGTAGATATTTACTCCACAATATATTGCATTATTATTTATGTACCATCCATGTGTACAATATATAGTTTGGGAAGGAGATGAGTTTGTTGACTGTTAATAATTTGAGATTTTGCAATTTCCTTATGATGGCTATATATATAGCTTAATCTTCTTCCTAAATCATCTTCGTCTCCACATGATGACTTGTGCAACATTGCTCCTGTTTTAGTTGCTATTATTTGTGTGAAGCTACCCCAAAGATTGAAGTATGCTTCATACCTATATTATCTACTTTATAATAGATACTATATGCATGTCCTGCTAAACTTTCTTCCTATTTCGCATGAACTTTGTGAAAGAAGGCGTATATTTCTCATAGTTTCTTGAATAAACTTTTAGTATTATTTCCCAGCTCTTGGTCTTCTTATTAATAAAACATTATTCATTCATTCATTCAAAATTATATTCGTCCGTTCACCACTCTATGTGTAGTTTTAATTTTTTTTTGCCTCCAGTGTGTATTTTCAGGAAAGTTTTAATGATAAAAGAATAGTAAGAATGAGAAAAATGAGAATATTCCATTCGACACACTGCTGATTGGTAATTGATGCTAATTTTAGGTGTAAAAATTTGTTTTAAAGATTTAATTTGAGGACAAACATGTGGTCTGTTTTATGAAATTCTATGGAATTTAAAAAAAAGATAGAATGAAAATAAAAGTTCAAAATTTTACAAGATAAATAAACCATTTTTAACTTGAATATGTTCAGTGTACTAATATTAGTATGCTCGAAAATTTTATCTTGTTGACTTTGAATATATAAAAATAACACTAAAGGCTTTTATTTTCACAAAAATTTTATGGATTCAGCTAAAAAAAATTTAAGCTCCCTAGTGAAATTTTAAAATCAAAACTTTTTGTTAAAAACTAACTTTTCATGGAAAATTCTTAATTAATAATCTTAATTTCTCTGGAAACCAAAAAAATGTTTTTGTCTCACCGAAGTTTTTTTTTTTAATTAAAATTGACCGCATCAGTGTGAATGAAGGTAAATGTAATCAAACTACTACATCATGTGGTCCTAAGAAAGCTCATTTTTAATTTATAACAAAATGCTGTAAATTGCCCATGTCACCCTTTCTCAATTATTTAAATTCAGTAATACCTACATTCGCTTTTCAAATCATGTTTGTAATTTCTAATCAGATTTAAGGTATAGGCCGTATAGGCAAAGTTTTGAATATTTTTACATTTTAGCTATTGATACAAGAATATGGAATGCGGAATAGTGGAAATAGTGTGTGTGTGACCCAAAGAAACTTTTACTAATTCAAAGGAAAAGGATCCCCTTTCTATATACTTTCCCCAAAACTTGCCGAAGCTTTCTATGCTTTTGACTCCGCACCAAAAAAAAATCCGCAAAACTTTTTAATAAAACTCATGGGAATTTTTATTTAACCCAACCGCAATTTGCCAGAGCAACATTATTGATTTTGCTTTTGGGAGCATTTTCTCATACTATGTATATTCCCCACATCTCCAATGTTATTCTGTATAATTCAATTTTATTTGCAAATAAGCCTATGTTGTCCGCTCATCCCCCAGATATATGTATCTCTCCGTTTTGCTTGCATTTCATTCAATTCAATGGGTGCTTGCTGAATAATTGGATACATCCCGAAATGAACGGATTGTTTCAATTCGTGAGGGTTTTTTCAATAAATTTTTTTTCCTCCCAGCACCGCACAAATTAATGGGAAAGCATCCATCTCTCTCGCATCCACGCATTGCGCCGACCGCATGAATGGCACACACCATCCACCAAATTGGACCACAAGAAAATTCAAATTGTCAATCGAATTTATTTTAATTGCTTTGATAAAAAAAGAATCGTTTGACTGATAAATAATTATTATGTATGTTTTTTTTTAATTTAAAATCAAACTGATGAGTTCAATGGAGATTACAGTGAATGCATTACACATCGACGTAACTGCGTCCACAGAGCGCGGGTCTGCTAATTAGTTCAGTATGTAATTCGTCCATTTACCAATTTGATGTTATTGTTACACACTGGATACCGTGCAAGGGGAATGGCGAGATGGGATAAGCTCTGAGTGCGAGGGAAACTGAGATACTAAATGGCAACATGATGGCTCACCGGAGTGCGCGAGAATGAGAGAGGAGTCACAACGCAAACGCAATGGCGACATGAAGAAAAGCGGAGAGATCGGCACTTTTCCGGGATTAGCACTCCCAAAAAATGTTAATATTTGCAAAAAATCCCCACAAAAGGTATCTCTGGGTCACTACAGGTGCACACATGAGGTGGTCATAGCAATAATTCACAGCTGATTATCATCAAAACGCGAAAAAAGGGAAATCAATACGATAGGAACACAAAGCAAAAATCCGCACCCAGCAAATGCTTGAGATTTTCACTGCAAACCAGAGCAATATCGGGTCCTTTGCGTGAGTAAAATCACCTATAAGCTATATGTGTATCATATTCGCGCGTCAAAGGTGCACTTTTCTTGCGTGAATCACTAAAAATCACCCAAAACAAGGCAGCGAAAAGAAGGATTTTTCCTCCATTTATTGACTATCACAATGAAGATGGTTTGCTTGGGTGGTAATATCGACCGACTTTCACCACGGTAAGCTGTACACTTCAGACTCTATGCTTTTTTGAATTTGAATTCTCAACTGCCCAATTGTGTTGTGCCATCATATACATATATTGTAGTTATATTACTACCTATGCTTCACTAAATCATATTTATTTGAGCAGGGACTTTATATCTTTTCCATACATATTACACGTTTTCGCTTGTTAAAACACGAAAGAAAACAAAGATTTTTACTTTTTAAAGCCGCCATCTTTGTTTTGTTGGTGCAAAGGACGCGGGATTTGAAATATGACGCCATATCAATTTTTAAGATGAAAGACGCGAAGTGAATGATGTTAATTGATAAATTTGACTGATTTTTTGTTGATTTGATAGACTTAAATCTTAATCTAGATTTTAATTAGATGATTTAGATATATAGAAAGTTGTGGGAAAAGTTTCAGTTCTTGTGAAATATATATTTTGAATTTCTTAAAATAACTCTTATAAATAACTTTTAATATAATTATATATTAATTATATTAAGATACCTACAAACTTTCAAAGAGAAGCTCACTTAAACACTTTATTTACTGTAATTTAGCCATTTATGAAGTGAGATTCCATTTATAAGAAAACTTTATTTATGGAGCAGAGTTCTGAAAGTGGAGAAAATGAATGCCAATACTTCTCTTGATGATATAGCACCAATAAAAAGTACCTTGGGGAACTAAAAACTGTATGAAATATATCCTATTTGGTGCTTATCTCTCACTGCTTGAACACGCCAAAGTTTTTGTTTATTTGATTTCCAAAGAAATCTTTTAAAAAATACTTTTATACAAAAATGAAATTACAACATAAAGAAAATTAATTAAATTAATTATTGCAAATGATTTTCCACACAGACAGCCGAAAGTTTTGTGTAAACATTCTTGATTAATTTCATATTATGTATGGAAATATGTAATTCAATGGATGATATGCGTCTAAACATTGATTTTCCTCAAAAGTAAATCGTGAAATATTTTATTATAAGGGAAACTAGGGCAAAAGAGGCTTCATTGGGTAAAAGGAAAATTATATTATGCCTCTAGAAGCATTTTAAAATTTTTTTTGCAGAATTTTGCAACAAAGACTGACATTTCTAGAAAAAAAACTTTCACAATTTTATCCTAGAGATCAGTTCATAATGTCAACGAAGGAGAATTCTCTTAAAATTTATAACACAACAACTCTAAAACTGCCTACAATTCTACCTAGAAAAGACATTCCTGGTAAAAATTACTGAATTTGGGATATTTGCAGAGGCAATTCAAAATTCTTATATTCAAACTCTCTTAAGATATTCACAAAAGACAAAATTTTCCTAATCTCCCCTAAGCTGAGTAGAATATTCTGTGAATTTTACTTTTGCGCTATCATAATATTATATGTTTATTGATGATGGAAAGTTGTGAAAAATTTCAAACTTTCTCCAAAGTTGAATATGTATTAATTCGTATGGTTTCCTTTTTGGTGGGTTGGTTATATTCTTGTGTTATGGTTGGCTTAGTTTGCAAACTGTATGTTGAACTTTGGTGTTAAGATAAATATTTCTTCAATTTACTAATTACTGCGGGATTCTCGAGGTAAATTGGAATTGAAAGGTGGCAAAGTTATGTGATAAATGCTTCAACTTTACTTTGGATTCCGTGGAGCTTTTGTCAGTGCTTTAATAAAGCTTCGATTTATTAAAGCTCGAAACCACAAACTTGTAGTTAGGTTTAAGTTTAATATCCCCAATTTCTCAATTCCATTCGCTATAACAACCACTTCAACACTTGCACAATATTTAAATTTTGCATTTAAGCTCGTATACAGATGTACTACCTACATACCTATATACATATAGATATTAAGGAAGCACAATGAGTACAATTCTGAAACTCATTTAGCGCTATATACAAAATGTTTCCACGTCTCTATATGTATATTTAATTGAAAAGATTTATTTATGTACAAGCTAAAGGGGTTTTAGAAGAAGAAAAGATAACGTAAGTACCTCAAATACGAACGTAATCTCTAAAATGTTATACACTGTGAAATCAAATTAAATTAAAACCCATCGAAAAGAAAGTATACCAATTAATTGCTTTGGATAAATTTCATTTTATAGAACAACATTCAAATTAATTCACATTGATTTGTGGTTTACCGCACGTTGCGTATTTTTTTTTGTAAGGAAATTTCACTTTACTGTATAAACATAAATGTACTTGAAACTCTTTTCTTGCGCTTTCGCGCAAAATTACAATTTGCCATATTCTTAATGTTTTGTGTAAGTAAAAAGAGAGATAATAGAGAATATGACGTTGAATGGATTAAAAGAATAAACGAATATGTACTCACCTCCTTCGTCCGTCATGACGAGGACGGTGGTTGCAGGGCCGGGACCTTCGGGGTTGAAAACTTGTATGGAGACTAGATATTGCGTGTACGTATCCAAATCATGAATTTCATGGCTCTGAATGAAGAAAAAATGTGCACAAAAAAAGATGAAAAAAAGTAGATTAGATGCTGAGGTATTACCTCATTTTGAGGGTTTCATTATATTTTGATTTAGGGAGCTTTTTCATACTTTTGTGGGGTAATGACATAGCATAAATAAATTGATTTATACCTCTACACTGCTGTCCCGGATGTATATTTCCTTGATATCGTCGGTATTTTTATCGCGAGGGCGATATGTAATTCTATATCCTAAAAATTCCCCCAAAATTGTGTCGGCCGCTGGAGGCTTCCAGGAAATGTATATTGAGGTGGCTGATGTATTGTGGGCTATTGTTGCAACAGGTTTACCCGTCGGAACTGGTGTATGGCAGAAAATTAGCATAAATAGTGAATTTATCATTTAATTTTCAAAACTTTGATGCAAAATGTTTTCTATTGTGGTGAATTTTATTTGCAACATGGAAAAATTTATTCTCAATTTTAGTGTGCAGCACATTTAAATTACGGGAAATTTGTGCTAAATCACTGTCTCGTGCTTTTGTATTTTATCTGCTTTTATTTGTCTATATACATATATTAAAAAAGGTGTATCAACAACAAAAAACCACTCACAGGCAGTGATTTATGTTAATTTATTGTTCTCAATTCCACTGCAACACGAAACATTCTTGCACGTTAATCCCATCCCGCCCCCGCCATGATTTGGTAAATTTTAGTAGTGGTTTCCTTTTTGTTCGATATGTTTTTGCTTTGGAGTAAACTACATATATGCAGCAGCATAATATAGCTAATTCATGGGATTTACGGTAGACTAATAAATAAAACAAGGAATTCGTTTGAGGATTCATTATAGAGTCAACCATTATCAAACTGACTTTGCCAAATACAAAAGCTTTTCGAATTTATATGTAGGTATATTGCATTATTTCCATGACATGAAAAAAAGTTGAGGATAAGTACTTAACACAATGGATGCAGCATTTGTATGCTGAGCATTATACATATGTACATAATTCAGTATATATGTTTATGCATGCCTTGAGGTAGTGCTTTTGTGGTGCAGTGAATATTTTCTTGAGAAATTAGATTAAAAAAAATTCTCTAACGGAAACTTATGGTGTGAAGTGGCAGAAAGTCGGGTATGTTATAAGAAAATTCAATCTAGAAAATGGTTCTTGAAACTTGGGTCCTCTTCTCATGCTCACTATACTCTTGCGTTCTCCCTTGAATTTCTCTATGTGACTCGAGCAATCCAAGTTTGCTCACAAAGTAATATGTTATTTGAAGCTGTTGTACGATACAGGGTGCGAAAAAGTGTGAGAAGAAGAGGTGGTTGATATGGTAGGGGGAAAAAAGTGGAAAAAACAGGGATTCAACTGCTAGTGATCCCAGGATCAGAGTCACAGCGGGAAAGGTGGACACGTTGGGTAAGTTTTTTTTTAGCTGGCTCCTTGGTGAGAGCCAACATCGTCCCATATAGTGTTAGGGCCGGAGGTAACATCAAGATTAGTCTCTGAATGGGTTTTGTGTGTAGGCGACGGGTGTCACGATACGAAATTGCATAAAACTTTCTTCTCCAATGTTGTATGTTGTTTATCTCAAAATCTTGCTTAGCATTTTTTCATGTAGTGTAGCCATGTCCCAAAGTATCCATTTATACGTTTCTCCATTGGACATACAAGTTTTGCCTCTAAGTGGGATCTAATGTGAAACTGTACGGAAATACATTTTATTCGATTTCAGGGGAAAAAAAGAAATTTATATGTAAGTAGGTATTAAAGATTCATTTCGAAGAAAAACAAATAGATAAATATTGTTTTTTGGGGGGGGGGGGAATTATTAAGGATTTGTTGGCAGGAAAATTGAAGAATTTTAAATTGAATTATTTAATTGATATGCTGCAGTTCTTGAAACTAATAGAGATTTGTTTGGAAGTCATCTAAAATAACTCTTCAAATTGTATTTAATATAAACTCCTGAATAGGAAGAATCTTAAATTTCACAAGCGGATTTAAAATAGGTAACGGAAATGTAACACCATGTAGAACTTTGGAATTATGTTTGCAAATCATGACACAATGTTGTCAATGAACAGTGGCTTTCACTCAATCCCCCCAACCACCCTCTCTGTAATACCTTTTGGCAGAATTCATATGAAACATTATGCAGTTCTATAACGGATCGAGAGATTAGAAACTCAAGTTTCCAATGAGATTTAATATCCTTTAGGCTAGTGATTTAGTTTAACCATTTCGTTATATGGTTCTTGTTTTCAACTAATTATTACAGAGGATAATAAATGTATGTATTAATTTACGTTACAATAAAGATTTTATCAAATATTATGTAGGTGGTATCTAAAACAAAAAATATGGGTATGATAGGCATTCTTTTCTGTCTGAAAGAAACAAATTTTTTTAATCAAAATCAGAAAAAAAGAATATTCTGTAAAATCTGCATCCATTTATATTGTGTTTATCTAAAATTCAGATTTTAGACGGATTCTTGGCGAGTTTTCAGGATACAAATTTGTTTATGTCCTCATTTCTCATACAGGGGTATTTTATGATTTATATTGTCTGAATCCACGATTATATTAATCGCTGAATGTTACTCTCTTTCATTCTATGGTCAAACTCCTGCATAAACTTTCTGTTGGCCAACATAAAAATCAATATTTTATAGCTACCTATGTTTCTGTTTTTTTTTAGGTTCTTTTTACAATAATTTAATTTTCTATTCTACTCACCTTTTCAATGAATATTTTAAACTGACGTTCGCAAAAGTTTACAATGCTTTTGACTAAAGTATTTAGAGAATGTTGAAAATATTCTCTGCATATGGATTATTGTGTATTTTGAGCTCCTTAGTAGGGTCTTTAATAAACTATTCCCCGTGTGTAGTGTCTCGTATTTCACATCTTCTACTACCATTACTTATCCCGATAACCCTTGCAACGAAAACTGTTGCAACATGAAGCGATAATAAGCTGCCATGTTTATAAATATTACTAGTGGAATGTTGTGTATTTGAATTCTTGTGTATAATAAAGTTCTCCTTTGCATACAATGTGCTGCACATACGTATAATACAATGTATACTTGTAAAATTAATTAACTCTATATATATATTGACCTACCTTCCCTAAGGGTAACGATGTAATATGACTCTTTGGACGGTGGGCTTTCGCCCAACTGATTAACGGCAATTGTTCTGAAACTATAGACGGTGAAGGGGAGTAATCCTGTCACCTCATATGTGGTGGCATTGTTGCGTGTATAAATCTGCGGATTTTGATCCCACGGCCCATCCTCGCCGGATCTGTGTGGATTTTCCAACAAATAGAAATGAATATTGATTGTCAAATAGGCTAAAATGATGTGATAATACGATTTTATGGTCACGAAAGCATAAAAAAACCATGGAATATATAAACGTGCCAATTGAATTTTTCAGCAAAATGTACCACCCATTTTATTCATTGGCACGTTCAACCAATACACATATTTTCCAATTGAACTTGATTATAATGTTACCTTGTTTCAATGATGAAGTGCGATACTGGAGCATTTCGGGGATCCTGGGTGTAAGGCCAGGACAAATTTACAGCTCTTGACGTAAAACTCGTTATTAACGGCCTTCCTGGTCTCTTTGGCACATCTATATATCGGGGTGAATGATGGTAAAGGTGGCATAAATGGAGGGAAAACACACAAGAAATTAAATGTATAAGACATGATACTACATACATATATATATCATGGCATATATACACAAGGTATACACTTGGAAAAACTCTGTGGACTCTTACGGAGGAGATGGACCGAAAATTAGGGGTGGAGATGAGAGAAGATGGAAAGTATAAGAAACGAGGAGCTTATTATAGAGGCTTATCAGAAAATTGCTCTGTTAATTTTTTATGTGAGATTCAGGGAAGTACTTTTGTAAATATGCAAAACTTTGTTTACTGACCGAAAGTTATCAAGAATTGTGGATGGAAAATTAGCTCACCCAACATCATGAGTGAGAAGATGAGTGTGAAAGTGGGATGGATATACCCAAGATATTTGGTATAAGGATGGAGTTTCACTGGCGAAAGTTTCCTCCATCCATTTTTACACGCATTTATATACCTATTCATAGCATTACAGAGGGAGAGAGAGAGAGAGGATACTGAATTAATAGAAGTCTGATAAATCCACAAAATTGAATTAGATTCTTGTGAAAAAGTTTTCGTATATTATGATTGAATAAATATGAGGTTCCAATTAAAGACACTCTCCTGCGACATATGGACGCGAATTCGTGTTATCATGATTGGAGAATGTTAGTTTGTAGATATTGAAATTCAATTAAATACGCCAGCTGCAGTGAGTGCTTCTGGTTTGAAACTAATATGATAATATGGGAGAAGAATTAATTTGAAATGAAATAACTTAATTCAAAACTTACCCTGAACTACTAAATCGACTATGGATTCTGGGGTATGTCTTTCGTTGACGAGGCAAGTGTATTCGGCTGTGTCAGCTGCAACGGACGGGTGGAAATGCAAACTGAAGTTCCCAGGCAACAGAGATATCTGCGTTTATATGCACAGAGATGAGGATAAGGATATTATATGCAAACAACAATTATATAATGCACAATCCCTGATGGGAATACTCCTACATTGGGCATGGTGGATAGTTGGCGACAGACACTCTTACAGCGTGACCCGGAATGGAAACGAATAAGGAAGAAAAAATGTATACATACCATACATATCTAGAGATCGCAATCGAATTCAACTGTGATGATGCTGTATATATGTACATATATACATACATTATGGGTTATATCAGCTTGCACAATGTCCCAGAAGTTTTAATTAATCACACAAAGTAATGTGGTTAAGTTATTTGAATTACAGATTTCCTCCACAAACCCCATTTTTGCATGCATTGCCACTCAATTTTGTCAAAGCTCCACGCCCATTCTATGCTCCTCACATTGTGGTTCAATTGAGCGTCCATTTAATTGTGTCACACATGTAGAGTGTTATGTAAGTTCAATACAACTTTCGACACTTTCCACCTTGCCAGGGGTCAGTAACAAAGGATTATATTCAGCAGGAGCCACTCTGGTAATATAAAATTTCAAGTATTATCTTCCTTTCTACGGGTTATCAAATATTTAGCAATATATTAAAATTTCAAACAGCAGACCCTATTTGCATTAAAAACATATTTTACGTAGAAAATGTCCTTTTCAAACATAAAAAATATATATTTTAATAGGATTTCCTTTTTATTTGAAAAAGAAAATGAATTTAATCAAATATGTTATCAGAACACCTGCAGAATGAATGGTAAATTGACGTAAATTGGTTTCATTTTTGGTGTTGTTGCTGTTTCTCACATCAAATGTTCTTTTCCGGTTACATTCAATTCACATACCTACATAACATATGTTACCTATGTACATGTATGTGGGAAGTTTGAGATCGTCGGAAATTTAAAGAGTGAGAATGATTGCACATTCTACTGCCTACAGAAAGTTTATTTTATGTATTTATGTTTCAGCTTGAAAATTGTCGCTCTTTTCATCAAAAGAAATTTATATATAATTCATATAAGAGTTTGAAAGTCAAACGATTCTCTTTAAATTCATCGAAAGCACTTCCATTTTATTTATATATTCGATTTTCGTCTTTTTTTTGTAGGCATAGTCTGAGTCACACCTACACATTGTAGGTAATGTTAGATTTAGATTTTTGTTGGAAAATTTAAACTTTCACAACCCCCAATCTCAGGCTTAGTGAATTTTATTTAAAAGTTTCTAATGCAATTGTAAATTTTAGTTGTAACTTTTCAAACGATACACTATGACTATATAAACTAAGTTTTGAGTTAAAATGAGAATGGTTTTGAAATCCTGGACAAAGTTAATGCAAATAGGCTGCTGTTAGATTTAGCCGTATGTTACAAAATTGTGCAATTGACATAGATGGCAAATTTATCATAAATTTTGCTATTTGAAATATTCGTTTGAGCATTTCCATTATAAAATAATTTTGTGTCAGTATCAGTCTTTATGCAATATCGATGTGTAATGACTTACATAATGTACAAATGTTACATACATTGTAATTTACATATTTGTGGACAGAATATTCTTTGATTTTGAGAAATCCTTCCCTCAAAAATCCTCTCAAAATCATTAGAATTTCAAATCTTTCATTTATGAGAGTCTAAGGATTTTTCTTTTGAATAAAATTCGAAAAAAAAACAAACATCCTAACTTGTACTTCATATTCAGTAATTAGTAGACTGTACATACTTTCAAGAGGCTATCCTTGAGGCTATCTCTTATCCTTTGAATTTTAGACTATATAAGTAGTGCAAAGGAACAAATAAAATTCTTCACTTTAGCTACGTAGAAAAAAAAACCCTTCAGAATAGCGTAACGTAGAGATTTTTGATATCGTGGGAGGTCAAGTGGATTTTACTTGGTATCCCGAGACTAATGGAAAGTTCTCTGTGAGTTCTGCAACTGACTGAGAGTTATATAAAATGCAATTCAATGGAACTTAATTTTACGTGTAATTACTCTAGTAGTGGCCCCTGGATTTTGAGAGTTAGTGATGAGAATTTTTTAACACTTACCCGTTGGTCGTGCACTAAGGGAATTCCATTTGCATACTGTGCGATAATTTTACTTGTTTTCCACGTGAGGGTGTCGACGAGTGAGAGTTCATTTACTCCTGGACAAGGAACAGTAAGGCTTTTTCCAGCTTGGACAATATATTTCTGCACGGGGATGTTTTCAACGTCTATTGGTGGTTTAAAGTAAAAGAGAAAAAAAAAAGAAAATGTGTATGTGAAAGGAGGAGAAAGAAAAATCAATTCATGAATAGTTACATAAAATTGAACGTTCGTGAACACTTTGAACATAGCATATATTGGACATGGGGGAGGAAACAGTAAAGGGCACACAGAAGGAGATGCTGAAAATATAAATATCATAGTGTGACATCCTGCTCTGTTGTACGATTTCCGCTATACGAAATTCCAATGAATCACCACTGTTCCTCCACTCTCAGTCTTTTGCTATATTTCGCGCGTGTGTTTGTTACAATTGCATAAAAATGTTGCAAACGCTGCAATGTTCTAACTCCAAACCACCAACCATATCTATCTATTCTGCATGTTCTGTTACACGGATATTCAAACCATAATTCAACCTTAAATTTCATGTGGAAGCATGAAAAATTCACTGATGCATTCATTGCTGTATCACTTTTAATTTAAAACAGAACAACCCCAGCTTTGTTTTACAACCCTTAATACATATTTACCTACATTGTATATGACCAAAGTAATTATGGATCTTTATGTTTTTTTTGTATTCATTGAAAATTATACAAAAAAAATCTTTAATTGCTTTGTTTTGTGAAGAATACGAAGAAAAGTCGAGGGTGTAAAGAATAAAAAGGAAAGCAGCCAAAGAGAATGTCTGTACAGCTTCACACATTCGGATAGTCGTAAGCGAGAAATTAAAAGTTTTGTTTAAGTTTCAAAGTTGTACGGAGCTTAACGGAAACATTTTACTTTGTTCAACAGGGCACCTGTTACCATGATAACTTTGAAGAAATATTTGGTGGATCTCCCCCATCTTTTTCGCCGTCCAATTACCCACTAATTTACTTCTTACATTTCTACCTTTTCCATCTATATTATATTCTATTTGATGATGAATGGTTATTGAACTGACAGAGTACAGTATTTAGACTTTTTTTGGAATAAAGTTTTTCTGCAAAAATTAAATACTTTTGAGTTAGTTTCAAGTTTTACATTTTTTTTCTTGACAAGTGTAAAAAAATAAAAACTTATAAGCATTGCAAGTTGGGAAATAAAGGGATCATATTACATGGAAAGCTTTTAATTTAATTTCTTAACTTTTTTAAAAATAGCTTTAGGATAAAAGTTTAGTTTGAAAGTGTCAAAAGCTGAAGCGCAAAATTTCAATTTCTGTATTTGATGCAAGTAAATGAAAATATTCGGAATACGACGATGTAAAGTTTTATTAAAGGTTTTGAAAAATAAAATCGATTTTGTGATATTTATTAGATTGATATTAAAGCTATTCTCATGGCGAACATAAGTCTCATTTATTATTTGTTAACAAATGTACAGATACTACTAAATTCTCAATTTCCTACAAGTAATTTACAAATGCTACATACATAACATATAATAGTTTGTAATAAATAATGAAGATTTAGTCACTCTAGCATGACCAAATCTTCTCGTGTTCATTAGATAAGAGCATTGACATAAACTGTTCACGCCAGTTCTCATCTAAAAGCATAAACGGAAAAGTTATGATATCTCTCATCTGGGCATAAACTTTAATTATTTCATTTGGACAATATTCCATTCAAAACAATTTCTAATTAACTTGGATTTTCATTTGCACAAGAACACTCTGTCTGAATCTGTACTATTAAAATTTCATGAAGTATATGTGTACCTTAAAGTATAGCTTATTTCTCATATTTCATTGAATTGAATTTTCAATCAATTCAATTCCCAATTAACAATGAGATGACTCGTCTGTAAGGGATAACGATGCACCATCACATCGCCTCGTGATCGCCATCCAAACTGAACTTCTTCTTTTATAAATCGCCATATGAAAAGAAGTAGGTACTCGTAGGCTATATTTCATCGTGCTAAGAAAAATGGCTTGCACTTCTTCCTTATTGTCCTGCAAGGAACTTGTGCTCCACATATTGTAAAAGATGTATTTGATCTTAGGGAAAACTAGGGTAAAGATAGCAATAGCTTTCTACAACCATCAACTTTTTTTCTAATTCAGTTTTTTTAATCTTTTATTTAAAGAAAATTTAAAATAAATTAAATCAAATGTTTAAAGCTTCGAAAATCTTAACAGAAAGGGTTTTTATTATCCGCAAATTTTCCATTTGTCAATATTTCATAGCTAATGGCCGCATAATACTAAGATTCTCATTAAAATTTTAATTTGATTCAAAGAATTTTCATAACACGCTCTACTGAACACTATATTATATAGATTTGAATATTTAAAGTGCTTCATATACCCTTACAAGAAGACTCTGGAAGCCAAGTCTTTTGGCTGTACATAACATAGTTTACCAAACATAACAAACATATCACTTTCACTTTACGCTGTCAGTTCAATTATCCATCCTTTCTTGTATTTATTTGGTATTCGAGAGCATTGTAGTTAATCGTAAAAAAAAAGTATAAAATGGGAAAAGGCAACAGAATAATATGGTTTTTAATGCCCAATATTCACTTCATTTGTCTTATTCAATTTGAACAAAGTGAATGATGTATTTGCATTTTTTTCTCGGTTAAACAATGAATTTATTGAATTTTGCAAATTTATGCTGTATATACGATAAAATGTGCGCCATTTCTCATGTAATAAGAAAAGGAAAGCTTGCTGCTATGAAATTTTCGGTGGTTTCCCAAAAGTGAGTGCTCAAAGTATATTGAAGGGAAAGTTTGGGAAATTCTTTTTTTTTAATCCACATGAAACGAGGAGCGGCTTTGCTATTGTTTGGCATTTAGCCACACACCAAAACCACCATCCAACTGTTGGTCTCTTGACTTTTCCCGATTTTCCCAGGATTATATTCTTTTGTAAAAGCTCCCTCTTACCCGTCATCAATTATGAATTTATGATGGGGTTCCGGATTCAAGTTTTAATTGTTAATGGCAGGCTAAACGGTTGTATACTCTGGGGAATATTATATTATACTATTATTATGTAATTGTTCATATACAATATATGTGTGTACATATTTGCCCCATGTGTAATGTATACACAAAATACAATACCCCAACGTACATTATGCAGTAGATGTCCTACTTATGTGAGAACTTATTCTGCCTCATATTTGTTATTTACTATTTCACCATTTGAGCACTATTCTATTGGAGGAGAATCAGAGATGCTTAAAACATATTACTTGTATAACTGTAATTTTCTATACATATACGTAGAGATATGTATAGTTTGAGGACTAATGTACATACAATGGAAGCTATCCCATCCCCGCCCTTTGGAAGTGGCACTTTTGAAACCCCTACAGAGCCACTGCTTGAGATGTACGGGGGAGGAAGTCTGAGCAATTCAGTGGAGATGGCATAAAGTCATGGCACAAGGAAAGAAAAGTTAAAGAGGGGCTTACCATTTTTTTCCTCTTCTTTTCTATACTCTATTTATAATACATATAGCATCAGCCGAGGCAGAGAGAGGCATCGAAAGAAAATGCTATCTCTCTATACCGAGTTTTTGGGTACACATCGTATAAGTATTATGGGCATAGAGGGGCAACAAAAAAAAAGAGGAGAAGAAAAATAATATAGCATATATGGTGGAAAATATAATAGAATACAAATGAAACTCACCAAAAATTCTTCCGGCCTTGCAAAGTGATGTGATGAAGAGTAATCCATAGACAATAATAATTCCCAGGGTGTGTGGCGCAAACAAATAGCACATTGTTTAAAATAAGAAGCAATTCACTTCACAATTCACTTTACATTTTCTGCCCCTTTCTTTCCAAACCCCTCCACACTGAAATCCTGATCTACATCCATTGATCTGTGCACCCTATCCACACATTATTGCACCCTCCTTGCGGGTGCCTATTTTTCTCTTTTAGAGCATCCCACACTGCTGGTGTTGTTTATTTTCTCACATAAAGCGTTTTCCACAAAAGATTCGCTTTTCAACTTTCAATTCTCTCTTCTACACCACCACGAAATTCATTGAAAGATCGTGGAGAATAACTATTGAATAAACACTCAGCACAGTGACCGTAATCCGATTTGGTAACATCGCAATAAATTTTCTGTAAGCAATATATATATCCTGGAGAGCACATATCCAACAAGAACTCAAGTGGTCTTATCCATTGCCGATGGTTCAGCTGCTTCTGCCAAGGGTTTTTCAATCCTTCTCTGGCAATCGCTTGTGTGCGTCGTCATCATACAAAGTAAATCCGTCATTTGTGTAATATTATGTAGTATATAAAATTCACCATATCAAAGGGAGTTTACAAGAAGACCGTATGTGTGTGTCTTTTTGCACAAAAGCACCTAAAATCGCTTTTAGGATGGTATGGGGGTGTGGGAACTTTATTTGAGGAGTTGGCGTGAGGTTACTGTCATTGGAAATCACCTTTCGTCAGCAAAATATTTTCAGCGTAGTTATATAGAAATCCGATCAACATTAATCCATTTTCAACTCAAACACTTCGTTTGTAATGCTCGTGCAAGCCGAAACGAAAAAGTACTTTTTTGGGGAAAACTTTAAGGCATACCCCACACTTTGGATTTGCACCAGATGCCCCGGAAAAAGTTTGTGCTTGCCAATATATCCTGAAGGGATGAGTATATGGGGGTAATTGCACTGCACATGAGACTGATAGCAAACACGACCTACGTCAGGATGGTGCTACAAGGAAAACTCTCAACTGCCAGTGAGAAGGGTGATATGTTCCTATTCGCGGAGAGACTAACGCAAAGTTGGCGTTCGCCTTTAATGATAACACGGAACTGAAACATCAATTTTCCGTCCCAAATCTACGAGTTCCACAATCCAGTCTCAGCGCACACATTGCACTGTGTTGTAGCTGAAGTAGGGAAAACTCAACGAATTTCCACCCCTATATAAGGGATGGTTGCGCATGGTCCATAGAGAGCGTGTAAAGAGAGAGAGCTTGGGGTTAAAATCAACACAATACAAACATACCATGGAGTGCAATGAAGATTTAGGGGTACATTTTGGGCTCACTCAAGAGTTTTAATCGCTTCTGGAAAATCCTCCCAATAAACTGATTGAATGTATTTAGTGACGTAATCACTTGGTAAGTTTCAACAAGCTCTCCTGAGCCTATTTTTCCCTTTAGTACTTCACTAACATTTCTCTCATTCACCCCATTCATTTTACTTTGCATCGTTGTTTGAGAGTTACATACCGATCAGAGTAAATTGAATACTTGGATACATACATACATACATATATACAGTACACAACTAACAAACTGCATTTTAAGCTTTTGAATAGTACTCCTCTTATCGTACGGAACGAACATACATCTACTTCAGCTAGCGATGATAATTTTCCAACAAAATAGGATTTAGTTTATTTGTTGCGGGGTTGTAGAGGTGAAAAGAAATAGCCGACAGCAATAAATCAGAAAAAATTAATTTCATTTTTATTTCTCTGATATGCTTTTTTTTTAACGCTGACATGCCTTGTAGGGCTGGCGATGTTCATCACATTCATAGTGATATGCAGAGTGAGCTTTTGAGCGCATATTTCATTTACATAAGTCCTGTGAAATTTTTCCATTTCATTCTTTCGTACCCTTACATTGCATTTTTCCCTTTTGTACAAAAATATATGTCGCTGTATAGTGTCTGGGATGGAAAACAAAATAAATAATGTTCAAAAAAGCTCACCAGCCACACACCATATACCACCCACCCCCACAGAATGGAGAAAAAGCACCCGGCCTCTCCCACACCCGTATAGCTTTATACCCACTTTGGCACCCAACTGTCCTGTTTCAACCACCCCAACCGCCAGTGTTAGCCCCAATCTGTAAATATGTGTGCACCTTTCTGTTACGGCATAACCACCCCCTGTAGTCGTTGCGGAGGGAACGTGGTGGAATTTTCTCTATGTTCGTGCTTATGTGTGCGTCTGTTTCGATTTGCTCAGATTTTCCAAGAGCTCCTCTTCTTTGTTTTCCGTGTGTCTTCCCCAACTCACCCCACTATCTATTCGTCACAATACTGTAACGTGATACAAAACACAAAGAATAGTTCCTCGTTCTTTTTTCCCCTTCACTCAATCCTTGGCGGATATTCCACCCACCACACTGCTGTGATATCCCGCGATCGTCCAGATTTCTCTTTTGGCTACCTCACCACAGCAAAATGCCATAGCTATGTATATATTTTTTACTATAAAGCATGATAAAAGACAAACTGACCCGGTTCCACGCGACGACGACGCCAACGGATGGAATATTGCGCTAAAACGGAGTGGGTGTTTCTCGAAAGCTTTGCAGAAAGGAGTTGAGACCACGTTGGGGAATATGCAAACGGAAATATCTTTAAGAAATTATGCAATTCACCAAATATTTCGTTCTTTGAATTATTTAAAGAGAGATAAATTCAATTTAAACAATATTTCCCAAAAGCTTTAAAAGCTCTAACATATTGCGGCACATATTAAAATGTTATAAACTGTAAATGGACTATTTCAATTTTAACAATCATTCAATTATATAGGGATTTTATAGTATGTTTAATGATTTTTCTGAATAGGATTTTATAGCGCTGAATATCAGAACGATAAAAAACTAGAAAACTATATATTGTTTATGTCTTTATAATAATAAACAATTATATTTATTAATTTTTCGAATTCAACATTTTTTTCAAATAGCTCCAATGATTTTCATTATAATAATAGGTATATGTATTATGTAGAGATACAATATTATATATTTGCCTGAATTGCATATAAATGAATAATGTTCCCATATTTATTGGTATGGTCCTTTTAAATGGATATAGGGGATTCTTTTAGTGGTATGAGTGGTAACGGAAGTCAAAGGTAATAAATTAAACGTATTTAACCAACTTGCATTGGTAAAGCATTTCTGAAAACACCCCCACATTTGCCGCTCTTTGATGTACCCCCCCCCCCATAATAGTATGGATATAGCGCAATGGGTCCGTTTACGCGAAATCGTAATTTATCGACTGTGGCAGCGGAGAAGTCTTGCTGAGCCTGCTGCTTACATAGCACCCATATGGATATATCCTTTTTCTACAATATTTCCCACTCGCATGTCCTGACATTGCCTTAGCTAAATCACCCTAGGGGTGGTTGAAGAAAAAAAAAAGTAATAGTCCAGAGTGAATTGGGGTGAGTGGGGAAACACGGAATTTAGATTTGCCTGCACGGAAATCATTTTTCGTATTGATGCCGGAAACGTAATGTCGGAAAATTTCACCGTACATCAGCACGGTGCTACACAATTAATTCAGAAAGATAGAGTACGTGTGGTGGAGGAACGGAAGATGGCAGTGTAGGGTGCGGATGAAAATTTACAAGCCATAGGGGACTATTTAAATGGTTGACAGAGACTAATAAAATCATTTGTGTTTCCATTTCTGATACTTATCATCACGACGTCATAAAGCGCTGAGAGGCTGAAATTTTCCAACATTAGAGACGTTAGAGAAAAGCCTTCAACTTGTCTTCCAACATTGGAGCTTTCAACTTTCCCAAAAGGGGGGTTTGGTGTGTAATATGCGTTGAGTGGATGAAGTGCACAAGGAAGTTGAGATGATCAATCACGTGAAATTGCTTGATCCCAGGATCCGCAGGAGGATGTTCTAGCAAGTGGGGTGTATGTGTGGTGGTTAGGGCATTCCCTTCTGCTGAACATTATATCAAATAGATGGAAATTATTTAGTGTTGCTTATTTTGGATGTATACGTACACAATATGCTATATTATGTAGGTATGTATATACATAAAATGTCGAGGAAATATCTATATAATAAAGAAAGGATTTCGTTCCTGTACAGCTATGCATTTCTACACCGTTGGTCCGATCGCGATGAAATTTGGTACAGAGACTACTGATACCAGGCGGTTTTTACCAACGACATTCATTTTCCCCCCAGAGCCCCCCTTCATATAGCCCTCATATAAAATTCATGCTTTTTTGACTACTTTTTGAATTTGGCGCCATAAATGTTGTGTGAAATTCACTTTTTCCCTTTGCAATATCTGTTGGAGGTTTTGCATGGCCCATCTTCTATATAATAAAGAAAGGATTTCGTTCCTGTACAGCTATGCATTTCTACACCGTTGGTCCGATCGCGATGAAATTTGGTACAGAGACTACTGATACCAGGCGGTTTTTACCAACGACATTCATTTTCCCCCCAGAGCCCCCCTTCATATAGCCCTCATATAAAATTCATGCTTTTTTGACTACTTTTTGAATTTGGCGCCATAAATGTTGTGTGAAATTCACTTTTTCCCTTTGCAATATCTGTTGGAGGTTTTGCATGGCCCATCTTCTATATAATAAAGAAAGGATTTCGTGTCTGTACAGCTATGCATTTCTACACCGTTGGTCCGATCGTGATGAAATTTGGTACAGAGACTACTAATACCAGGCGATTTTTACCAACGAATAATTTTTCTATTGGACCTTTTTCATCTCAATTATTTTCTCCATCTAAAATTTGCGCGAAGCGCAACAAATCCCCGCGAAGCGGGGCGAGGTAAATTGGAGCGAAGCGACAATTTACCTCGTATAGGAATATATGTATATGATTGGTGTGGGTTAAAAGAGAAAAACAGTGCGGAACGCGCCAAACTATTAACAAGATTTGCGATGTGCTGCTATTATCCTTTTCCATGGGTTTATTCCAGACAGCTGGTGTCGTTCCCATTTTCAAGTATAAACATTTATAATTTCCCTTTACTTCCATACCACCACATACGCTCCACATGGAAGCTTCTTGCATTGAGATTTTGTTTTACTTTCGGCACAATTTTCCTCGCTCTTTTATATGGATGCTCGTGGGCTGAAAATGATTGTGAGTGCGCAATAAAATGGCATTTCAGGCCACTTTAAATATTATATTGAGAGTTCAAAACATAAATTACATCACATTTATGCAACTTTACTCTTCCCAACGTTCTTTTTTTGCAATCTATTTCCCTCGTTACATACAATTTATCAAATATTATTAATCTCATAAAAACATGAGCCAAGATAGTAAGAAGGGACGACTTTGAAGAAAGTCTCAAGTCAGTGTTTAATCTTATGAGATAGATGACAGAAAAAAAAACTGATAATTAGATTGATAGGCATCTTAATTAGTGTTCGCGTTATGACTTGAATAATCAATGGAATATAATATGCGGGGTGTAGAGGCAATGTCGAGGGATATCAGAAGTCAAAGGGGGTTTATGTGTATGTGCGCCTTGAATACGAAATGGCTCAACAGTAGAAAGGAAGGATATTATGAGCGGACGACGTCTCAAAATGGGAAGAATTTAATTAAATCGGTCACGCTTTTTTACACGCCATCGCCACCATTCAATGTAGTTTATTATATAGAACTTTGTCACCATCCGGGCGTTTTCCTTTTTCCTAGTTTCTCGCCTTTCTCGCAATAAGTCTTCCACCGCCTTGAGGGTTTCTACACGGAGGATGAAAGGGAATTTGGAGTCGTTTCGTAGCTAAAGCTAAATTTTCAGGGTCATCACGCGTTAGGGATGCGCTCACAAAATTTCCATATCTTCCCAATCACGTCACACCATGCTGAATACTAGCACCATACCATAAATATTATGTACCTACTACATACATAAGACAATATGGAAATTCCATTTGGTGGAAGCATCTTCTGGTATGTTTCCTCTTTCGGGACCCCATCACCCTACGATGAATAGATGGAGCTGTACACCCAGGAAATAGTTGATATGCTCACGATGCAGAGATCATTCAATTACATGATTTATGGTAGGTGTCATCGGTCTTTGTCTTAGGATGGTAATAAACAATAAATTATTATATCTCATTTAGGGAATTTCACAAGACACCATTTGCGTACATATGTACGTAAATATATGTAGTGATATATAAGCAGCACACCACCTTCGTGAAAGTTGAGCAGCATTTTCTTCACTTTGTAGATATTTCGCATATGTTGTTACCGCTGACATTAAATTTCAACCCTTCTTGTCTTTGGGCGTCAATGGAAATACCAAGGGGCTATGTCATTTACCCCAAAATTCCCTTTATAGCTCGCCCAACTCCTTATTTCATTTATTGAAACCACTGTCACTCGGCAAATTATCTTGGAATTTTATTGAGATGTACATTTTCCAAGTCCCTTATTGTTCGAAGGTGTCTGAGAAATATTTACATAACTTAGCACAGGGGATTAAAAGCTCCAAGAAGTAAATTAAATATCGTTCATCTTAAAGTGTTGCTATATATGAGAAAATTCGGAAAATTCACTTAAAAATTTTTCTTTAATTTTACTTCAAATGAAGGTATTCTATAGTATTTTTTGTAGATTATTGCATAAATTAGGCTAGGGGAGAAAACTTTACAATTAAGTTCTAAAGCTTTGACATGAAATTATGCTCTAAAATTTAAAAAGATCTTCACAATAATAACCGGGCTGCTAATAGTTTGGAATTTAAATTAAATTATATAATTAATATAAGCAGTAAAACCCTTTGAGAAACTGAATGAGCTGTATGATGACAGACCCTCTGAAGTTCCTTGAAGTGGAGAATGGGGTATAGGACAAAGGCGCAAAGGATATGACTTTAATTCAAGAATGTGCATTAAACTTAACACTGTGATACTGTGTTTATAAAGCTTTGACATATCTTCCACTTATAACCAAGAATGGGGGATATTAATCAATTTCTCCTAACATTATAGCGTATAATGATGATACTCCAGCACGTGTGAGTACATCCATCTATATCCCTTCATATACTTAACATGATACTCTGTGTACCATAGGTATACTGAATTTTCCTCTTATAATGTGCAAGCAGTACCCACTTATACTAGAACTTGTGCTACCAACATGAACTCAACCATTTTATATCAAGTAATTGTTCCATTGTCCTGCCAGCGCTATCAAGGGAAATGGATTTTTTTCCGAGCTAATCGAAAATGGGCGTTGCAGAGAGATTAAAGATTAACCACGAGTATACTCTTTTTTTATATACATACATATATTCCCACACATTTAGTGTTTATGTTAGGGTGCTTAGGTATTAAGACCAATTCCAGGATGTACTCTATGTTGTGTATATATGTGTACAATGTACGTGTATAAAATCGTTCGTTGCCTAGACTGTTGATTCTCACTCTTCATCACGTTACATATACACCGATCCAGGGTGTGGGATGGTTGGGGGTGGTCAGGAGCAACAATACGAAAAAGGGGAGTCATTCAAGTGCACTACATATAGGGCATTCAGAGTTGTACTACAATCATTACTGTTAATTGCGAAACATTATTCTAAACATGAAGCCTTGCTCCGAGTGCTATTTAGGGTAACAATGTTCTGAGAACGCCCATAACTGATCCTAATCTATAGTTATACAATTATGTTATTAAGAATAATGGCGATGCATACGCACACGAGACATATTACCTGGCACATTAGATGGTGAATGGAGATTTGATTTCCTCATTAATATTATCGTCGCTGTATAAATTATAATACACCCACTGCGACCTCCACATATTATTATTATTAATCATTATTTTTTAAACTTCTTTTTATTTTGTTTTATCTCTCTTGACATTTTCTAATTAATTAGCTACATACATACTCCAACGATGAGTGTCTCTTCGGTAACTTTATTGCAATTATTTTAATCAAACTCCTCTCTCGCATATTCAGTTTCTCTGTTGGATGTTTCATGTAAAGAGATGAGGGTTGAGTTTTAGAGAGAAGAGTTATGCAATATACATTCACTAATATTCATCTCTTGGGTAGCACTTGTGCATTAACTTAAGCGATATTACAATTCATAAACTTGAGAATAATTGTCTCCAAAATGTTGAATGACTGTGCAAGAATCGTTTACCAGCGACAAAGCTTTTTCATTTACTCTCCATCGTCCTAGGCTTCATTGTAGGTTTTTATCCTTTTATTTTTAGAAAATAACCGACGTTTCTGTTGTCTTCGAAAATTGGACAAAAAAAGATCAAAAGAGTCAGTTGAATTTATTCTACGTTCTTCTTTGTATTTGGACAAATCCTCCTCTTTACAATTTGGTCTTTAAAGTAAACTTCTAATTACTCACAAAAATTAAGAGCGGGTACTTTTTGGCATGACACTGTTGTGAGATGTATAGCCCATTCTGTATGGAAAATGAAATAAATGCGGTACATCTCGAGGATTCTTCACAAGAGCTTGTTTGTAAGTCGTCATGTTGCATAAGGGCCGAAGTGTACATAGGAAGAGGGAGAGAGAGCACCGAAGAGCAACAGCGATTCTATTGTTTGGGGAAGGATACTGGGGAGCATCATGATGCCCACCCTTTGCGCCATTTTACCCATTCTTCAGCACAACTGCCGCTCTCAGATTATTTTAACCATAAACAAAGCCACATGAATTTCATGTATGATAATGTAAATGGAATCAACAAAAACTTGATATATATCTCTCCTCTCTCTTGCCGTGGAGCTCAAGACTCACAGAGAAATATAATTTAATTTGGCGAACAAAACAAATCGAAAGTGGGGTAAGCATTTTAGTGAGATGGGAGTGGAATTCCAGGGATTTATTCGCGTGCTACCACCCCAACTCCTTTTGCATTTCTTCTTCCATTCAACACCATGGATATTTCACTTTACATTTTCTTCTGTCTCCACACTATGAATGTTCCTGAAAGCTTTCAACGGTGATGTTTCACAATAATTTACTTATATACTTCCCCACACTAATCATTTACTGAAATTTTAACACTCTCTCCCCCCATGTATAAGCTTTTACATTACCCTTACTCCCCATACCTTTGGTATAGCATACTTTTTTTTCCTATCCGGTTAAGCTTTTTTCCACATTCTATATTTTTCAACCTAATTCACTCTGATTGGCTTAAGGCTACTAATTGAGTTTTTAAAGCGCGCTAAACTAAATTGTGCGATAATTGCATAATCCATACTTGACATGAAGCAAAAGTTTGTGCACGAAAAACAATTAGCAAATGTATCAAAAAAACTCAACATTGAATGAGAAAATTAAAATTCAAATATTGTAGCCACTGGCGGAACTATAAGTTGAATATTCTAAGAATGTCCATAATGCAGTATAGAATAAAAAGTCGTGAGTTTCCCTGAAAGCTTTTAAAGCTGTTATTTAAAAGAAAAAATATTAATAACTCCCATATACATAAAGTCAAATTATTAATTTTAAATAGAAAGTTTATTTATTTTTTTATAAAATAACTAATTGAGTTCATTTGGAATAAAGTCTTGATAACTTCATCCGTAATTTTAATTCTAATTCATCTTAAATTGATGATGTTTTAAAATTTTTAATTAAAAATTTAATTACTTAACTTTTTTTTTGAGAGCCGAAACACATTTTATTTCGCAAAATAAAATTATGATAATTATATTTCATATAAAAGGACATTTTACGAAATTGTATTAATAAAAATAATTCAGAATGCTGTTACGTGTATTTAGTGTTTTAATTAATGCGCTTGCTTTTATCAGGAGCAATTCATTTTTTTATGTAAATAAATTTTAATAGAAAATATTTATGTATGCGAAACGGGAATTTGTAGTTTGATTCGTTTGATTCCAATTCTACCGGAAGTAATACCATTATCTTGACAAGATGGTTGTGATGCCGTGATGTAATATGAGATGTCACTTAAAATTACACTAACTCTAGTCCTTTGCCTGTACAATTGTGGTAGACATGAAGGGGCTCAGGAGATGAAATTGCATATCGCGTGTCGAGAGAAAAATTCAAAGTGAACGTTACGTATCTTTTATATAACATAGATAGCGTAAGTTTGGTTCTTTATGCGATGGAACTTGGGTATAATGCTATATATAGGGGAACTTTTGTCTATATCAGCGATTCGCGGCAACAGTTCGATTGGAAGTTTTGTGTTTGATCGGAGAGAAAACTTTGAGTGCCTAGCCTTTCGTCTTGGGATAAGGCCAAAGCGAAAAAATGTATAAGGTATGCCCTGTCGAAAGTGTTTTCCCTCGGAAAACTCCTAAGTCGCCATAATTTAGTGCACTTTTTTTGCCACTATATACTACTGGGAATATACCCGCAGCATTTTCACCCAGCATTTCCACAACTTCTCATCCTTTGGAGAGAACATGTATCTCCGCCCTGCAATGTCCTCCATGTCCCCCCCCCCCCCCCCCCCTAAACTGCTGTGTAAGGAAGAAACTTTTGAAGAGCACTAATAGGTTTTTCTTACATTTCATATGTTAGAATTTTAGGTAGACATTTAACTATATATTCTACGTAAAAATGCTATGAAAATATTATTTGTGAAGATTCTGAGGAAAAAAAGGATTTTAGTCTATAAATCAGCAATATGAATTGCTACGTACCATTTCTAGAAAGCGTTGTGCACCTCTCGGGAAATTTATATCCATAAATCACGGAGGTGTCATTGCGATATGGTTGTGCTTATGTGGTTACAACACATATTGGAATTCTAATTATACCCTAATTAGGTGAGATAATTAACAAATAACTTTATGATTTTCATAAAATATACAAAATACCTAATGTGGTACACAGACGTGTTTTTATCAAAAATTAAAGCATTATTGAATTAAAAGATAATACCTACATAATGGTTTATCCAAACCCCCGCGAGCTATGTGAGCTATTTTCATAACCAGCTGTAACTATTTTATTTAGAACATGTGACGGGGAAAACTTTCAGTCTGGTTATTAAATTTAAGATTTCAATCAAATAAATCAACAAATCCCCAAAAAATTGAATGTAATCGTATCAATCAGATATAAGTCAGGAGGAGCATCAGGATTTGTTATGGAGAATATAACTTGGGAATGAATGAAATATATCATCATCAAATCTGGCAGTACATCGAAACACACTATCTCCTTAAATAGTTTAAATTATGTTGAGGAAATGTATTTTTATCTAGGAAATATAGAAATCTCTATGAATGGAGGAAGAAGGGGGAAAAGAAAGTGAGAAGCTCCATGATATTCAATATTAAATGTACTGGTAAGCTGACCAAGCTTACGGGAGCTGTGTTTCTTTCAGTGTACCAATTTTGTGAGAGCAAACCTAAACGCGAATTAATTTAAATACGCGCAAAGTCGGGAAAAGTTGAAAAGTCATACTCTAAGAAATGTTTGGAAAGCCATATCTCGAGAACGGATCCATAGATTTTCATAATTTTTTTTTTGTTTGAAAGGTCTTGAAGTCAGCTATAACATATCGAAAAATGAAAAAAATTTATGTCGCCATTTTCGAAAAATTCGAGTTCGAAATTTTCGAAAACTTTGTTTTCGATTTTAGCGCCTCTTGCGGTGATTTCTCGAAGTTGCAATGTTCTAGACATTTGTAGGGTTTCACGAAACCTCTCATTTGCGCTTGAGTTGATCAAGATCGGACTTGTAGAACCCGAAATATGACATGCCAACTTTGGAAGGCTATATCTCGAGAACGGATCCATAGATTTTCTTCATTTTCGGCATGAAGCTAGATAATATGGTCAGCTACAACATATCAAAAAATGAAAAAAATTTATGTCGCCGTTTTCGAGATATTCATCGAAAACTAATCGAAAATTTTGTTTTCGATTTTTGGCCCCCTAGCGGTCACTTTTGAAACTTCTGATGTTCTAGAGAGTTGTAGGGTTTGTTGAGATCTTTCATTTGACCTCGAGTTGATCAAAATCGGTCAAGCCGTTTTCGAGTTATGGTCGATTTTCGATGAAAAATTGTGGCGGCCATATTGACTAAACGGCTTGACCGATTTTCGAAAATGAGGTATCGTTGGAAAGCTCTTGATGGCCCCTACAACATATCAAAATTTCAGCCCTCTAGCTATAATAGCGGCTGAGATATAGTGAAAACAAAATTTTGAGGTTATTCAAAATGGCGGACGGAGGGGTGGGGGGGTGGATTTGACATCATAATCGGATTTCTTCAGGTCGATATTTAAACTTTGCCGTTTACCGCAAGTCTCTATCTATCACCGTTCTCTTGCAATTTAAGTTTATGATCCGGCCGGACGGCCGGACGGACGGACGGCCGGACGGACGGACGGCCGGACGGACGGACGGCCGGCCGGAAAAAAATTTTTTTGGCGCATACGTTTTTTGGAATGTGGGGACCCTAATTCGTGCTCATCCCAAGTTTGAGCCCGATCTGACGACTTTCGATTTTGCTCGGTACACAAAAGCTGTGTCTGAAAGAAACACAGCTAAAACCTCTATTTACGTATTTAGAAATTTATCAATTCTTCGCGAGGAAAATTGCATAAAATCATGGCTTATTTTTTTAAATAATTTTTAATAAAATTTTCAAAAATACTTACCTTATAAAAAAAGTAACGACCCAAAATCCACTCTCAAAGCTTAACACGCTCAACACAAGCTGATGTCATCGTTAACTCCACGTGATTTGAACGCTTATAAAATCTTCATTAACCTGCTGGCCGCCAAGACCTTGGAGCTTCCTTAGAGCGCCAAGGTGGGGTCGTTGAACGACCCCAAGAAGGAAGTCGATTTTCTCATAAACTATAAAACCGGGAACTGTCGGGTCACTACCATTAGACTCCTTATATAGTCCTCTTGCCCCTTGCATCACAAATTCGCCACCCGGAAACACGCAGAAGAAGATATAAGGGAAAAACATTTTTCACTCCTTTTTCACACTTTCTTCGTGAAAAATTTGCCACGAAGTTGACCGCAACTGCTATTTTTTTTCACTACTTCTCCACATTCCCCTCACTTCCCGCACCGTGATAAATGGCAATATTTCTCGAATATTCTTTATTGTTTTGCACATTTATATGCTTCTAATTATGTTTTATGTTGTTTATGTTACTTATTCGCGATAATTCTGACACTGAGATGGTAAAGTGAGAAAGTAAACACAACCCTTCAACCCCCTTCAACCATATGATTTATGATGTGACTAACTTCATTCTGAGAAATTTTCCGCAGCATGGCCGTTACACCAATTTTTGAATTCCCTTCTTCTACATTTTCCTTAATAACTTTTCTTGTGGTGGACGGATTGAGCTGAAATTTTTACACAACCTTCTCAGATAACCAAAGAACTTATTTCCAAAAGATGGGAATGGTATCTTTTATATTTATTAAGTTATAGCACGAAATATAGGGCTGGGGTCGTTCAACGACCCCGCTTGGCGGCCTAGAGGTTAATTCTACTTTTGTATTAATAATTTAAAGCTTTTTTAATCACCTATGTTCTCAATAAATACTATGTACAAACAATTATGTACATTTAAATAAGGGTTGATGGCGAAAACATCCCTATCCCGCCCAAAAACCTATGTAGAGGAATTAGGATAATTTTACCACTTTGGCGGATTTTGGTCTTTTATCAAACACAAGATATTATGAAAAAAAATTCTTTAGCACTATTTTGTAGGAAATTTACTGCCCTACAATTTTCCCACACAACACTTTTTTCTATTTTGAAGAGAAATGAATGAATTTTCCATCTTCTGTATAATAGCTGTAGCTATACATTTCTACACCGTTGGTCCGATCGCGATGTTTGGTACAGAGATTACTGATACCAGGCGATTGTCACCAACGATCTTAATTTTTCTCCCAGAGCCCTCCTTCGTAGCGCCCCCATATTAACTTTATGCTTTTTTGGTTACTTTTTGAATTTGGCGCTCTTTTTGGTACATCGTTTTGTTGAAGAGAAAAATGAGACGGTGCACGTCACTGTTCGCGCGTAACTTCGTGACGATTTCCGATACAAACACGAAGACGCGGCGAGCTGTCATTATTTTTCACACAAAGTAAATTTTTGCGTTGCGTTTATTTCTTTGATGAAATTGACGTGGCATTTGCATTTTCCACCCAATTGAGAGTGATAATTATTAGTATTGTGTCTGCGGCGCACTGTGGGGCAACACTGAGCAATGGGACTCACAATATCCAGCCTTTTTTCGCGTCTCTTCGGCGAGAAGCAGATGCGGATTCTCATGGGTGAGGTTATGGAGTTTTGTGTTGTCTTTGTGGGGCTCTTCCGGACGGAGGGTTCATGACGGGGTGTTTTCTTTTTTGTGTGTTTTCAGTGGGACTCGATGCAGCCGGGAAAACAACTATCTTGTATAAGCTGAAACTCGGGGAAATTGTAACAACCATTCCAACGATTGGCTTCAACGTCGAGACAGTTCAATACAAAAACATTTGCTTCACTGTCTGGGATGTGGGTGGTCAGGATAAGATTCGGCCACTGTGGAGACACTATTTCCAGAATACACAGGGACTTATCTTTGTGGTGGATTCCAATGATCGCGAACGTGTTGCAGAAGCTGAGAAAGAACTGCAAAATATGGTGAGTTTCAGCAAAATCCGTAAGAATGTAGTCAGGTGATTAAATTCTTCTCATTGTTTTCGGGGGGCTTTTTCAGCTGACGGAAGATGAACTGAAGGATGCTGTAATATTAATTTTTGCCAATAAGCAAGATTTGCCCAATGCAATGACCGCGGCTGAGCTTACGGATAAATTAAACTTGAATCAAATGAGAAATCGCCGTTGGTACATCCAGGCGACCTGTGCCACGCAGGGACACGGCCTGTACGAAGGATTGGATTGGCTGTCCAATGAATTAGTTAAGAAATAAGATATCTCACCAAATTTTGTAAAATCCCGGTGAATTTTGAGAGAAAAAAAGAAAGAAAAGGATCCCATGGCACAGAATGTTGTGCACGTAAATTTATTTTAAAAATAATTATTTCTTAAAAATTACGTCATGATTTTCACTATCTCATCAACCATTGGGTCGTGAACGGAGGAGATGATGTCCAGAAGGGAGCCCTTGCATTCGCCAAATTCCCGACTGCACGATACACCAGATTGCCCGAGTTGTTCTGCTCTGAAATATTCATTATCCGAGTGTTGGGAAACTTTCTCGTTTGTCGTGGATGGGGTCAGGAGGATGTGAACCAGCTCAGAGAGAATCCCGCTCTTTTGATCCAGAGGCACCTCTGCAGCTTCACAAATAAGCCTCAGCACGCATGCTCGTCCCCCAAATCCATGCCTATACCAAAGGGGAGTAATTAATTCGTATGTGGGAATTAAAAAGGGATTTAAAGTAAATCATTACTCATTAGCAATGGCTTCTAATCCTCTGTAGATATGCCATCGAGTGTGATCGACGGTAAAATCATCATCAGTTTCGAATGTTTTCTCGACTTCCTGCAATTCATCCTCATCCTCTTTCATCCACTCGTAATCCTCCTCATCCACGGCGATTGGTGATTCCTCTATGAGCACATTATCCACATTGTAGACCTCTCTGTGACCATCAAACTCCATCTCGGATTGAGAGTAATTTGATGCTGATGGTATATCCCGACGCACTTTCTTGGTCTCCCATATTGGACTTATACGCAGTTGTTCCGGTTTTGTGGGCAGGAAGTATTGTGCTTTGAAGACATATCCCGTGGTCACGGCTATTGAATCCAAATCCAGAGGGATACCGATACCAAAAATAAACTGATGACGCGTAGGAGATGTCGGTGGGAAAATAATAAAACGCTTTTCCCTCTCTAACGGCCCAACTTCCATCACGGGTTCAGCAAAAGAGCGCGAAAAGAGCCACACCGCGAGGATTCCCAAGAATTTCATCTTTCTAGCACGAATGTCAGGAAGTAACTGAGAAAGAACTAAAGATCAATTCATTGTGTCTCCCAGAGTGCTGGAAGAGGAAGAGAAGATGCCAGGGTTCTAATTAATCTTTGTAGAACAATTAACACAGCAAATATGGCACCGTTAAGTTAGTCTGCTGAGAAAATGAGTCTGTGTCACAGAATAATCATATTCACACGCAGTGTAAAGTGAAATAATTGCTTTCGTTTGGCCACATTTGGCAGCATTCCTTTCCAATTTCCACCAATTTCTCTTTTCCTGCACATTTCCGGTCCAGTGCGATCGTTTTTTATGACCGTTTGTATGGCGGACTTTTTGAATTTTATCATGGCGGCGAAGCGATCGCTTTTCGCCCGATAACGAGAAAAAGCGAAGAGAACTTTGGCGAAGTTGAATTTGTTTTCAAAGCAAACAAAAAAAGCTTTGATTTAATTTTCAAGTGTAAAAAAATAGTAAAAGAGATTAATTTTTGGAAGCTGTGTTCGTGCCAATTTGCAGAGAGATCGAAATGCAAAACAATGGACATGAGAGACGTGCGCCAAAGCACAAAACAAGTAAACACAATCAGCGACAGAAGAATGCAGCAAGAGGGGGGAATTCCGGAAAATATGAACCGAGGAAAAATTTTCAGCAACATCTGCAAGGCTCATGGCCTCCTCCGATGGTGAACTACAGATTCCCAGCTCCTGTGCCGATGGGATCAATGGTGCCAACTATGCCACCAGCGCCATTAAATATGGCTCACGGCGGGCACGTGTTGATGCAACCAGCAACGTATCCTGCGTCTTTCGGAATTCCATTCCCACCACCGCCAATTACCTCGGCACCAGTTCCCGGGCAGACAAATGTGGTTGTTCTTCCACCAATCACTGGAGCACCCATGGGACCGATCTTTTCCCCAACGATGCCTCCCTCCAGATTCCCAATGGGCTTCAAGGATACAAATTGCCCAGCACCACAGAAGCCACGTTTTGCTCCGGTGCCAATCCCAAAAATTCCTATTGTGCGAAAAATGCCCTGGGAAAAGGAGGCGCCCAATGCGATTGCAATTGTTGATCCGTCATCCCAAAAGGACATCCGGAAGGAACATTTGGAAATCTTGCGGCAAACCTCGAGTATGGACAACATGTCGGTGGAGACACCTCCCAATGATACCTCTGATGAGCCAATATTGGATCCAATGGAAACTGAGAAGGATCATTCATCAGTTGAAGTGACTTTCCTGCAGGAGAATTTGCTTTCCGATGAGGAGGATTTTGTGTCTCAGACTGAATTTGAGCAGATCGTTTCCTGTAGTCAGGATTCAGCTTTTAAAGGAGAAGTTCCTTCTGCCGACACAACTGATGATGCTTCAGGGAAGGATCATGTGATTGGAGGTAAGGAAAAGTTTAAGAAATAAAAATTTTGTTTAAAAAGTAAAATTTATTTTATTTTTTTGTGTTATTTGTGCATCTTTATGCCTAATTTGTAGAAAACTCATTACGTTGAACATAGATAAAACCATTAAGAACGATTAGATTGGATTAAGTATTGAAAACTTAATTTGTTTTATCAGACAAACTTTATATGCTTCTAGAAACAATATACAGACTCTAAGATCTCAATGCCTTCCTGGCTTTAATTTCAGACAGATGCTTTGTTTTAATAATCTCTCTCTTAGTTTATTGTTAGATTTATTTGCAAGATTTATTAATGAATTAAAGTTTATCATGGAAATTCCTAAAGAGTAGTGAAAAGATTCATCCATTTTGCAATCTATCTAATGAGATGAATCCACTACAAAAAAAATCCCATCTACGAAACTCACGCTTATAATTTAATTTTCATCAGAGAGTGTTTTTATCTGCACTTAAATTTCTGCCATTTGACTGGATTTGCAGGCAACAAGCGGAGAATAAAAACTATATACATACAATCAGGATTTAAATGTAAAAAGTTTTTTTTTTGAGCTTTATTGATGGAAAAACCACATCTTTTATAATGGAATTTTTGTATATAATAGTATAGGTATTAAATGCAACAAAAAAAAAGGTTTCAAAGCTCTCTATAAACAATATTGAATGGTTGATTTTGAAGAGAACATAACATTGGGAAAATTTTCATGAACATAAAATCAACTTTGCCATTCTTCAAAATAACAGTAAAAAAATTGAACTGAATAAAATTGCAAAATTAACTAAACAATTGTAGTTTAAAATACTTTCATTCAAAATAATATTTTAAAAAGCATAAAAGCTGAAAGCATTTAAATTTAAAAGTTTTTTTTTTTGAAGCAAAATTAGAATTGTTCCCTTTTTCAAATCGACATTTCAAAGCTTTTGTGGGATAATGAAAAAAATATACTAGGTGTGCAATGCTGTGGGGAAAGCTTTGTAAACAAGCCAAACTTGTATGGATTACAGGTCATGAGTATTAACCTAGGGCAATGTGGAGCTTTTCACTTTTCAATAATAATTATTGTGTTTTTGAATGCTCTCAGCGTTGACAGCATTTATGCATTTGGGTACTTTTGGATTAGCTTTAAAACTTCCTTCCTGATGAATTTTAAATGTGTTTATGGAGCTTTTATGGTATACAACATATATATGTATATTTTCCTTTTACGGTCACTGAATTCACTATCGATTTATTTGCCAAAGTTTGTGGTCTTTTATGCGGCTAAAGTTCAATTTGATTGAAATAGCCAATATCACATCAGGGGAGTTATGAATAAACTAAACTTCAACCAAAACTTTTCGTGTTTCATGTTTTTAGCTCATATCTACTGAAGGGGAATTTATCTGTCGAGAATTTATCAATTTACTAATTTTCACCAAAACTTGAAAGTTTTATCAATTTATAAAATCAGTAGATTTAAACATTTATCAGATTTCAGCAGATTTTAGTGTATTGATTGTGAATTTATTTTATAATCGAAACTATAGGGTCGATTTTGTAAAAAAAAAAACTTTTCTTCCATTTTATTTCACTTAAAAGATTTATCATAAAATACCGAAAATTTTGTAAGATTTTGACTATTTTGTTTTAATTTTTTTAATCTTCAGGTCCATTGGGTCATACGCGCTGATCCAAAGACTCGATTTTGACAATGTTTCATTTTGTATAGCTAATTTTTAAATATTGAGTCCAAATTAGTACAAGACTATGTCTTTAAAATCCCTGATCATTTTATGACCACTAAAGGAGATCCTTTTTAGTTAAGATTTTTTTTTTGCTAAAAATATCTTATTTGAGCTCAAAAGGAACCCATAAAAATTATTTTTAGTTCAATCAGCTCGCTAGATTGATCGCAGACCTAAAAGGGTTAAAATACAAAAAACCTTTAAGGCTTTTTAAAGATATTTCTGGTTCTTTTCTAGATTAACAAATCACTTGTTTTTATTTTATGAAACGTCAATGAGAAAAGTCAGTTAAGACAAGATTTTTTTTTGAAAGAATTGATCCTATTTTGACAATTATTTCTAAATCTTTCTATTGCTGAAAGGGGATTTTTTTTAAATACAAAGAAAAAAAAAAGAAACTGTCAAAATCTCTTAAAAATGGTTTATAGAAATATCAAAAATCTCTAACTGACGAAAAAGAAAAGAATTTGAACAGAATCAACCCTATATCTGTTTGACTTTTTTATCCTCTTTTATTAAAAAAAAATACAATTTACCTTTATTGAGTGACTTTTAAAGGAATCCGATTAGATTTGAATATTTTTCCCTTCAGATAACTACCTCTTGGTAACAACAGAATTGGGGGAATAATGTTATTAATGCTACCATCCAAATAAACTTTTCAACATTTTCGAAATAAAGTAAAATGCATTTCTTATATTACTAACGTACATTGCATATAAATAAATTGATATACTTTATAATGCATATTATCCTGTATATCGAGGGCATGTATAGCACTGTCTGCGGAGAGTCGCGAAGAAATAGGCGTAAAAAAAACTTGAATAAATGTGACTCCTAGTAAATATTTACTTTCCTTCTTACCATTCTGATGGCAAATACTTTGAACATTTTCATGTTATTACAATATTCGATTTATTTCTTACGAGTTCTCTCTCTATGTACAATATTTAATACTCTCAGTACATACTTAATAAGTTACAAATACTATGTGATGAATACTTGGGAAATTGAGATCAAACGGTGTACCTATGTAATGATTAATTTTATTCATGACTAATTAGCTATAATTTTTTTGGAGGCAAATTAAAAGAAAGACTCAATAAATTCCTTCTATTCATTCTGCTTTCTACATTCAATGTATATATTAATGTAGAAGTGTACTATATACGTTCTAGCTGTGATTCTATCTTTCCTAAAATAGGTTTGCTTGAAAGAAAAAAAAAGGCACAGTCGTAAAAAGTCATGATGTTTTTTTTTTCTTTTTGCTTCAAAATTGTTCTACAGATGTCGACGAAGGAGAAAATGATGTATCGGATAATGAAGTCACAATTAAAAGTGGAAATCAAAATGATGATGAGTCAAACTACGAGATTCAACGCGAGGACATCATGGAGGAAGATGAGAATTCGGTGGACACGGAAGATAACGAGGGGGGATTCAATGAGATTACAACTGATAATGGAGTGGACATGAAAGAGGATTTTTCATCCAGCAGCAGAAGCAAGAAAGTCAATGAAGTTGATTTCAATGGAAGCAGCGATGATGCAATGCAAAAAGTTTGCCACGACAGCTCTGATGTGGTCCACAATGCGTCAGCGAATAAAATAAGGTACACATTGGAGTTCATGCATAAATTCCGGGACTGCAGGACACGTGGAAGGTATATAATGGACCTGAATAAATGTCCTGACGTTATTAGAGACGTTGATGTCAAGAGGACGTTCATTGTGAATAATTTACTTCCGCATTATGCATTGAAAGACTCTGAAAATGTCATAATCACGATGGGGCAAGAGATGAAGACCCGGAGGAGTAAACAGGAGAATAAAGTGGGTGTAGGTGGGGGAAAGTTATCACCCAAAGGATGTGCCGAATCTGCAGTGAAAGCCAAATCTGGCATAATTCACGTGAATTTATCTATTCATGAGGATGTCAAGCTAAATGAAGTCGAAAATGCTTGGAGACCGTCTGCGTTCAGCAAACAGCCAGTCGATTGTGGTGAAGGTGTTGACAATGAGAAATTGCTAAAAGACTTTCGAAGTGTCCTGAATAAGATAACACCAACAAATTTTGATGCTCTCCTTGGGCAGGTGAAACAATTGAAAATCATCACACCTGTACAATTAAATGCGGTGATTGATTTGGTTTTTGAGAAGGCAGTGGCAGAGCCAAAGTTCAATGAGTGCTACACAAAATTGTGCCAACAAATTGCACAGATGTATCAAACACCAAAGAATGGGGATGGTGGTTTGAATTTCCGCCGGAAGCTCATTACGAAGGTGCAGTATTCCTTTGAGGATTGCATTGCGATATCGCAGAAATTTGACGATGCATCGGTGAATGATGAAAATTATGACATTGCAAAGAAGAAAACAGTTGGGAATATTCAATTCGTGGGGGAACTCTTCAATTTCAAATTGCTCTCGTTGAAGATAATGAAGGAGTGCACAGTGCAACTTCTCGATGTTGGCACGTCGTTGGCTGTTGAGCTAATGTGTAAGCTGATTGCAACAATTGGTGCACATATGGACAGGATGGAGAAGAATTTATCGATTAATTTTATTGGACAACTGAAGAAGATCATGACGTCAAAGAAGAAAAAATTCCCAAGTCGAATTCGATTTATGGTGTTGGATTTGGAGGATTTACAGAAAACATGGAATACGGACAAACCTATGTGAATAAAGATTCATTTTTTTTTAAATTTTTCTTTTCTCTTTTATTGTAATTTGAGTTATGAAATCCTTTTGAGCCCTTAATGTCATGTTTACCTCTAGCTGGAAACAAAGAGATATCGAAGGAAATTGTGGGAAAATCCTAAATGAATTTATATGCTTGAGTTGATAGATTAGCTTTAGTACTTAATACTACTTTGCCGTATTGTTTTTGGGACATTTTAGCTCTTTGACAAAATCCCCCGAACTTTCTTCAATATATATCGTGTGTAAAGTGTGAGATAAGTTAGAAATTTTGTTAAGTTGCGTATACCGGTAAATTTTGTCGTGTGTGGAATAAGCAAGAAGTTTAAATATAATTGGCCTAAATGTGTGTAGCCCAAAGGTGGTGGAGAAATGGGGGTTTGGTACGTACCTAAATCTAATTGATATAAATCAACTGCTGAATTGGGTGTAATGTGGTCGGGTGGGTGCTGAAGATTCGAGGAAACTTCACAAATGCTCCATTTTCGAGAGCTATAATTGAATCATTTAGCTGGCCAGTTTGTGAATTGAGTGCCATTGCAACTCGTCCATTATATAGGAAGTCTCTCTATGTACATATTTGTTTCTACTCTTAATATTGTATATATATATGAATGGTGGTGGTACATAAGGAAAATTGCTGTTGTATTTCGTCTGAATATATAGGGAGGCTAAAATGCGAACGTGCTGATCGTTGGGTGCCAAGAAAACTGACCTCCGGCTGACCAAGTTCTGTGCCATGGGTCAATTGTTTACTTAAGCATCCAGCACCGGAAGTACATAGTGAGTCTGCACTTTTACACCGACACATCTCTTTTATTACATGACAATTGAAGTGCTAAATTAAGTGCTTGGTACGAGGTGATGGTATATAGAGGTACCTTACCTAAAGCATATTTGTTTCAATGGAAATTACGTAGAGAGAATGAAAAGTCAGGCAAATGGAATATTTTTAAGGAAATATTTTTTTTTTTAAAAATGACCAAGAACTGTGAATGGTGCTGTATAGTGATAATATAATGAATGTAATTTCGATTTCAATGGGATCTTCGTCAGGGCTTCTAAAAGAGTTTGCTATAAGATGAGGAGAAAAATCAAAAGTCATATTTTCCCACTTTTTTTCAGCCCCAGAATAGAAATTCAAAATTCTGGTACATCAAAATATGCATTGGTATGTCCTCTTCCATTTGCTTTTTACCCCATCAAAATCCATCCAGTAGATCCTGAGAAAAACCTATCTTTGTGTTTTGAGGAAAAGCATAAGATCGCGGAAAGTGATTTTATTATTCTGCAATAATAAGGGATGGGTCAGTGGTCACGTTATTTTGGAAACTCGGGGATTTTAAGAGCGATTTTCAAGCCAATTTTGAAACCAATAATTCGAAATTTGCTTGCACTCTTGTTAAATATGGCGAAATACTGATAAGAATTCAGTAATTTCGATTTAGAAAATAGATTTTTGTGCTCAAAAAAATTATTTGAAATTCTCACATTTTGGCCATTTTGTTCCTGTAGAATTTCCAAAATAACATGACCATTCCTTATGTCTTTAAAAATGTGGCCAACACTTGAAAACCAAGTCTAAGAAAAATTACAAGAAAAATAAAAACATTTAATTTCACCAGCTCTCAAAAGAGACCCCCCTTAAGTTTGAATTTAATTGAATTTTTAATCTTGAACAGACAGATGTAACCAGAGCAGTTCAAGCATTTTAAGCTTTTCTTTAGAAATCACAAGAATTTTTCGAGGCTAAAATACATTTTAAAAAATATTGGAAATAGAATTTTTAAATGATTAAAAATGTGAAACGTAAGAAATTAAGCGTCAAACCTCAAAACAAACATCCAACGAATGAAAAGAAGCATCAAACGTTAGAGCTATACACAAACAAATTTTCAAAAACTATTGATTCAAATGCAACAGTCGCTAGTATAGATTAGTAAATTGAATCTTTATAAATCTCGACTCCTAAGACGTTTCTTAATCCGTTTTCATTATCCTTAAATTGGTTAAAAAGGAAACCACATCCTTAAACAAATTTGTGACTACGCCCCTATCATGTATCCTATTGAAATTAAAATCTGCCTAAATTATCTAAGCTTTTGCATTCATTTCAGCTATGAAAGAGACTAATTCTATTTGTTAATTGAACTCAATTATCATATAATTTTAATATTTTTTTGTCAATCAATAAAATATAAATATTTGAATGTAAATAATTTTAGCAATTTGTTCCCTTATGAATTTTAAAAATTACTGGACCATAATTAATACAATTTCATTTGAAGCATGGTACCAGAAAAATAAATAAAATATAAATCGAATATTCTTTTTTGTTAAAGGTTGCCTTAATTGTGGTTTGATTCATTCACATTTTTTTACGCACGATCTCATGATGATGACTTCTGAATCAGCCCACCCCCTCCCGCAATATAATTTATGTACTATAATAAAAAAATATTACATTCATGAAAGTCCCATATTCGAGTGATTCTCCGCACTATATACTTTTGTATTTTGTTTTCTCTCTTCCTCAATTAGTTCTAGTGCTAGCTTTATTATATGTATTTTTTATGTTGGCCACCATTAAGGGAATCGTTGCTTCTGTAAGCTTTTTGCATTTAGCATTAGCTTTTGGGGAATGCTTTTTGTATCATATTACATATATGTAGTATTGCGACTTTTACCTGAACCAACATGTACCCCATATGTACTTATATGGGGTATGTATAACGTATAGTATACGAATGTATTGCCTTAAGCGATACATGAAAGCAATGTTGAATTGTTGAGATGATATGACATATAGGGGTGGAGGAATGAAAAGTGTGCTTTTCTCTCAAATTGTGTATATATAGAGGAGCGAACGTTAATAAATATTGATTTAATGGTACATTGCGTTTCTCTCCAATTAGTTAAAGTTCTTCCTTACGCTAAGTAGCCACTTAGCACAAATTAATTCTTCTCAAGTAGCTATGTTTTGAATGGGGAATTAATAATATTAAATGTGTGTAATGTAAAGTTTTCCGCGATGGTGGTTTAGCTTTTTCATCTTTTACTCTCTATTTATACATATTTAGCTATATATGTATATACTACATTATACTTAAGTATAAGCTTTTTAAATGCTTCTTCAGCATGATACATTCGATGGGATGAGGGTAGAGGGGGAGGTTTGAATAAAGTGGGGTGGTTGTGTTATATCTTTTCGATACGCAAAGGCAAAGTGTCGAAGAAAGAGCGGATTTTCTCTTTAGTCAAGGATTTTCCTTCTCCCACGACCTCCGTCCTATACCTTCAGCATCGTGATTATACTGGCTGTGTAGAAGAATCTATCAATAAATAATGTATAGTATACATATTATATAAATTTGTGGAATGATATACATGCGGCGGTACGTATGTGTAAGCGATATCTGGGGTGGAATGAGGGGAATTTTTGGTTTTTGGACACTGCGACCACTCACGTTTCCTCATCTCTTTTCCTCCTACCCGAAAATATGCCACAATTTTATGGATTTCTAAATGAGTGTGTACTTTTAATGAATTCACAGCGCATGATTGTGCGCCCACAAAGGGTGGGGGTGGATTTCACTTCCCTTCATATATACACACAGGGAGCATGGATGTGTTGGTATTTGTTGGATTTGAATCAATTGACGAACAGTGGGGGTGGAATCCTTCTTGGCATAACAAAAAGCAACCCCGCTCAAATTAGGGGAAGATAGCTTTCGTTGAGTTTGCCGCCTCTCACTCATCTGGTGCTCTGACTGAAAAACTCGGAAAAGTTACACAATTTCGCTCGAGGATAAAGCAATTATTCACCATTCATTTTATTTGTTTAATAATATATGTATGTTCACCTGATGCTATATATATATTACATTTTTAGTCCTAACCTATATACATACATACATCTGAGAGACTTTGTAATTAATTCTCATTATTAAACCAAAGTACATGTAATGAATACGAATTGACTATAACATTGGAACAATGAAATGATTTTTTTAAAAATTATTTTACCTCACAACTGGAATCTATTTAAATAAAATATTTGATATAAAAGTCGAATAGTTTAATTTTTTTTAAAAGTCATTCTTTTAAAAACTAATGGAGTTCGGCGTTATCGAAGGCAAAAAAATCAACAAAAAGTTGCGAAATACAGAGCAAGAAGAAAAGAGAAAAAAATAACTTTTATATTGCATTTTGCGCTTGAATTAACATTGCTATGCATTTTTTTTTAAAGAAAAAAGCATCTACTTTATAAGAAAGAGGGAAATCTTTTCAATGTATTTTTTTAATAAAATTTGAATGGAATATTCAATATTCTTCATAGACCTTATAGTTTACATGAAGCCACAAACCAAATGCCATCACCACCACCCTCGGAGTTTGCTCATCCCGCACGATCTCCTGGGTCGCTTCCCACTTTGTTTCTCCCCTCAGTGAGTGACTAACAGAACAACTGAACCGAGAGACACGGCCGTGTGTCCCCTAAAATCTAATTGTGGTTACCAATCCGCATGGAAAAATGTATATACCGAGATTGATGAGCAAATATATTAACCCTTGGAATGCGGAGCGGGGTCGTTGAACGACCCCAGCGCTATATTTCGTGTTATATCTTCATAAATATAAAAGATACCATTCCCATCTTTTGGAAATAAGTTCTTTGGTTATCTGAGGAGGTTGTGTAAAAATTTCAGCTCAATCCGTCCACCACAAGAAAAGTTATTAAGGAAAATGTAGAAGAAGGGAATTCAAAAATTGGTGTAACGGCCATGCTGCGGAAAATTTTTTAGAATGAAGTTAGTCACATCATAAATCATATGGTTGAAGGGGGTTGAAGGGTTGTGTTTACTTTCTCACTTTACCATCTCAGTGTCAGAATTATCGCGAATAAGTAACATAAACAACATAAAACATAATTAGAAGCATATAAATGTGCAAAACAATAAAGAATATTCGAGAAATATTGCCATTTATCACGTTGCGGGAAGTGAGGGGAATGTGGGGAAGTAGTGAAAAAAAATAGCAGTTGCGGTCAACTTCGTGGCAAATTTCTCACGAAGAAAGTGTGAAAAATGAGTGAAAAATGTTTTTCCCTAATATCTTCTTCTGCGTGTTTCCGGGTGGCGGATTTGTGATGCAAGGGGCAAGAGGACTATATAAGGAATCTATAGGCACTAACCCGACAACTCCAGATTGTATAGTTTTGGAGAAAGTTGGCCTTCTTCTTGGGGTCGTTCAACGACCCCACCTTCGCATTCTACGTAACTACCAAGGCCTCCGCATTCCAAAGGTTAAATGTATTTCATCGCGGGAGAAATTAATTCAATACTTGTAACCCTCCTTAGGATAATTTCGCTCAAACCCTCCCTTTTCCTTTTGGCTTTCCATCATTGCCATTCGCATCTCCCCTTTTGTCTACGAACTACGAAAAATGTCAAAAAGAAACTCAACTCCGGTCATGGCACGTTTTAGGACAAAGCGGGATGACTCATCAGAAGAAATTGAACTTTTTTTTTTGATTAATTTTGCCTGATTAACCAGATGTCATGTGAATTAGGGAATTTAAAAATAATAATTCAAAGTGATTATTTGAAAGTTTTGTTAGACAGTGTGTCTCTCAAAATATCATGAAAAGGAAAGAGTGGGTGGTGTGACGCACAGAATTAATTCCCTTAAATTTTCTAAGGATCTTTCCTTATGGCAATAATTTAAAATAATTATCATTAATACCTTTTCAGAAAATCAATTTTAAATTTTTGATCAGTGATCCACATTTTCACAATTCTCTACACGTGTGACAGGGAAAATTAAAAATTAAAGATAAACCAGAATAAATTTTCCATATCAACAGGGAAAATTCAGCATTGATTTATTTCAAAAATTCACAAATAGGGCTTTCGTATCCCTTTTTCAAATTTTCGTTCCATAAATCATATGTGTTAAGTGCTTCAATCAATTATCCACCGTATCATTCTACCGTGAATAGAGTCCTTTAATTATGAAGGAGGCTTCAATTAGCGCACTTCTGTTGCGGATAATCAGTTGATTTTATTGAAGTATTTTTAAACGAGTAAACATACGATAATTTACGTCCTCTATATAATTTAAAAAAAAATAAACATTTTTCCACATTATTAAGTACATACAGAGTTTTTTTTTATTCTTCGATAATATTTTCTGTACGTGTTATTATCTCTTCTAGGAAAGAAGATTAGTCAATTTTCTTAGATATTCAAAGAGCCTTTTCTTCATGAGAAAATTTAATTTTCAATTAAATTTCGGCATTTCTGGGTGCTATATTTTTATGCGTGCAGTTGAGATGAAAATCAACGAGACAATAAAGTTAAAAAGGAGCCAAGGCAGAGACATAAAATCGAGGGGAGAACCTTTTTAGGGGGTAAACCATGCGAAACCAATCTGAGACACCCTCTCTTGTTGTCTGCTCATCACTTGCCCATGATGAATGTCGCGATGACTCATGGCTCTATTTCATTTTTATCTTGGCATTTTATTTTGGCTGCAATCGGGCACGCAGCAAAATTCAATATCTCAAAATGTTACTGTACAGCAATAAATAAATGTATGATCCACTGGGAATAATTTGAGGGCTATACATGGCGTCAGGCAATCAAATCAAGGGGTCGTGATATGAGGACCACACATACGGGGGGTGGCATTGCAAGAGGAAATGTGTGGAATTCCCGCTTTTCTGTGCCTTCCCTCCCGCCAAACCATGTCGCAAACCATTAAATCAATGCAAAAGGAGAGAAATGTTTTTACTCAATTGCATACAACTTTTACACACCAACAATCACCATATTACCCAGAATTTCTCTCCCCTTCCTGATACGGGGTCCACCCATTCTGCTGGCGCGGTTTTGTGGGTGTTTTTCGCTCCGGGCATGAGATTGGAAGTGAGAGAAAAAGAGGATGAAAGCCAGAAAATCACTAGTTTATCCATTCAGCTAGTGGCAACAAGAGAGAAATTATTCGAGGGTAGATGGAAAAGTTTGTGCCTGTTTGTGGTGTTGTGACTACTGTTGAGGAGGAAAAAAAAAGAATGAGAGAGAGAGTAAGCCCATAATAGCCGGGGGAAAAGCGTAGGCAATTAAGAAATTACCCATGGAATTTGTGATGCTAACAGGGTATTTAAAAATGTTTAATGGATGTTTGAATGAAATATTTATCAAAGGGTGTTGGATAAACATAATCCGCAAATTTTTTTTAAACAACTTTATCCAAATAGAGCGTATTAAAAGATCTACACAAAACACATGTGTGTGTGGAAATGCAAAACAAACACTCTCTTGTGGTGTATTATTAAAATGAAATAACGCGGCATTAAAAAAATTTCCACGAAATTTTAGAAATAATTTTCCTAAATTTTCGGAGCAATGTTTTACCACATTTGCTAAAAATTGAAAAAAGCTTAAAAATTTATCGTGTATTTTTTCAGTAATTTATCTTTAATGAAATTTTCATAAAATATTGGGGTTTTGCGAAACCTTTCATTTGCGCTTGATATAAAATCACCAAAATATGACATGTAAACTTTAAAAAGCGATATCTTCGGAACGGCTACATAGATTTTCTTCATTTTTGGCATGATGAAAGATATTATAGCCAGCTATAACATATCAAAATTTGAAGCAATTCTATAAAGCGGTGCTCGAGATATTCATCGAAAACTCATCGAAAATTTTGTTTTCGATTTTAGCGCCACTTGCGGTCATTTTTTGAACTTGCAATGTTCCGAGCAGTTGTAGGGCTCATTAATATCTTTCATTTGAGCCTGAGTTGATGAAAATCGGTCAAGCCGTTCTCGAGTTATGGCCGATTTTCGATGAAAAATTGTGGCGGCCATATTGGCTAAACGGCTTGGCCGATTTTCGAAAATGAGGTATCGTTGGAAAGGTCTTGATGGCCCCTACAACATATCAAAATTTCAGACCTCTAGCTAGAACAGGGGCTGAGATATAGCGAAAACAAAATTTGGGGGTGCTTCAAAATGGCGGACAGGGGGGTGGGGGGTGGGATTTGACTTCATAATCGGATGTCTTCCAGTCGATATATGAACTTTGCCGTTGACCGCAAGTCTCTATCTATTACCGTTCTCTTGTAATTTAGCGAAAGGTTCCGGACGGCCGGACGGCCGGACGGCCGGACGGCCGGACGGACGGCCGGACGGAAAGATTTTTGGCGCATACGTTTTTTGGAATGTGGGGACCCTAATTCGTGGTCATCCCGAGTTTGAGCCCGATCTGACGACTTTGCATTTTTGAGTGTACACAGAAGCTGTGCTTCTTTGAAGAAAGAATCACAGCTAAAAAGGGCGGTTTTCAAAGGCTCTGTTGGGAGACAAAATAATAATAAAGCTCAGGCTGGATCTATCGCGCAATGGTGGTTATCCTGTAGAGTTCGGCAAATGGTAGCGATATTCACCATGTAGTATGGCTCTTTTGTAAATTTAATTCAGCAAATTCAATTGAAGCCATTACACATGGTCGTCGCATCCCCAAACATATCTACAACGTGAAATATGCACATTTTGACACACATGAGCCGCGGATGAGTATGAGGGTACATGTGGCGGTAGTATATAAAACAGGAGCTTTCTCGATTTCCTTCCTACCGCTATCACTACATGTACATAATGACTGCACATTGATTCGTAGAGTAGTTTAGAAAATATAGTTTATCCAAATGGGCAGTTCATGCACTACTGCATTCTGAGAAATGGCGCTACTATCGCTCTTTCAACTTTTATTTTCAGTTTTTTTTTCAATTTCAGTAAAAGACTAGAATTTAGCTACAACGAGAAAAGAGAACAGATAAGAATGCCATGATTTTGCACTTCTAGAACTCTTTTTTGGTACATTTTGATTTTAATTGGATAAAGTAAAATAAACGTATAAACGTTTAAAAACTAAAAAAATTAAAAATACATCTGGGTATATTTTTCATTTTATTTAAAAACAATTTTAATTCCAAAATTAATTAATGACATATCAAAATTATCGCCAACAGAGCACATACATAGATCATTTCCATAGTTTAAAATGATTGAAAATTAACAAAGCAACTAATAACAACGGTTCCCATAATATTAGGATTATATTCAATGAATTTGTCCAATTTGCCTAACTATGCATAAAAACATTATGTTAATTCTTTACATTGCATATTTCACACATGAAATGGAACATTATGGAGGGGGGGGGTGGATAGGAAATTTGTATTGAAACTAAAGTTCAATAGCAATGAAATTATTAGAGGAACAAATTGCGGAACTCATTGAAAATTTATGCACAAAAGTTTGGTATATTAATCATGACACTAATGGTTTATATATGAACTTCCGATGAGGACAGAACGGCTATAGGTGGGCCTCTGGGTGGGTCTCATCAATACATCATATACATATAGAGGATTCAATGGCTAACTGTATCCCGGCAATGAGTGAGAGGGATTTTATTGTGTCGTTAATATAGCAAACATACAAACTATCCCGGTGATTATGTAATTAGTGCACAAGCGTATACACATACACATATTATCCAAATATATGCAAAATTTTATTGACATCCCCCACAAAGAGTACCTTAACTGAAGGATTATCGTGTGTGAATGCTGTGTGGGAGTGCTAAAATATTTCTCCATATTTAAATGTGAATTAAGCTTTTGCTTTTGAAATGTCCACTTCAACGTATTATCCCGTACATATTACAATTTGTAGGAATATATATATTCATATATCTTTTTGATAGATGAATCAAGTATAAACATTTGCAAATGAACCATATTGCTGTATGTCGTACATTTATTTTACATTTATCCATCCTTACCATTTTCCCATAATCATTTCATCTATACAGAGGTCATCGTCATCTCCACATAATATTTTAATGCAGGCATCAGTTTGTTTGATGAGGATAATGTTCAAATTTGCATTAGAACTAATACTCATGTGTCTAAAATTATAATTTCTATATAATTGAAAATTACACAAAAAAATTTTAGATTATTTAGGTGCAACAATTATAAAATTTTTCTTCAATTTTCATAGATTAACAAAATAATGAATTAATATATTTTTAACGGGTCGGTTCTTTAAAAAATATTTTCATTTCTTTTATAAAAACTAGAAAATCATTGTAAGATTTTTACAATTAATAAATCAAAAACTTTTAGAAGGTTCCTAAAAAGATTCTAGAAAATTATAATTTTCTTTTGAAGCACAAATGATAAAAAAAAACATACCGTCATATTCTTGCAATATTTATAACAGTTTATCAGAAATCGAAACAGCTTCTTAATTGTAAGACAGGGAAGAGAAGATAATAAAAGATTTTCATAGAATCGAACCCTAAAATAAAGTTCGTAATTAACCGTAATTTTTATTAGGAAATAATTCGAATAATTAATTATACAATTTATTTTGTCGTGACAACGTCAAAGAGAACATACCAACGAGAGAAGAATTGAAAATTGAAACATTACACTTCAATATTTGTTGTATAATTTATCAAAAGTGTTTTGTTGATATCCAATATTCACGAATTCACGTTATATATTCAATGAATTCCCAATTATGGGTAATTGCAAAGTGTTGTTCGCTATATATAGTTAGTTCGGAAAACACCTCACCGTAAAGCACAATATTTTCCCACTACCAATCCATTCAAATTTGAATTAAATTCAATTTATGCTTACAATTGAGTATACGAATTACATTTCTTATGGAATTTTCCCATAGCTATATAGACTCGTATAATATGTATGTATATTTCACGTAATTTTCTGGATAGAGGGTCGAATGAATGGTGTATAGGGTGTATATGTAAAAAAAAATCTCACAGAAAAATGTACTTAAACTTTTCTCTTTGAATACCAAAACTTTATCCTTTTCAATAATAATGTCAGAATGTGTTGCAGTTGATTGCAGACTCTGTCATTTCCTCTTTTTTCCTTCGTGTGTTTTCACTCACAGTTCTTTTTATGCAAAATGGAGGATTAAAATGTGCTGCGAGCTTCCAAAACCTGTCACGCAGTAAATCAGGGAGACTTCTACCTCACTCTCTGTGTATCCACACCGTCAGCAGCTCCTTCCTACCCCACCATATAGCCTATTCATTCAGTTCTAGTTCCACTGTAGACGCAAGTTCCTGAATAACTTTATATAGTATACACTGTGAATCGTCACCCAAGTGGTGGATGATGAAAAAGAGGAGTCATATATAATATCTCTGGGATGAAAGTAGAATTTGTTCACATCCATGCAGCAGTTTGAATATGGTTAGGCACATGTAGTTGCATTGAAATGGGATTGCCATAAGGAGATATACTATACATATTGGGAATGTAATAGTGTACCATATTTTAATAAATACATCCACAAATTTTCTCTGCAATTTGTATCACATATTTATGTATTGGGTGTACTTTAGAACAGCAATTTCATGGATGTTATCTAAATGGATGGTGAGTATAGCAGATTTTTTCCACAGCATATCTTTTTTTGGGAATTATTAATGAAGAATTTTTAGTAAATGAAATTTCATATCCCATGTCCTAAAATGCTATATATTTTAGTAGCTGTACACAGCAGGGAGATAATGAAATAAACAAGACACACACAAAAAAACAACAACATGAGAAAGCTTCTTCGTCATAATACCTAGAACTAGTCGGACGAGTAGTTTGTTCATGCACAAGTACTTTGAAGTTTTAATAAGAAATTCTTTTGGAAATTCCTTGTGTATGGGTTATTTAAGAATGTTTGTCTCTCCCATTTGATGTACCTCCATGTGCTTATTTGTAGGAATGGCTTTAAAGCTCAAACTCGCTCGTACAAATTCAATATTTACTTATTAATGGGGCCACACATGTGATCGGTCGTTCGCAATTAATTTATGGAGCACACATCGCACTACAGTGCAACTACGCCAAGCTTCACTTTTTATGTGATAAATGTTGTGTGTGTGACCGTTTTGTGCAACAGAGGCCAAATGGGATGTCAGAGAAAGGTAGCGAGCGGACTGAAAGAGCTTTCTTCTGTAGGGGAACATTTCATCCCTTTTGGTCAGCATGCAATATATATGTATTTGCAGAAGGAAGGTTTTGTTTATCGATGGACAGCACTGAAAGGGACATGAATGTGCCTCATGATGCATGATATTCACACAGAAAAATTTTTCGCATTTTGTGAATGCGAGTGAAATGGTTCGCAGTTTCAATCTGCGAGCCTCAGGTAGACTCGCACATTACTATTACGAGTCTATGGTAGATAGTTTCTTTCTCACTAACATTTGACAGGTTTTTTTTTTGACAAGCTCCTTGTTTATTTTCAATTTGCCCGTTACCGCAATGCCTCATCTAAAGAACACTGACACGATTTTCTAGAGACGTGGTATATGAGATATTCAGTCCAGAAAACGTTTTTACACGTTTTTTTTCTGGTTTTCCTGCAATAAAAAAGCATTTTCATCATACACGTATGATTTTGGGTCATTTTATAAAAGATGTTACACCATTGAAAGATTAACTTCTGCAAAAAGATTTCGTGACGACATGTCATAGGATAATCCATACCTTTTTCTCTTTTCGTCATTGAATAAATTCTTAATATATCCAATCATTTACAAAATTTTGCAAATATTTTTTTTATAATTACAAAAAAAAAACCCAAAAATTATTTATAGAAAATTAAATTAAGCTGTTTTACGAAATCTTATGTTGCAAAGTGCTACTTTAAAATAACACGAGCTACTTTAGAAAGGATTTTCAGTCGGGATTTCGCCCTCAAATTCTTTTGACCGCCATCTTGCATACCAAACTATTATTGATTTTTTTAAATTCATATCCTTGATTCTACAAAATAGGGCTTTATAACGTTTCATAAGATCTATATTTTCCTAAATTAAAACAAATAAATTAATAATTAAAATAAAAAAAATAATATTCGCGTGAAAAACAAGTTTATGGTTATGGGAAATGTGAGAAACATCATCCAAAAAGCGTGGTGGTAAAATAAAATATTTATTTTACATTACATTTGTTGGAAAAAAGTTCGGATAAAATGGCGGCCATTTTTGAATTGCTTAAAAATTTTTATCTAAAATTGATCAACGTAACCATATTAATATACTTTCATATTTTACCATTAAGCTTATAATAAGCTTTAATATTTATGATCGGACATTTCGGTTTAGGATTGTTCGTCCGATTGACTTAAATTTTATTTTATAAAGTTAAATTAATGTCTTATGAAACATTATCAAGTTAAATTAGTTTTTGACGATATTTTTTAAATATCCTTTCTAAAGTAGTTCAAGTTATCTTAAAGTAACCCTGCGACGTAAGATTTTGTAACACAGCCTTATTTAAGGGTCTATTAATTAACTTTTGTTTTTTTTTTTAATTATAAAAAATAATTCAAACTTTGAAAGTCATTATGAAATTATTTAATGACGAAAAAAGAAAAAGTATGGATTATCCTACGACATATCGTCATGAAATTCTGTTGCAGAAATTATTTTTTCTATGGTTGTGACATCCTTTAAAAAATATGCGAAAATTTATGTTTTCGAGAAGAAATTTTATTTTTGTGGACCTTTACATGAGATCAGATAATGATTTTTGGTGTTTTAATAGTTTTTCCAGATGAAAAATTAACAAAATAAAAATCATGTGTAAAATTGGTAATTCCGCCCAATTTCCGCGCGGCGCTAGTGTTTGTGAAAGAAACCTTTTAAATGTTTTTTCTGCTATAACATTTGCTTTCTTCTCGTCAATTTTATCAATTAATATTGTATTTTTATTTATCTATTTTGGGCAAATAATGCTATTTATGGAAGAAATATTGCTTTTAAATTGGTGTAAGTGATTGAGCAAATCAGTATTTATAGAATTCAATGTTCAATTTCGGTCCAATAAATGTGAAAATTTTCGAGAAATAGTGCGAATGAGTGCGAGTGAAATATTCGTATTTTGTCTATGCGAGTGGCCCACTCGCAAAAATTGACGATTTGACTGCCACTTTTTGTCATTTTTTTTCTGTGTGGCAAGGGTTGTTTTTTTTTGGGGTTTTTGCCGAAAGAGGTTTTGTCTCTATATGTGAAATTGCAATTCCTGTACACTCTCGGGTATTTCTCCTTTTCCCTCCTTCAAAATGCACACATCCTTTAGAGGGGGACACACACAAGTGGGTGATGACTGTGAAGCGCGCCATATTCATCAACAACTCTCATCTACTGGAGGAAACTCCAAATTTTAATGGTAATTCAAGTGAATGTGTGCATGACTCTATGCTTCCATCCAACACGGCAGTATGTAGTGACGAGGTTGAGAATATCTAACAAACTCCTACACTTACGGTCTATCCATGGTATGCATAGTTTTGCACAATAAATAAAAACTAGTGTTTAATGGTGAAACTTCATTCTCTTCATTCTCCTTCATTCTCTACAAACTCTCTGCTGTGTTGATGCTAGCATATGTATGATAATATGTAGCGTGTTGGACGGCATCCTTAATATCTCTTGAGCACCAAAGTGAGCAAGTACTTCCTATCTGTTGGGTAAAATCTTATGCTGCACTTTCCTCAGTAAACCTCAGGAAATCCATTCAAGTTTTGTGCATTTCTGAGAGGTCATTTCGGAAGATTTCCAAGAATAAATCACTTCATTTTAATTGGCAAAAAAGAGAAATAAAATTTGTTTATTTTACAATGTATCTTCTAAAGCGGAAGTTGATTATATATGTTACGTATTCCATTCACGAAATTATAATTTAACTGCTATTACCAACATACATACTTTCTGTTTACGCCAAATTTTCATATTAACCCTATTATTGCATGAATATGCTCCATATATACATACCTCATGTGAGCTTAAAATGTTACTTACCAACATACATAATACAACTGAAACTTATTTAAATATAACTCTACTTTATACCATATTGTGTAGCATGAAACACAAAGAAACTCAACCTGAACTTCTCATAAAAGATTCCCTTTCTAACAGTGAAGCAGTGAAATTCAACTTATGCTAAATTATTTAATTTACTTAAGGGAAAGTACCAAAATAACAAGTCAAAGTCGAAATTAATAGGTATAAAACTAAGAGAGAAAGAGAGAAAAAAAATGAGAGAAAACATAGAGAGGTATAGATCTCTAAAATGTTGCTGCAGTACTTTTACTATGGGTATACCAACTTGGGGAGATGCTTTCAAAATGTAATTATTTCTCTTTACCTTTCGAAGGAGTTTGAGAAATAATGCGCATCCCATTCCATGCCTTGTGTTTGGATGCACAATAACCACAAGTTTTTGGAAATGTCAACAGGATTTTCTTTGACTTTCGCATTCAACTCACATTGCGGTTAACCATCACCACCCACTTGTGCTTTTTGGAAAAGGAAACTTTTCTGGGTTATACACATCATTCACATTTCCGGTATTGTCCTCATACATCTCTGCTGTATGATTTACGTGCCTTTTCTCCACATCAACGAGTGCACCATCCCCCCATTTCACTATCACCGGTGTGCACAGAACAAATGGATTTTTTTTTCAATTTCTCCATGAAAGGAAAAGCACTGAACTATATTTCTTCTTTTGTGTGTGTGTGTGTGTGTTATGTCTATTTATCTAGATCTCATGAAAATTCGAAACATTTTGGCATGGAAGCACTACTTATTTATTTATCTTTTAATTTTATCCCAACAAATGAAAAAAAAATCAAATTATGTAATTATAAAAGTTGTGCTTATAAATTTTCCCGGTAAAAGCTTTGGATTATATGCAATTTAAATATTTTTCTTAATTTGTGTAGTTTTGTTAGTATTTGTTTAAAATTAATTCAGTGTATAATGCTATGTGTTTTCATTGAATACATAGAAAATAATATAACTTTGTCCTATTCGAAAATTTTATGACCTGATAAAAAAATAGTCAACAAAACGTTCGAAAAAAAAATCAAAAAGTCTCGTAATAGGACAATATTAATAAATAACTAACCTACATATTTCTTTTTCGACATTAGAGGCCTCTATTTCTGTTACGAAAATTAATTATCCTTTAGCCTCCACTGCACTGACAAGCTATTGTTGGCTATTATTTTCTCTTTGCCATCAATACGAGAAACATTTTGGAGTTTATATTTTATAGAATGGGTTTATATTGGGCGTTGTATAAATAAATATACGATGTACAAAAAGAATTTATGGGGGAATGTGCGAAATAAAAATTGTGTGGGTCAAGGCTGCAGCAGTTCGTATATTAAATCAGGCGAGGAACAATTTTTGTTATTTTGGGGGTGGCCCAAACTCAGCAATGTATACACAGAAAAATCCACAGAGAATTGATAAATTACACCAAAATTTGTAATAAATTGCCCTTGCCAATTCAAATATTGCAAAAGTTATAAAGTACAATTTTTTTCATTCATTCCTCGTGTATTTTTTTACTTTATATTCATCTCACACGTACATTTGATGTTTATCTTGCATGTTTTATATATGTAGCAATCACTGATAGATATCGTTGAATTTTTCAGAGGCCAATTTTATTTTCGAAATTGCAAATTGCTTTGCTGAGTTTGGAACATGTGATTGGAGCTGTACCATTTTATACATACCAAAAAGAGTAATAATAAATTCCTATTCAGATTATCATCTATACGTCCAAAATTCGATTTGCTTGATACAAATTAAATAAAATTATTTTTTTTGATACGCAGTTCAGAATATTGTAGATATTGGCGATATGCTTGCAGTGTGGTAAGCTTTCAGAGCTTTTCATATTTCCAGAATCAATGCAATGTTAAATAGACCAGAACAAGAGGAAAAGAGGAGTGTTATACAAGGAAAAATCATTTCTTTTTAATTAATTCTAGCCACGTGTATTTGTTCGTAAAATCATGTGATAATATGTTGTTTTAATTGAAAGTCAAGAAGGTGTTTGTATGTGAAAAATGAAAAAGAAAATTCGTCACGTTTTCATGGAGGAAGATCTTTTACCAAATCTAATGGTGTGCCATTTAAAATGTAATTAATTTTAAGTGTTATAAATTAAGTCAAGAGATATGATGATAAATAACTTTGCTGTAACAACATTTTATTTCGTGGAACTATGCTCTTCTCTCCCGCTCTTCGATTTCTCCATTTTAGGATGTAACAAACGATGAAAAAGCCAAAACGATGATCTACCCGAAAGCCCGTATATGTGTGTATTCTCTGGGATTCTAGTAAAAGGTTGTCCTGGACAAAAACGTAAAGGGGGCGACACACAAAGTGAATGAGGAGAATATTGGATAGGATAATGTAATTTTTGAACTTTTCATCCCATCCTGAATCTGTGAATTGTGTGTGAGGATATTCTTGTGAATGGGTGTTGGAGAAATTGAACACCCAATTTCACTTGCAAAAGAAATCCTGAGAGTGAGCAGAATGGATTTGTGTTTGGGGGGAATGGGGGACTTGGGGGAGATTGTGGAGATTGGCAAACACGTAAACTAGCTCCATGAAAAATACTTCCTATCAAGTTTTTCGCCTTATCGATCCCGGAACGCTTTTCCCCGTGCATAACTAATGGCTAGGCATTATATTCGGAGGGGGTTACAAAAGGAGGTACGATGGGCACTCGCTTCAGGGGGAAAAGGCTGCGAGGAGTTGAATTATTGTGCACGGAAAATGTACAAAGAAATCGTCCGGAAACATAACAAATACGCTACACACTTTTTGAAATTGAGGGATCCAACGGACGAGAGACTCTCGCCCTGTCCGTTGTCAGATATGGGTGGCGTGGGTGGGTAGTGAAAGAGGTGGGTGGATTGGGTGTTGGTGCGCGTCTCTTAGAATGTTAGAAAGTATTCTAAGGGATTTTGAGAAGGAGTAAATTTGACGGCTTTCACTGCGATTCCGCCCAATGCTCCCTGGGCAGCGCGGCGCGGGATGGGTAAGTATCCGACATGAAAAGAAAAGTGGAAGACGATAAAAAAGATTGGGAGAGTAGAAAATCTCGGACAAGAGAAATTGATTTAAATCGTGTCTTGTCGCTCTAATTGAGTTAAGCTTCAGGATTCCGTGCTTGAGAGTGAATGAATTGGGGAGTTTTGCTGATGGTTGGGTCAGCACCAACGATAAAAGCAACGAGATAGGAAAGTTTAGCATTTTGCAAAACTACTCCCACTTGCATGATATGTACACGGGAATTGCACACAGAGCTTTTCCATTCCACCCCCCCACCGCTCTGGTTCCCCCCAAAAAGATTTTCATGTAACATGGAAAGTATGGCTTGGTGAAGTTTTTGAACATTCATATATGTATGTAGCTATGTAGCCAGTGGGTGCGGGTATGAATAGGAAGATATTTTCATGTGCAATTACAATTTGAAGGTCTTCACATGCACATGATGGTTTTCATTGAAACAAATGAACAAGCTGTGCGGTGTAAGGGTGGGTGGTTGTAAAAAAAATAAATCGCGCTGAAGAAAGATGCGATGATAAATGATGATTATAAATTTCCCACTCTGCACCCACGTCTCTCACCCGAAGAGCGCCACCCCTCAGCTTCTTCCGCTCTTTTTTTTATCGCAATTTTTCGCAAGATTCGCGAAAGCACAAATTTGTGGAAATGCCAGTGAATTTGGATGGAGATGCGCAAAATCCACGCAGATTGTAGGGCATGGAAATTTTTCTCTTTTCCCACACAAGGAGGTTTGAGTTCTCCATGTGGTATCTCTGCCGTGGTGCCACAAGAAATATTACACTTTGGCAAATTGAATAAAAGTTTTACAATTTATACACACAGAGTTACCACCCACACTCGCAGTTACTTTCATTATATCTACTTATTATGCGCTCCATTCGCACGCGACTTCAAGCTCCTCGCGCGGTATAAAGACAATCCCCGGAGGGACAAGGTTGAGTGGTGCGAAGGAGCGGAAAAAGAGGCCACCACCGCGACGCGAAGAGGAGAAAGGTGAAAGAGGTGCAATTCACTTGTGTCTCCTTCCTTTATCTCCCAAGCAACCTCATTTAGTTGGTAATATGTGAAATTATGAGGAAGTGGGTGGTACAGCTAAAAAAGGTGCTTCACGGGGAATTTAACTCCGCAACAAAATACAATCACCGCGAATGGAGGGAAATTTTTACTTCTTTACTGAGGAGCTTTTTTATTATTAATTTTGAGAGACTTTTTGACACACACACACACATAGGAAACGACGTACTTTATCCAATGTAATCACCCCAAATCTCTGTGATCTCCTAATCTTCGCCTTTCTGTATGGGATTTCGACTCTTTAAAATGCCTATGTTGCTGTCACTTGGAGGATAATCCCGAAATAATAAACTAATTAATTTCTACTTGTTTGGTTGAAGATTAACTTTTGGAACATTGGAGTTGAAAATTTATAATTTTTTTTAGCTTAATTAGTTTATGCTTCTTTTTCCATGACTAAAAAGTAATTCATAATGAGAGACCTTCTGGAGCTTTAAAAGCTTTCTTTTGATATTTGTTTTTTAAATAAAATAGCTGATAGTAGTAAAGGAATTTTATTATATCCAGACCACATGAAAGTCTTCACATCAAAGACATTTTTCTGATAATCTAAAATTATGAAGCGGGAAAATACCTTCTCTTCATTTTTAATACAAAATTTAATGAAAAGCCTAAAAAGTTTGCATCATGAAAAAAAAAGATAGAAAAAAATATTCCTGAATATGAACAAATGTTTATGAAAAGAAAAAAAAAAACTCAAGGTTGTAATTTCAGTAGCAAAACGATCTTTCAACTTTTAGACAACTTACAAACTTTTTCAGCTTCTCTTATCAAAATTTCACTTTCTTGAAGACAAAAAAAACTCATGCAAATATCTCAAACCTTAAATAAAATATGCAAGAAAAAATTATATGTAGTCACGTATATAGCAAACTTTTTTTTTGGAGATTTATCTATAAAAGAATTAAAAAGTTCTGCTAGCACAAGCCGACAGTTTTTGCGTCAGAATGAAACAAAAAAAGTTTTTTTTTTCTCATTTAAGGCATATGATTCCAAATTTTTCAAACCAAAAAATATCATGTTGAGTTTTTAATTTAAAATAATTTTATGGATTATGGTTATTTCCCCCCCAAAAAAAGCTAAAGAATGAAATTTTGTGGTTATATATAGAAAATGTATATTCATAGCATTTTGTATTTTTTGTATACCACCCTGTTTTTTTTTCAGGATGCTTTTTCGAGGCACTTTCAAGTCAAATATATGACACAGCACATAAATAAGATAAACGAAAATAAACAGTCATCCTCAATTTGTCCTTCCAAGTGAATTTGCACTTTGTCGCGAAAATGTATATCTATAATCTGTGCTGGTGTGTGCCTCCTGGAGAAAAAAAAGGACGCGCGGAGGCACAATGTGTTGAGGGTGAGTTAGCGACAAAGAAGGACCACCGACTATTTATTCTAATTTATTCCATTTAACGCAAATATAAGAGTGGTATAACTGCAATGTAAGTATTATACAATGAGATTTTCATCTCTTGCTGTGTATGTGGACTTTGGGGAAAGAAAATGACAATGTTCTCGTGGGTGTATAAAATATGGTAATGGACTGTCGTTTGGGCATCTCTTTTCTTTCTTCTGCGGTTTGCCCATTGCCACGAGTTGTGTATTTATCATACATTCCACAAGGACGCTGATGGTGGTGTAGCCAATGTGGCGCAATGGGGTGAAATGAGCACGGGGGTGGTGTGCTGTGCAGTAATCAGGGAGTCTCTTATACCGTACCCGTGGCGCGTTGTTTGTAAGGTGAAAAAGACGATGATGCGGGCGTGTAGGGGGAGGGGGAGGGAAATGAGATGGGGGAGAAGTGGAGCGGTGAATTTGAAATTTTTCATGCAAATTGGGTGTTAAGATTAATTTTTTGGTATTTGATATTAGTAGAACGATGGAATTTTTTATCATATGAATTATTCAAACATTTCCACTCATAAACATTATCATGCGACAAATCTTTCCTTTCGCGCGCTACACACAGCTAGCTCTCGAAGGGTGGGTGCTTTTGTGCGGGGCACCCCCACTTGCGTATGGCGCCCCATCTTGGGAGAAAGCTCGCATCTCATATTCATTCACTTGGCAAGTACGGCAGAGTTAGGTTGATAGCAGATAAAAGATGACATTTATTGCATTATTATTTTCATTTTAAAATGGGGACCAATGCGGTGTATGTATATAATTTGTATATAGATGAGGGACATTTCATTAATTCAATTTGGAATAAAATGATGTACACAATCCTTGGAAAAGCTGTTACATTTTCAATTCAAATATACATTTACAAAATTTACAAAACCTCCCAAATTATGCATTCCTAGAATCATTTACGTATTTGACCTGCTAAACTATTTGCCAAGTGATGTCATGCAAAATAGTTCTGTATTAATGATGGAATATAAGTATTATTATGAGCAATATTTCGAAGCAAGTTATTTGAAAATCAACTCATTGAACTTTGTGAGTTTCATTTAACATTAATAAATTGAACAGTATTTATTTAAAGATAATATTGATTTGGGTGTACAAAATATCCTCAATTAATTTACTAAAATTACTTCCAAACAGAAACTATACCTCAAGAGTACTTAACGCACTTTCAACTTTCCAACGAGAAAAATTAAGATAGATAAAGTAAAACTTTCTTCTTAAAGAAATAAGTTTCCTTCGTTTCCTTGTATACCCCTTTAATTTACTCGATTTAATTATCTATCTCACACTCTTAAGGATTCTCTTAATTATGTATAATTACTGAAATAGTCTGTCCTAATTTATATTGGAACAAAATATCAATATATTTGATGTCTTTTTGTGTTTCAACAATGGCCCTTCTCATACTCTAAGAAATCAGACTTTAACAGATTTCTGTATAAATAAAATCTACAAAATATTCCGACAATTAGGTCATTCTGAAATGTTTTACAGACCTGATGAAGATTGATTTGAATCTCCGAAGCTTTTAGCTCTTAAAATAAATTCAAACGAATAAAAATGTATCAGAAAAATATACAATCTCGTTACTCTCTTTAAGGGCATTTCACAGTCGATGGCTCATCGTAATATTCACGTGAAACACCTGAAAGCAAAATGAATTGTTAATGTTCAATCGAGGCAATTAGAGTGTCTAATCTATAGGAAGTGGTGTGAGCGCCATTAGTCAACTCTGATCGTGGTACTGCTGCGGGGCTCATACCCTTCTCTCCCCCCAAACACATTTCTAACTTTCACTTCACAGGGACCGTGGAATGGAAAACAGATGATTCCTATTTATTGTGCATGTGTTTTTTTCCGGGGTGGGTGAAAAAAAGCGCGGCTGGGCAAAGAAGAAAACCATATTTAAAGTATGTAGGTATACAACACATAGGAAAAAGTCATTTTCCATGTTCATTTGGTAAATTGTGCGCAAGGAAATGGCATTGTTGGATGCGAAAGCATATTTTATGTATGCTGAGGTCTCTCTGTGGTACTGATTAAACACACAAAACGAGGAAATATAATTTTAACAATTTCCATACATTATGCCGGGAAACTCATGTGCACACACGCTCGCTGCGTATACCTTTTGAAGATCCCGTTCCTAAAATGCTCAGCGGAATGAGCAAATATTAAGTGGATTGCCGCGAAGGGAAAGAAAATGAAGAAAGTTGTGTGAAAGGTGTGTGTGTAGTATAGTGATGTGACTCACTTAATGTTACCTCTTGTGTGTAAGAATAAGGCGGAGTCTTTATTGTAAGGATATATTATTATAAAGCGTCTTTTTGGTACAGAGAGAAAAGTATGATGGCGTGGGGGTGGTGTATAGAAAGTTAAAAGAGTCATCATGGGGAAAAGTACATGGAGGAATGGTGATTGATGCAAATTGAATTAGTCGAGCATTAATTGCATTCTTATGTGAATCCCGTAGACCAGACATAATATACATATTAATACGTTGGTTTATGTATACATAACTTAAAATCCACCCCAATGCTATGATAAGGGGATTTTGCAGGAAAATCCGCCCCAGATTTATCCAGTCAGATTGTTTTTCCGCCTGATTGACTCGCAAGTGCGTGAAAATATGAATGGTTGAGTGTCTAATCTACCGTGCATTATGCCTATTCCGTATTCCATTAGATTAGTTTCGCTCACTTCTTCTCGATGGGGAACCACCAAACAAGGGTGAGATATTTACACAGAAATTGTTCACGTTCATTGACGGAGTTACGCGATATAGCACAAGGATGTTCATTAATTTTTCAATACAATCGCCCATATGAACCGAATTGTGTGTATCAATTCATCTGCTTTCGGGGGATTTTTGGTAGAGTAAAGCTCAAAATACTCTGAGTTTATATAGTTTGCTCTTTGCTACATATAAATTCCTTGCAGCAAAACGTGCTTGCAGAAAAAGACAGAGGAAACTTTTCGAAAAACTTTTCGGATCTATTTCTTTCTCTTGTTTTTAAAAGCTAACAAATTGTGAGCTTAACATTTTTTCCGCTTTTTTGCTACAATTTTAACAACACGAAATTCGATTGAAAGGTAAATCTAGGGTGAAAGTTGTATCAAAGAACTATAATAGGGGAAAAAAACTGAGACTACCGCGCGAAGGAGTATGCGGTCTCTGTGGTATTATGTATGTAGATTCCGCGAATCTCAAGAAAAGTCTTTGCGATAGAGAGAAGAATCTCATGTATATATGATCGTCATAGAAACCACATCCTTTTATGCTCTTTTGGATCACTATTTTCTACCGCAGTTACGGATGATTTCTCACTGCAATCTTGAATAAACAGATAGTGATAGCATCGAATAGCATGACTAGAAGTTCATTTCCTTACTTGTAAAACTCTGTTAGTTAGTCCCTTTATAGTCCCTTTATGTTGTAATTATGACTAGGGCATAAATAAAGTCATCTTATCTTATCGAGAGCATAATAGAAAATGGTAAGCTTTCAGCTTTTAAGCTCCTTCAGAGCCAACAGAGAGGTAAGCTTTGGAGACCAGAGGAAAAATTAATCGTTCATGATTAAAGAATGATTCATTAAAACGTAATTTAATTCTTTTCTCTTAAAAATATTAAAGAACTCTATAATTTTAGAGAAGGTATATGGTACTCAAACTTTTCTTTTTTTTTAAATCTGATTTAGATTTTTTTAAAGCTCGTATATTTCATTAAAAATGAAGAATCTCAGCCAAATTGACTCTTTCGATGTTACTTTGAAATTCTTTCCTTTGACATCCCCACCTCATTTCAATCCAAGTCTTTTAGGAGTTACTTCTAATATAAGCTGTTGAATAAAATATGATATTCAAAGGTTTTTTTTTCCTTCCTAAAGGTCTCTTTTAAGGAATATATTGCATTTTATTCATTTTATTTTCAACCCTTTTCTGCTCTTGTTGACAATATAATCATCAATCGTAGGTAAAGATTCAATTTTTTTTACATTCCTTTGAACGTGCGGTGTACTCTCATTTCAATCCGCGATCTTCCCTTTTAAAAGAGCAACAAAAAATAATACATTTACACCATCATATCTCAGCATAAGCACAAAGGAAGACACCCCGAAAAAAGAGTGCGAATGATGAAAGACTCGGAGATGTTGGGAGAATTGGCTTCTGTTTTATTGATTTTATCAAGTCAATTGCACACGCAACGCATCCATAAAGAAAATTTTCAAGTAAATTGAATGCTATTTGCACATATTCACTCTTTTCCCATTTTTCTCATGACAAGATGCGAAAAGTCCTATTACATGCTCTCTGCGTGTTGTCGTCTCTTTATACGTATGTATACGCTAAGCTAAAAGCAGTTAATGTGGCGCTGATGGGATTTCTTTTAAAGGGGAAATTTTCCATTTCATTCTTCGTTTTTTTTTCAATTTTCTTCAACCCCTTTTGTATTTGGTAAAGTTGAGAGAATAAAATGTACTACTCTTTGTCTTTTTATGTGGCTCGCTCTCTGGGGTTGAGAGTGCCAAAAAAAAAACTGAGAGGGTAGAAACGAACATTGTCACCAAAGTTTTCAGCATATTATGCTGTACATGTGTGCTGATATTATAACCAGAAGGAAAATTGTGTGAACGCAGTGATTTCCGAAGGAGAGAAAAAAAGGAAGGTGGGCCCATAAGTGTGGGTGGGTTGATGAAGAGTTCCTGCTCCAGTTTTTTTCTCTTTCAGCTTCATGTGCGGGGGTGGCAAAGTGGTGGTGTGCATGTTGTGTGCGATGAACGAAGAAAAAAGTGTTCACGGCATTTTATGATGGTTTCACGGATATAAAATTTTACGATTGAAGACTCTGTGTGAATGTTTAAACGAGGTACGGGGCAAAAAAAGAAGTATATCGAAAACATAACAGGAGAGTACCTACTACCACGTTAGAGTGTAAGGACCAACAAGGAGGAAAAACGACTTTGACGTCGTTTTTTCCCTGGTGTCGGTACAAAATTGAGAACCTCTTTTAAAAGTTAACTTCCTCCCATATCGCACTTTTGCCATCAATAATATCACGGTGATACTATCTAATCGGATACATTCCCAATTCCCAGAGCGATATTACCGAAAAACACGCCCTCGCATAACTTTGTTTCCACCATCCATCCACCCCCACATCCTACCCGTCAGGATTCCACTTGCCCCCTGCCCCCTCGCATTGGAATATGAGGTTTAGGCGGGCGGAGAAGGGGGGTTCACACACATAACGAAAAGTTTTCAATTTAATGTTTCATACAGACTTTCAATACTTAATGGGAGCCACAGAAGCGCCAAAGTGTGGCAAAGGATAATGTGTTATGATGTTAGTTCACCGAGTACTCTTCCCTTTTATATATTTTCTCACTTTATATCATTGGATCTTGGTGGAGATTATGCAAAAAATATGCTCAAAGTGTGTTTATGTCTTACTTTACATAGTTTGAGTACGAATATATTATACATATACACATATCATGTTACCCCAACAAAATACACATAACACACAACTTTGAGGATTCATATTACGTGCTGCCGTGCACAAGGAAATCTACCCTACTTTTGTGCTTTAAAATTCATTGAATCTTTCCCAGATCTTTATCGTTTTATAGCAATATGTTGGGAAAATAACTTCATTATTGAAGAAAATTAGGGGAGTTCATTTTCAATTTGGATGGGAAATAATAGTTATTGCTCTTTAATAAATTGTAAGTTTGTTGTTACACGCTTTATTGATTTTCCAAATTGTTTTCTTTTTAGGGTTTATATTCTGTTTTCCCTCAAGATTTTCTATTGAATTAAAAATGAGCTTTCACGAAAAATCTCTTTTAGCTGTGATTCTTTCTTCAAAGAAGCACAGCTTCTGTGTACACTCTAAAATGCAAAGTCGTCAGATCGGGCTCAAACTTGGGATGAGCACGAATTAGGGTCCCTACATTCCAAAAAACGGTGGCGCCAAAAATCTTTCCGTCCGGCCGTCCGGCCGTCCGGCCGTCCGGAACCTTTCGCTAAATTACAAGAGAACGGTAATAGATAGAGACTTGCGGTCAACGGCAAAGTTCATATATCGGGTGGAAGACATCCGATTATGAAGTCAAATCCAACCCCCCACCCCGGCGTCCGCCATTTTGAATAACTGTCAAATTTTGTTTTCCCTATATCTCAGCTTCTGTAATAGCTAAAAATCTGAAATTTTGATATGTTGTAGGGGCCATCAAGAGCTTTCCAACAATACCTCATTTTCGAAAATCGGTCAAGCCGTTTAGCCAATATGGCCGCCACAATTTTTCATCGAAAATCGACCATAACTCGAAAACGGCTTGACCGATTTTGATCAACTCGGGCTCAAATGAAAGATATTAATGAGCCCTACAACTGCTCGGAACATTGCAAGTTCATAAAATGACCGCAAGTGGCGCTAAAATCGAAAACAAAATTTTCGATGAGTTTTCGATGAATATCTCGAGTACCGCTTTATAGAATTGCTTCAAATTTTGATATGTTATAGTTGGCTATAATATCTTTCATCATGCCAAAAATGAAGAAAATCTATGTAGCCGTTCCGGAGATATCGCGTTTTAAAATTAACATGTCATATCCTGATTGATTTGAATAAGTCCAACGTCCCGCGAAGCGGGGCGTTTTATATATACACATATAAAAGTAAAAGTAAAGTAAAATATATATATATATATATAAATGCATAGATATACATATACATATAAAAATGCAAAGATAAATATATATAAACTGCAAAGATAAATATTAAATTAAATATAGCATGGATGGAACAGTATAAAGCGAAAGAACGGTAAGTAAAACTTACGGGCTGTGATGCTTTCTTTTTCAATGAAATGTGAAGATGGCTGAAAATTGAGGATGGGCAAATTTTGAGGAAAGCTTTCTCGCGTACCGAATCACAGCCAACGCCCACGATTAAGGCATTTCACAAATTATCTGCGCGTTGGCTGTGATTCGGTACGCGAGAAAGCTTTCCTCAAAATTTGCCCATCCTCAATTTTCAGCCATCTTCACATTTCATTGAAAAAGAAAGAATCACAGCCCGTAAGTTTTACTTACCGTTCTTTCGCTTTATACTGTTCCATCCATGCTATATTTAATTTAATATTTATCTTTGCAGTTTATATATATTTATCTTTGCATTTTTATATGTATATGTATATCTATGCATTTTTTTCGTTTTGGGGTGGTGATAGTGATTAAGATTCATTTGGAAATTAACTGAAGTAATTTTCATAAAATAAAGTCAATCATAACGCGTCCAGTTATAAGAGTTGGTATACCACAACGCTGGTGGATCAGTTTATGTGTTGTAATTTAATTTGTGAGTATTAGTAGGCAAAGTTGATTTTTTTCTGAAATTCATCAATTTGAAAGATAAAAATGCTCATATCTTAGGTTCTATTAGACCTACAGAAATTTCGTGACTAGTTTTGGAAAGGTCTTGAAATAAGCTATCATTTGATATATATCTCAATTATTTTGAAGGTCACCTCTAGAACACAAAATGGCGGATTTTTGTTTTACCAAAACAGTTTTTGGCATTTTTTGACCTCAAGGAATGGTTCTAGAGGTTTCTGGTGTTCTAGAAAGTTGTAGAGTTTTGCAAAACCTTTAATTTGATACCAAGTTGAACAAAATCGGACAAGTCGTTCAAGAGATATGGTTCTTAGAACTTTTCAAATTCAAGAATTTCTTAAATGGTCATATCTTCTAAACGGCGACATAGATTTTCTTCATTTTCGGACTGGTGATAGATATTGAGTCGGGCTACAACATATCAAAAATTCAAGGAAATCTAAGATGGGGATTCGGAGATATTGCCTCTTAAAGTTAAGCAATTTTTGTTTTTGATTTTAGCACCTCTTGCGGCAATTTTTGGAACTCTGAATATTCTAGATAGTTGTAGGGCTTCTTGAAACCTTTCATTTGATACCAAGATGGTTAAAATCGGTCAAGCCGTTCTCGAGTTATATTGAAAAAACACTTTTTGCTTTAGGCCGCCATATTTGCTAAACCGCTTGACCGATTTTCAAGTATGAATTATTGATGAAAACGTCTCATTGAGCTCTACAACATACTAAAATTTCAGACCTCTAGCTATAAGTGAAGTGGTTGACAGTATTTCAAAATGGCGGACGGCGGCCATCTTGGATTTTGAAAATGCGAAAAAATGAAAATTTACACCCACATTTCTATAGAAAACTTCAAACCGGAAGTCTCTATCTATTACCGTTCGCGAGCTATAAAGCAAAATGGGGACCAACGGCAGGCCGGCCGGCCGGATCAAAAATTTTCCACCACCATTTTCGTAATGTGGGATGTCTAAAACGTGCTCATACCAAGTTTGAGCCCGATCTGAGGTGGTCGGTTTTTCCGACGATTACAATACTTGGTATGCCACGATTGTGGTATACCAACTAATTAGTGGAAAAGGATGATTATTCTTCATATAGAATTTGAGAGCTTTTGGGGAAATATTTTGTAGATTTCCTTTCTTCTCTTTATAACTCTTCTCCGACTATGCGATAATTAAACTTTAATATTTTTACAAGATATTAACTTTGCAAAAACTCCTACATGTCCTTTTGGTGTGTGCACATAATGTACTCAAATGCGGGGATAGGAAATTAATATTTAATTAGAAACGTACACATAAAGCTTCATTTGCTTTCCATAATGTTGTTATATTTAGGTAATTGATCAATTATGCAGGAAAGTCTCTCTGAGATATACGAAAAGCAAATAAAAGTTGGATGTGTGGAAAAGTGCGAACCCTTCTTGTGGCGTTGAGGAGGAGCATATTATGCTTATATGTATGTACACGTGTAGTGTAGTGCGACTTCACATTCACGTTCACCTGACGATGCGCGCGGCAGGAAATCCTATTATCCCAGGAGGGAGAATTAGAAAATAAAGAAATTTTCCAACAAACAAGTTGTAGCGACTCACATCACGCAATGCACGAAGGAATCCATCGTAATGGGAAACCCATCCACACCATCTTCCCTTCTGGATACCCTCTGACCCCTCGCATTCCTCTTGCGCGCCAAAAGTAAAACTTTTGTTGCCACACACACATCGTGTACCTGTTGTAAGTACACGGAGGACCCACCTGTGCGGCTCCGCTGGCGCCTATGGATGTTTTTAGTGTTGCTATTTCTCTTATATATGTACGTACATATGCTGTGGGTAATGAGGGTTAAATCCCGAGGGTAGGGGACCCCCACAGGAACGCTATCTTGATTATACTTTGAATCGTTTTGCATGCGTGCCATGGTCCGTGCTATACCACGATGCCGTTCAACAGATCCTAATCGGCCTTTCATCAGAGCAATATGTTTACTTAAATAATTCCGCACTTTACGACGCCATAAGTGTGTCTCAATTCATCGCCGAGCCATCCTGATAGTCGATGTTGAGCTCTATTTACGCAATATCCTCACCCTCTTCGACTTGTTGGAGGAACTGCCAAGCAAAACCATGATAAATTTCATAAAACACAAATTCGTAGATATATATTTTTTCTGTTTCTCTCTCTCTCTAGGTCTCCCACATACATTTTTAGCCTCATATTAACAAAAATTTCGTATTCAACGAAGGGCTCGCCTCTGCTATACAACAATTTTTATAGTGATTCCATCTTTTTGGCCATATACGAACAAGTATGCGCATCGTGGACTCTGCACAGAAAACTCCTTATAATCTCTTGGGTGGATCTAATGGGAAATTTTTCAGGGGGCGGATAGGGCGCGTGGAATTGCTAAGTATGACGAGAATGAAAGAAAGAATTATAAATTCTTGAGCATATTTGCATAAATGGATGATTCATGCTTAAGGAAGACACTGCGGAATTTCTCCTTTTGCCCCTCACTCAACTTCCCGTAGAAATCACGAGCTGCCTCATGGAAAACATACTGCTCGCGACGACCAAGTGTGCCAAAGGTCTCGAGGATTTCGGGGAAAATCTTTATCAGATTCAAGTTTAATGAAGCTGACACGAAGATAACGTTCAGGCAGGAAACCGCTTTTGCTGGTGGCAACGTCACAAAATTCGGCAGCGAACAAATTAGCCAGTCCTGAAGTAGGGCCAAGTACGCAGAATCAATTGCAGATCGAAACACCTGCAAGTTTAATTGGCAAAATTTTAAGAGGGAACATGGTGTGGAGTTGGGTGTGTGGGTCGAACATGTAACCTTTGAAGTAAATCAATTCAATCGTACGTGAACAAATTTTCACTCACTCACCTGAAAGACAATTTTCGCCACAACTTCCCCATGGGGTTGGGTGAGAGACAGCAACTCTTTGATAACCTTCGTGAGAATCTCATTCGGTGGTAGGAGATCCCGGGTTATTTGACATAAAACATCACCAATGATGTTAGCTGCTTCAGGTGTAGATGAGGTGGGATGGTACCTTTTTCTAAATCGCGTGTGGTCATGTTCTTTTTGTTCTACATACATATTTATGTGTACCCACATAATCCTTGTTAACATGGACACTGAACGAGCAATGTTACACATAATAGATTATTTTTATACATAAATAAATACCTATTTAAAAGACATCCACAAAAAACATTTTTTTTTCATGAAAATTCAAACCTTTGAAGCTTTTGAAATAAAGAAAAAAACACGTAATATACAATAAAAAATCAATTTTAACTTTAAATTCATATTTCCGGGGCCTGCAAATAATTTATTGTGAATTTGTGTCAAAGGCTTTTTGAAATATAACTCCACATCAAATCACTTTATTGCGTTACATTTTGATTTATGTCCCACAGAGAGCTCAAATTTTGCGCATAGTAATATTGAAAATTCCATAAGCTTTTGAAGTGTAGGTAATTTAAAATATTATTAGGGAATTCTGCATAATTTTCCGCAATTATTTTTTTTTGTTTTTCCTTCACTTCAAATGCACAGGACTTCCATGGATGGAAAATATATTAGTAAATGAGGAAAGTTTTTAAAATAAATACATACAGAGATATTAATGAAAATTCTATAAATCCCTTTGTATGTTCCATTAATGACTCAATTTAATGATTTACAGATGAACATAGACTAGGTTGAAATGTAAAGAAAAAAAAATTAGAAAGCTCGTATAGCTGTTTATTAAGCACGCTGTAGATGCAAAAGGAAAAGCCTGAATTGAAAATTCTGGGGTTGTGAGACGTGAAAATTGCAGTGGGAAATAATTAAATGTGTTTGAGTGCTTTGGCAAAAGGAGATTCTTGCGGGAAATATACTGCACACGTTAATTAATACGTGCATTTCAAAATGGCGAAGAAATGCGAGGGTGGTTGTAAAAGAAAAACCCCCACTTTTTCTCCTTGAAATAAATTAATTCACGTTGGTTTTTCTTTTAATTTCTCAAAATTAAATTAAAATCCTTGTATTTTCTCAATTAATTTATCCAAAGATCTTCTTCTTGCAATTTTTTTCGGGAGGTAAAAGAAAATGAATTTTGGTTAAAGAGTATTTTTTGTTTGCTTTGGGAGGAATTTTAAAGTTTAAAAGGATGTTTACTTTTGCACCACCTTGTGCACACACAATGTAGGTGAATTTGCAGGGTATAGATAGAGGTATATAAAAGATGAAACTTACCGATGTACATACAGGAAATTAGTAGTTTCAGGGCTGGTATTGAGAACTCCTCATTGTCACATTTAATCAAATCAAGTGAGAGCTTCTCCATTTTCTCACGGTACACCTTCTCGACGGAATTCGTGATTACTAGGCGTTGCATACCCTATTTTGCGTGAAAGTGTGCAATTAAATTGTAATTATCAGTGCAACTTTTGCTAGAACGTAAATATAGGAGAATACGATGAAACTTACATGAATAATACACAAATACTGTAGGATGTTTGTCGTACGCTTCAGGATATTATTGACGGATATGATGATATTGGACAAGAGAGTGCAATCAGGCACGAACTTGGATGTCTTCTCAATTAGATAGAATGTCAGCGTCCAGACGAGTTTGGTGTGCGTGTCACTGTATGAATAGGCACTCTCATCAGTGACCCCATTCTTATTTATGTAGCTAATTGCAATGTTCCGAAGGAGAATTATTTCTTCACTGAGAGCCCCAATGCTTGTATTTGTATTTATTGCACTTTCCAGGAGGCACAACAGCCCATTGAGTGTTGCATTCCGTACAAATACGTGCGTGCTCCTGAGATATGTTGGAATTATTGAGCACAATTGGGTCAAATCACTCAGCGTCGGCACAAGAATTGCATGCGATTTGCAGAGGAGGTAAATTATATACTGATGCGCCACTGTATTCTCAAGTGGTACCCTCTCTTGTAGTTGCTGCATTGTATCCCTAATCCATTTGCACTGATCCCTATTCTCACAGATATCGCTCAATTTTGCAATATTTACCATCGTCTGTGTGCAATGTTGATCCATCAGTTGGGCAAAAACGTCGTAAATTAATTGGACTGTACTCCGGAAATCAATACCACACTGCTCAACAAAGTAGTTCACACTCTTGAGCGTTGTATCCATCTCCACGACATTCTCCTCCACAATTTGCCAAATGAAATTCATGCTAAATTGATTGGGTGCAAATGAGTGGGTGCCAATGGTTCTATCACATGATAAATCCCTCTCTAAATTGCTCTGATAGAACACATTTGGTCCTGGTATGAGACTGAGAATCTTATGCAGTTTCTTCACACCAATATTATCCACCTTAACACGCGCTAACCGAGGTGAGTGGTGAAATTCACCCTGACGAAATCCAATGCGAGGGAACATTTTGCATGTGACCAGCAATTCGGAAATTGCTCCAAGGCACATCGTTTTAATGAAATACTCCTCCTGAGCATCTGTACACGATGGAATGAGGGAGGGAGGGGGACGGAGAAAAAGAAAAAAAAGACAGATAAAAATACAATAAAATTACATCATTTCCGCTTTTTTTATATACTAGGTACATTCAACCATTTATATTTCACATTTTCATGGTATAAAAAAGATGAATAAAAATTTCCTCAAAGTTCACTTCCCCATTATAATCGGATTATATTTTCTCTTATCAAATCTCCTGGATATTGCGCCAGGGTGAACATAAAAAATATTGACAGATTCCCACAAGCACTGAATATGATTTCCACACGGAAAGAAAAAAGTTGAGGCGGCGCAAAAATTCAGTACTTGTTACAATAGCAAGTTATAATGTTATTGTACCCGCCACTGTCCATTTGCACTAGCCGGAGACTCCAGCTGTGCCAACTAGAAATTCCTGTAGAATCAAATGAGATTTTCTGCTCTTCTCACACATTTGTCACTGTGGCTTTTCGTCGACTGCGCAACCTTGTCTCGTATTTGCTTTATAAATCTTGTGCAGATGCGTAACATGCTACTTCAGTCGACGGCTTTGCCGACTTGTGAAAAGACGAGATATATAATTTTAAAGATATAGATGTCTCTTTTTCTCCAATTATGGCATACAAAAATCAAAACGAATGAGACAAAATGTGTGTGCATATACGCCATTTCCTTCTGACTCATTGGCGACATAGCCAGTTTGTAGTTGAGTTAGAAGCAAACTCCAGCTCTGCCAACAATGTAACAATTCTGACGCCAAACTGTTGGCATAGCAAGAGTTTCCAGCTAGTATTAGTAGTTATTTTTCTCCGTGCATTGAGACTTTTATGCCACGCCAAATGAGAGTCAATAATTGTTTTGTACAAAATTGAATTGGGGCTGGGGGGAAAATGAAAGAGTGCGACGTTTTTTTTTTGTGCATGCCTGGCATTTTCATCTACCTACAAACAATATTTTATATTGCTTTTCTCTTTGCTATTTCCACTCTCTCTCTCTGATGGTTAGATGAAAAATTCCATATAAACCGCCTTTTCTATTAAAGCAATATCTCTCGTCATTTCTCCCACATTCCCTTCTATATTATTATGAACAAATTTCCCTTTGTCCGAACAACGTTACATACATACATAGGTATATGTAGTGGATGGACACCTTTCTCAATATTACTTTCATTTGCTTCCTGACAATTGAGATAACTCTCATCATCTTACTTTCTGGGAAAACTTCTAAGGAATTCTATTCAACATTTCTCTTCATATAATATTATGTTCATTATTAAAAGTACTACGTACCTTTTAACTACCAACATACATAACAATTCTAAAAATACCGAGAAACTCTAAAAAACAACATTTCGATTCAACTTTACATAATATTAGCATCTATCAAATCCAATACACAATAATGTACCAAACTTCCATGTTTTGAATTAAAGAAAAAACGCGCAGATTTTCCAGAGAATGGTGAAGAAAAGATGTAGAGAAGGAAAATCCCACTCTCTCTCTCATCTATTTGTATGGTGTATACGAATATATTTACACATTAAATTTTTTCTTTGGAATTTCAAAAGAAAACAACCCTTGGTAATCGAATTCATAGCATGCATAGAAGCATGATGTATCCGATATATAGCCCCCTGACAAGATGTTTGGAAATACCAAAAATGTTTGATTTAGATTCAGAGCACTGAAAATGTACCATATGCGGAATTGCTATGTATATGCCCTCCATAGATTATTATATAGTGGTAGAAGAAGAAGAAGTATAAGGAAAAAGTATCCTCTATAGTTTTTTTTCTCGATAGGACAAACATTTCGTGTAATGTGGAATTCATGTTCAATGACACTGAAGCCTTTTTGCCTTCTTTTCTCATCCATCAATGCCAAAACATTACATATAGGGAGGTAACAGAGATTTCAGGAAACCACATGAGAATTTAAGGATGTAATTACTCTATATCGCACATTGAAACTCATAAATTTCCTTAATTGTGGATAATTACATTTAGTAATCCAATTAAATTTGCATCATCATATGACGTTGCGAATGGAGAAATCGCGTATAAACTATTTGATACAATCCCATAATGATTTAAGAGGTACCATACTCAACAAACTTTTCAAAAACTGTGAGCTTATGGTGGAGAATTAAATTACAGGGAGCTAGAAAATTTAATTTTCCATAAATTTGTTATATTTTGTAGGGAAAAAAATAGATAAAAGCCTTGGTAAAAGAACAATGAGAAGATTTACGAACAATTTGTTCAATCGCAGTGAAAGAGAATATGACAAGAAACAATAAGACTTCTAAAAATGTTTTAGGTACCTGATGAAGGAGACAATACTCTCCGAAATGTCGTACAAATTAAAATATAGAAAGCTCACAAAACTTTTTAGTGTCAGATACCGAGTTTGAATCTCAATTAAAATTAACAGATACTCTGGCCAGGAAATTACTCAAATCACTGAAAATCGTGGCTCAGCCAGCCACTTCACCACATTGTATACGTATAGAAAATGAGCTGTCAAAATTTCCGCGTTTTGTATCCCTCCTGCCCATTGGGTCATAGGTTGACCCAAAAAGTTTGGAAAAGCGTTTTGGAAAATTGGTTCGACTTTCAAGGTTCCCATAGAGCAATTTTTTCTTGTTATTTATTCTATTTTTAAGATTCAAGTCGATTTAGATTTTAGGAAAATTATAAAATAGAAAAAAATGCTGATTTTCAAAGTGCTAAAAATCGAACAATTTTTCCCAAGTTTGATGCAAAAAATCGACTATAAAAGAATTAATTGGACGAATCAAAAAAATATGTTTTGAAAGGTTGATCCTTCAGCTTTATATTGGCGAAGAAAGCATCCAAAACATCCAAAAATATTAACTAGAAGTATCTCTAAAAAATCATTTTCGTTTTGGGTCAGGGTATGACCCAAAAAACGTTAAATGGATAAATTTTAAATATTATACTTTGTTCAATGAATCGTCCGATTTAAATTAAATTAATAAAAGGAACCAGTAAAATCTCCGTCATTTCATTCATTTCCGGCAACTATCTCACGACAGTGTACTTCTAATCAAAGGAAAAGCGCAAAGGAAATATAATTTTAATATTCTCTCTTGACGACATTTTGCACATTCCCTTTTGCAATATGGTTTTCTTGAAGGAATAAAATTACAAAATGCATTTGAAATGTACACACAGTATGTATTTTATGCGAGAAATGAAGTTTATAAAATAAAAATGAAAAAAAAAAGTGTGCAACTTTGTGGTGTTTCAAGCTAATTTTTTCGCCATTAAGTAAAGCCAAATTGCATGAGAAGAGAATTATGGGTCTCCCAAGTTACAAAATGGTGTGTTTGTGAAAATAATTTAAATAAATATCACTTGAAGAAAGTTGTTGTATGAATAGGGGCATAAGTTTCCTAAAGTATTGTACATAAAATTTGAGAGTTTTCAAGACGAAAAACTTCATCATTTGCATTATAATGCATGTAATTATAGAAACAATGCCGACTTTATATTCCTTGGAGGCAAAAAAAAAAATTATAAGAAGCCAAGAGAAATTTATATATACATATAAAGCATATAAATGTAAATGCAAAAGTAAAATATAACGGTAAAATATATATAGCAGTATAGTATAGATTACTAAGAAAAGGGAATGTACATGGTAAGTTTCACTTACGGGCTGTGATTCTTCCTTCAGAGGCCAAGTAAAGTATATGTAAATGCAAAGTTTAATAGATAGCTGCAGAATATGGATTATTAAGAAAAGGGAATGTACTGGTAAGTTTCACTTACGGGCTGTGATTCTTCCTTCAGAGGTCAGTCCAAGTATGATATTTGATGAAGATTGAGGTGAAATGTGGCAGAAAATTCAAGTGTGTCATAAATTGGGGGTGGCAAACTCTGGGGAAGGCTAACTCGCGCATTGGCTGTGATTCCTGGCGCGAGTCATCCTTCCCCAGAGTTTGCACCCCAATTTATGACACACTTGAATTTTCTGCCACATTTCACCTCAATCTTCATCAAATATCATACTTGGACTGACCTCTGAAGGAAGAATCACAGCCCGTAAGTGAAACTTACCAGTACATTCCCTTTTCTTAATAATCCATATTCTGCAGCTATCTATTAAACTTTGCATTTACATATACTTTACTTGGCCTCTGAAGGAAGAATCACAGCCCGTAAGTGAAACTTACCATGTACATTCCCTTTTCTTAGTAATCTATACTATACTGCTATATATATTTTACCGTTATATTTTACTTTTGCATTTACATTTATATGCTTTATATGTATATATAAAGCGCCCCGCTTCGCGGGGCGCCAAAAGTTTTCAATTCTACTTTATATTTTTATGTATTTATATACTTATATATGTATATATAAGACGCCCCGCTTCGCGGGGCGCACAATACCTATATATTCCACTATTTGTTCATACACTTATATGAATTTAAAATTTCAACATTCATTTACAAAACCTCACATAATAAAGATCTGCTCAAAATCGGATTAGTAGAGCCCATAATATTATATGCTAACTTTAGAACGCTATATCTCCGAAACGGCTCGATAGATTTTCTTGAATGACCTATCGTTGGAAAGGTCTAAACCTCAACTATAACATACTAAAATTTAATCAAAATTTATGATCTAGTTTTTGAAAAATTCTAGTTTAAAATTTTCGAAAATTTTGTTTTTGATTTTAGGGCATCTTGCGGTCATTTCTCGAAGTTGCAATGTTCTAGACATTTGTAGGGTTTTACGAAACCTTTCATTTGCACTTGAGTTGATCAAAATCGGACCAGTAGAACCCGAGATATTTAATACTAACTTTAGAGGGCTATATCTTCAAAACGGCTCGATAGATTTTCTTAAATGACCTATCGTTGGAAAGGTCTTGACCTCAGCTATAACATACTAAAATTTAATCAAAATCTATGATTTAGTTTTCGAGATATTCATCGAAAACTAATCGAAAATTTTGTTTTTGATTCTAGCGCCCCTTGCGGTCACTTTTGAAACTTCAGATGTTCCGAGGGGTTGTAGGGTTTGTTGAGAGCTTTCATTTGAGCATGGGTTGATCAAAATCGGTCAAGCCGTTTTCGAGTTATGGTCGATTTTCGATGAAAAATTGTGGCGGCCATATTGACTAAACGGCTTGACCGATTTTCGAAAATGAGGTATCGTTGGAAAGGTCTTGATGTCCCCTACAACATATCAAAATTTCAGATTTTTAGCTTTTACAGCGGCTGAGATATAGCGAAAACAAAATTTGGGGGTGTTCCAAAATGTTGGACGGGGGGGTGGGGGGGTGGATTTGACTTCATAATCGGATGTCTTCTACCCAACATTTATACTTTGCCGTTGACCGCAAGTCTCTATCTATTACCGTTCTCTCGCAATTAAGCTTTATACCACGGACGGACGGACGGCCGGCCGGAAAAGTTTTTTGGAGCATACGTTTTTTGGAATGTGGGGACCCTAATTCGTGCTCATACCAAGTTTGAGCCCGATCGGACGACATTGCATTTTAGGTGGTACACAGAAGCTGTGCTATTCTTTTCTTCGAAAGAATCACAGCTAAAAGTGAGGAAGGAAATAGAGAGAAAATTAAACCTCTTATAGCTCTGAAACTTGACACACTTCCTGCTGAAATATATATTATATACATTTTATATATTCCTTCCTTAATAGGATTTACTTAAAATTCTAGACGAATCTCTCAGTAATTCATAGTATTTTAAACACGAAATACTAATTACACGTGGAAATGGAGTGTGACGTAATTATTCGAAAATCTACCCTTAAAATCACATCCCTTTCCCCTCCTTAGAATTACACTACATCCCCTCTTGGAGTACTCTTGTACACAGCGAGGTATAGTTTGGAAATTTAGTCCGTGTTGATGATGGCTAAAGGGATAATTTAGCGGAGCGTGAATTTTCATGCAATCTTATCTGAATGCGCGCCTTAAATTACCTCAAAAGACGCAACCTCAGCATTCGGCCCTTCAGTAATTTCCCGTTTAAATGAAAATGAAAATTTTCCCAAGGTGACAATGCTCAGGTTTGAGTATAATAAGAAGAATTTAATCATTCATTACTTTGCCTCATAAATCATTTTATTTTTAGATTTTCTTTTAATAACTGTGGGCACGGTTTTCATATCAAATTTCAATAAGAGAAAATAATTATTATGAATTTATAAAAATAAAAAATAAAATAAAAACACTTACCAATAATCTCCGGATTAACGTCGCTGTTGAGAAGTACGAGGAGTGACATGAAAATCTCTTCAAACTGTTGCCTCGTGGAAAATCCAATTAAATTGAGTCTGATGCGAGGGTGGGAAAGAGAAAAAGAAAATCGAGTTTAGAAAAAAAAGAGAAATACGAGTTCTTGTCAATAAATAAAGAGATAAAAGAAGATTGTACGTAATATGAAGTTACCTTGATATAAATTTCGGCAAAAGTTCAGAATCATTGAGTTGTTCGATCGGAATTGATGGAATTGGACACCGTTTCGGTGGATACTCGACAGTTAGGGGACCCATGTCATGTAGTAAAATAAAAGGGGTTATCGCAATGGGATAGAGGACACTCACTCGAAGAATCGCGGTGGCTATTTCAGACAGCACTCGTAGCGTATTGATAACTTTTCCTTGTTCCCCCATCATGCAACAATTGACAATATCTTTCTCCTCTTCAATAAATCGTGCCACAAAAATGGCATCCATGTACATTTTCCTAACTCCGCTTTGTTCCTCATCCCCTGCAGCTGTGGAAAATATATCCGGATCACGGTGGTGACGGACAAAGTTTGTGGCCGAGAGTATGTCCATCAAACATTCACGAATTAACTCCACAATTGCTCTCAACTCCTCATGGCGTTTGTCGATTGAGTCAAACTCACTCCATATCTGGGGTTGATGTAGGGCGACTTTTATGTAGTACAGACACTTTTCCACCCCACCATGATCCACTTGAGGCGACAGGAGGCCACTCTGCTGTCTCATGCCGGCAAGGGTACCCAAGACGGAACGTGCGGCAAAACTAAGGAGCACACCACTGAATTGGGGACGCAACAGATTCTCCCCAATATACTTCTCAACTTGTCTACCATCGATGTGGACGAGGCAAATACGTTCTGTTTCTGCCACATTCTCAATGAAGCATGTCGCTGCCTCGAGGCACACACGGAACCTTTGATCATGTGCCATCTCATCGCCTCCAAAATCATCATTCAGTTTTCCCAAGTCCGTCTCAAGTCGTCGCTGGGTGAACTTGAGGAGTGGTGGCACTTTGAGGTACATCATGTGCGGGCTGTGTTGCACACAGTCCATCTGAAAGGCACGTCTCATTCCATCAAAGGCCACTCTCAGGCACGCGGTGAGGAAGTGACTGGAAAATTCCGGTGATGTCATCAATGAGGATAATCGCATTTCTGATTTTATATCCATTAGCAATCTCGCCACGAGTCCTGCTTTCTTCCTTTCAGCCCCCATGTGATACAAAACTTGCTGACTATACCATTGCTCATCAACAATTCCTCTCACCATGTCCTCACCTTTCACTTCAATTTCTAATGGAAAATCCAGAAAATCCATTTGAAATTTTAATATTGGACTACATTGAAATATAAATCGTATGAACAAGCGTTTCTATATATCTAATGTATTAATAATTTGCTATTTATGTACATTTATGTTGTTAGTACAATCTTTACGTAAATCAACATAAAAATATTTTGATTTTAAGGAAAACTTTTCCCCTTTTTTAGGAAAATTTCTTAACTTAATTAGTAGAGGAGGACGTGGTAATTTGGCAATGGTTGAATTTTCCATTTTCCTGGACCCTTAGCTAACAGGAATAATTTGGACTCGGGGTAATTTGGACACTGGCGCATAAATTATAAAACATGAAAATTTTTGGACAATAAAAAAAAATATTTTTCCGATTATTTTATTGGCAGATAGGATATTTATCTTAGATTCATTTCCAGTAATTTGACAGATAAAAATATTTAACAGAACCTCAAACTTTAACATTTTCTGAACTATAAACGGGCAAAGTCTAAAAAAAGCCATTTTTCAAATTTTCGTAAATTTCTAGCTTAATTTTTTTTTGTTATATTTTGCTTATAATTATTAAGAAAACATTAAAAAGCACAACCATAATGAATATCTTAAATGTGGTAGGAAAATTGTACCGAAAAAAAACTCAAGTGGCCAAATTGCCCCACTCCAATTTTCCGGATAAAATCATTTCCACAGGAAAATCTGTTTGAGATATCGGGAAATGGATGACACTATTGTGTTTATGAAGGATCAAAGACCCTTAGTGATGTGAAAGCTATTTTTTAAGCGTTAAAAAATACATCGAAAATGACAAACTCCTAAAATGCCAAAAGCATTTGAAAAAGTGAAAAAATGATTTTTATCAAATAAAAGAAAATCTAATGATCGGATTTTCTTCAAATTTGGTACGATTGAATATCTCTATGGGTAGTATAAACTGTGGAGAAATGGATTTTCCAGCATTTACCATACTTGAGATATTCCCATTAACGACTTTGCCAAAGAGGTCAAATTACCCCGTCTTTAAAGTCATGTAAAAATATTTTTTTTCTTTCTAAAAATATTCTTTAAAGTTTGAGAACAAATTTTTATGATTTTTAAGTAGAAGAGAAAATAATGCAAAAAAAAAACTATTTTGTCTGCATAAATTTCAGCATAAACATGATGCCATTTGGAATAGCAATTAAGTAGGGTTTATAAGCTTGATTATTAGAGGGATGCTTTAGAACACATCCATACGCCCATAGATAGTCATAATTATTATTGAATTTGCTAGTTAACGACAATACAGTGACAGCACATAAAATGATGTGACACGCAGCATTACCTGGTATCGCTTGGTGTCCACCAATACCCCTGTGGAGATTGAGGATGGCACTGAAGAGTGTGGGAAAGCGATTGGGTAGATTCTCCCGGTTGCATTCGTCGATGATAGCTGTTATTTCATTAAGTGGCAGATTGTGGTCCATCTCAGTGGTTGGCATACCTCGGAGAGTATTCACTTTATCTGTAGCTATCGCCAGTGCACGCTGTTGCACTGATTTGCTGCTATGTGCCAAAAATTGCATGAGCAACATTCGTAAGCAGAGCACCATGGCGCTGTGGTGGGATTTATCGATTAATTTTAATATTTCATTGTCAATGGCAATGGATTGGAATTCCGTGTGACAAACAGCAACGAGGGCGAGAATCCCATTCGCATGCTTCTCGCTGTTGCACAATTGCCCGAGGAATTTGTGGTGGTCCCTTAGGAATGTCGGGAGATCCAATTGAAGGAGTAGTTGTACGGTATGTGGCTGCCAATCGGTCGGTTGATGGTATTTCTCTGTTATTTTCTGGATCAGGAATCTCCTGAGTTGTCTATCGCACAGACTATTGCTCAATCGACAAATACCTTCCACCACGGCATCTCGATCATAATTGAGATGAATCATCAGGTTCATGAAGGCGCCAAAGAGTTTGGGGTGAATTGTTCGTACCCCGTGAAAAAGTTTAATAAAGTCCCCATGTGCAAATTGACTCAAGAAGATCGGGGTGAGTGTATTACAGTTCCCTATTTGACACAATTTCCCAAGAAGTACCTCCAGGAGGGCAGAGAAAGCGCAATCACTCCGGGGAATCAGAAAATTTACACTGTCTCTAACCACTCTCGACACGACTTGAGAGAAATAATTTAACTCCCAGCCATTTTCGTGCTCCACCTCACCCACATCGTCTTCAGCGTGGAACTTCGTCTTGACTAAATGCAGTTTTATGCAATTTATCAAATAAACTTTGTCCACATTCAAAATACCATAGCACAGGAGGAGGTGAACTCTCGTCAACTTATTGTAATGGATTCCAGGTGAGGTACACGCCTCTAGGAAGATACTGAGAAATTCCTCCAATTTCCTCTCGTCTGCTGGGATATAACCCTCCAGGGCATGCAACATGAGAGTCATACTCATGACTTGCTCTTCGCAATCAATTGTAAATTTTTCATCTCGCAGTAATGTCAAGAGATAAGAATGGGCATCAATCTCATAGGACTTGTCCACATTTCTCTGCGACAGCACAATTAATGCCACAGCTCGCTGGACTTGTGCGTAGTCGAGAAATTTGAGCATCATCGTGAACACCACCTCCTTCTCCGTGCACCATTCATTGCCTGTTGTGGCACTGCAATTGAAGAACAATTCATGACCTAATTCCACAAGAGCACGAATACTGCACTTCCTGATGGTACTGTTGGCCAGCAAATTGTCCGTAATGTTAATTATTTTGGGAATCGTTATGACCTTCTTCTCCCTCGATTGCCGGCACAAGTGGAAGAGAAACTTGTAGATGCTCCCAATGACGACCTCACACTGTCGCACACATCCCGTCTCGATGATCTCCAAATGCCGTAGGATGTACTCAATGAACACATTATTGGCATCGAGGAGGTAATAGTTCACTTTGAAATCCAACAGCTGGCACAGGAGCTCCAGGATGACGGACTGCAGCGCAGAGTTGGCCTTCATAAAGAGCCGCAAGCAATGTATGACCATTGGTTCGAAAATCTTCAAATGATGCCCCACATCCTCGTAGGGGAGGGATTTTTTCTCACAACCACCAAATTCTCGGATCTGCCGAAGAACATTCTCAACATTGGTGATGTGTGTGAAATTCTCAAAGGTGTCAATGAGGTGCTGAAACTCCCCGCGGCGAGAGATGAAATTCTTATCGAAGAAATGTCTCAGCATGTGTTTTGTACACAGGACACACCACTTTGGTTGGTAATGTACACAACTCAGTAGATATGTGAGCATCTCCTCAATGGCCGATGTTGACTGGCTGATTGACACCATGGGCTTTATTTCGAAAATTAACGTAAGCACCCTAAGGCAGCTCCGCAGTAGGGTCATCATCTTGGCACTAACCTCCTCATTGATGGCAATTTTGCGAGACTCAAAGGCCCCCTTTAGCATCCTGTACAGCTTCACGTAGGTGAAATCATTGCCAAAGTAGCCCAAATTATTGAGCTTCATTGTATCTTTGCCACTGAGGAAAATATCACTCTTCTGCCCCTTGGGCAATGTAATCACCTTCGATGCCGTGAATATGTGATGATAGACATTAATCAATTTGAATAAGTGGATTAGTAGGGGCTCAATGAGATTCTCCGTATCCCCGTGAAGGGCTTTTGCCGACAGCAAGGATGTACAGAACTCAAGAGCATCACTGTGTGCCGTGAGATCGTAAACGGTGATTGGATTTTCGTGGACATACTTTAACACAACACCCAAGAAATTGAATTCATTCCACACCCCGTAGTAGGTAGTTGGCTTAAAGACACACGAGAGCTCCTTTGCGGCACTTAGGACACCAATAGTGGCCTCCCTATCATTGCCGGTAATCAACTTATTGCTGAGAACATAGAGAACCCTCACAAGAGTTGGGTCACTTTGGGTATTGCCACTGAATTCCATGGCACCCAATAGGGGTGGGAGATCTTGGAAAACTCTGCGACATAATTCCTCTCTAAGGTCACTCAGTGGTTCATTGAGGGTGGCCCTTTGACTACCACGTTTGATGGTGTACTGAACTAATGATTTGGTCGCTGTACTCCTTATCCGGGCATCCTCATCGCTCACCATGCTAACAATATGTTCAAAGCACATTGTTTCAAATTCAGCTGCAGCATCATGGCCCAGCAATTCATATAATGCAGGAAAATCCAAATTTGCCAACACCTCGCTGTACTTGCACCGAACTGTCCAGTATTTAACATCATTAACGTCCAACAAACTTGCTAAATAACCACCCACCGATATCATTTCAAGGTTTGTGGTATTGTGGATGCCACATAAAAGCCAGTAGGGGAGGATGTTCTCCGTTGCAGTGAGAGCTTGACGAACAACAGCATGATTCTCATCAGATAAACCCTAAACGGAAAAGGAGGGAGCACACCGAGCACAATACAAGTATAATTAGCTAATGAGGAAATAGTGGAAGGATGCATTTTGCTCAAACGCACAGTGGGGCGCTTTAAATTGTAAATAGAAAATTAGGTAACCCATCTAGGGGTATTAAAATATACATATAGCTCCGTATGTAATGGAGATTCTACGTAATTAATTTAATCTTTGATAGAGGCTACCACCAACAGTAATCACAATTCTATTGATCTTAAATGTATTAAGCAAACAATTGCATAGGGTGACACTTAAACTTTTTCATATTTAATGCATCAAATAAACACTCTCTTTATGTACATAAATTAAAAGGAATTCTCTTCAAAAGCGTCTTTTCTTTTCAATTAATCTTCTCTTCAGAGATGCATTTTATATACAACACGCCTTCAAGATATACATAATATGCCCGAGACATTAATGAATAAATTCTTTTGCAAATAAAACACCACGTTCCTTCGGGAGAGAGCTAAAAAATTATAAAAAGTTTTTGCTTTGGACATAAATTGCACAATTATTTAGTTGGTATACCACAATCGTGGCATACCAAGTATTGTAATCGTCGGAAAAACCGACCACCTCAGATCGGGCTCAAACTTGGTATGAGCACGTTTAAGACATCCCACATAATGAATATGGTGGTGGAAAATTTTTGATCCGTCCGGCCTGCCGGCCGGTAGTCCAAACTTTGCCTTATAACTCAAGAACGGTAACAGATAGAGACTTCGGATTTGAAGTTTTCTAGAGAAATGTGGGTGTAAAATTTCATTTTTTCGTATTTTTAAAATCCAAGATGGCCGCCATCCGCCATTTTGAACTACCATCAACCACTTCCCTTATAGCCAGAGATCTGAAATTTTAGTATGTTGTAGAGCTCAGTGAGACGTTTTCATCAACAATTCATACTTGAAAATCGGTCGAGCGGTTTAGCAAATATGGCGGCCTAAAGCAAAAAGTGTTTTTTCGATATAACTCAAGAACGGCTTCACCGATTTTGACCATCTTGGTATCAAATGAAAGGTATTGAGAAGCCCTACAACTGTTTAGAACATTTTAAGTTTCAAAAACATCCGCAAGAGGCGCTAAAAACAAAAACAAAAATTGCCTAACTTTAAGGGGCAATATCTCCGAATCCCCATTAGGCAAATCTTTTTAATTTTGATATGTTGTAGCCTGACTCAATATCTTTCATCAGTCCGAAAATGAAGAAATTCTATGTCGCCGTTTAGAAGATATGGCCATTTGAAAAATTCTTGAATTTGAAAAGTTCTAATAGCCATATCTCTTGAACGCCTTGTTCGGTTTTGCTCAATTTGGTATCAAATTAAAGGTTTTGCAAAACTCTACAACTTTCTGAAACATCAAGAACCTCTAGAACCATTCCTTGAGGAGGAGTTTTAGATGTGACCTTGAAAATTATTGATATATATATGTCAACTTATAGCTTGTTTCAAGACCTTTCCAAAACTAGTCAAGAAATTTCTGTAGGTCTTATAGAACTTCAGATATGAGCATTTTTATCTTTCATATTGATGAATTTTATAAAAAATTAACTTTGCCTACTAATTCTGCTCACAAATTAAATTACAACGCATAGACTGACCCATCCGCGTTGTGGTATACCAACTCTAATAACTGGACGCGTTATGATTGACTTTCCTTTTTATTAAATCACAGAAACTAATATAAAGATAAAATATAGAGAGATGTTCCGCCTTTTATACGACGACATCTGTACTCGAACCCATGGCATTTTGGATGCGAGCCAAGAGCTCAATACATTGAGCCAATTATTGTCTATTTAAGATTATCAGGATGAGTAATTTCTCCGAGAAAAATTCTTTGTAGATTTAATAATCTATAAAATGTTAAATTCAGTTTTTTTAACTATAAAAAACATGTTAATTTTCTTCTTGAATTTTTCACTGAATTAATTTTCAAAATGGCGCCTCTTTGGGAGTGTAAGGGTCATCCCTGGGGTTAAAAGGATGAGATAAAAAAAATTTCCTTGCGTCTACACAGAGAGGTTTAAGCCATTTATATACTCTGTGGAGTGACATTATAAAACGTATATAAAAGAGCTATAAAAATCGGGATTAAAGTGCCCCACCCTGTATAATAAACCAGAGTGAGTTCATATTATCCTGGCTATCCCTTGAGGTTATTTGTTCATTTTTTTTTCTTTCTTGTTCCTTCTTGTGAGTTATATAATAACTGTGAGTTTCTGCTGATGAAGATATGTAATTTTCTCCAACTTAAATCGCGTAATTAAAATTGAAAACAATCAAAATTTAATTAGTTTCTTCTCAAAAACTGACATGGAGAAGGAAGAAAATGTTTTGGAGAATTTCTTTTTGTATTTTTCTTTAAAGCTTCCCATGTTGGGGGCATGTTAAATCGAAAAGAAATTGTGTTGGAAAAAAATTATAGAATTTATGAAGTATTACTGCGAAATTTCTTCTACCTACAGGTGAGGTAATTTGTGGTAAACTTTCAATATTATGGGAAAATTGCATTAGAGAGAGCAGAGTTTTAGGAAGTAGGACATGTAGCTTCGCTCCACTTTGTGCGAATATTTGTGTGTGTGTGTTCATCAGAGGTTAAATAGTGCAATAATTACCTGCATAACAATTCCGATGAGTTTTGGGAATTTGAGCATCTCACCCCCGTCCTCGAGAACTTGCTCGTACCCAATCGACCCACAGCTCAGGCACTTAACAAAGTTACACACAATTTGTATGGTATCACATCGGATAATTGGATCGGGATGCGAATGCAGCTGGAGAATATCGGTAAGGAATTGAGTTCTGTTGGATGTTTTTGGTAACGATTTTCGGGGTGTCGCCAGGATGGGGGTGGTGGAAATTTTCAATTGTCCACCCGCTTTGGTGAGCAATGCACTCAAATCCCTATTGATTTTTGGTGCTAAATCCACTTTCGGTGTTGTCCACGACTCCAACTGGGTAGCGTCGTTCTTGGTCAATGGCGTGAAATAATCCTTGTAGGATGTTTCACTTTTCCCAAAGTGATCATCCTTCATCTCCAAATATCCCTCACTGTTTTCACTACCCTTCTCACAGCCCTTCGTCCCTTCTTCCACCACCACCACCACCGTTGCAACTCCCCCAGCCCCTTCGCCAGCTTGTATTTCCTCGGTGGCTTTTTCCAATTCAATTTTTATTAAATCACCCCTCGACTCAATTTCCAACGGTTGCAGCAGCATTTGCGGCGAGAGAAGTATGCAGTTGGCGATTACGGACAAGGAGAGATTTTTTATCGATACCCTCACTTGTTGATCAGAATGGAATCCACCGCGTTCGCCGTTCAAGATAAATTTCGATGCAATTAGCCGTACGGTGTAGGAGAGCACAGACTGATCGAATATTGTGCCAATTTCAATGTTTGCCCCACCCAGGAATGCATCCTCCTCCCCCTCCACTGTCTCATACTCAACAACCAATTCGTCCTCTTTCTCAGCATCTGCTGGACTATTTTTCACATCACTCTCCCTATCTATGCCATCTATGGGATTCTCTTCCGCCTCACACCCATCCTCATGAAGAATCTCCTGCAGTTCACCCTCCTCGGGGACTCTGGGGATGCTCTTGGGGGTGTTAGTGACCGAGGATTCGTTTGACTTCTGTCCCCGGAAGAAATTTGTCACCGTCTCCGTGGTATTGGGAAGGGGATTTGTGAGAAGTGCATTGAAGAATGAACCAATTGAGTCGGTGGACTTTTGACTTTTCAGTGATTTTGTGTCGGGATTTGCAACACCTGACGCCGTTTCCCCAAAATCAGACCGCAAATCCATACTCTGCAATGATTCAGATTCCACATCAGACATTCCCATGGTTAGAGATGCGCTGTCAAGTGATTCGCACAGCAGTTGAGCTTTCAAGTGAACATTTTCCTCCTCGGGGCTTTGTTCAATAACCAACGACTCCGGAGCTGCAGCATCCGCCTCAATGGTTATTGACGTGACAAGTCCGTGTTTTTTTAGGAGAATCTCCTTCGAGGCAAGAGCGGTATCAGTGAGGATGTCCCTCCATTTAGACGATGGATTGAGTGTCAGCATATTCAGTACTTCGAGCGATGCATTAATAATACTGTGGTTACCCTCTTGCATGTAACCAAGGCAAGTTTCATAGACTTCAAGGAGTTTCGAGAGATCACAGTTCTTCTCTTGCAGCAGCAGAGGAACCAACAAGCGTATAAACCCAAGGACACCTACAGTCGATTCTGTGGATTGTTGCTTCATCAAGATATCTATAAAGAAGAAGCATCAAAGACAAAATTGAGTTTCTCACGCTCCAGTGAACTAAAAGGCATAAAAAAAAGTTTTCCTATATACCTAAACTTTTGGAGAGAGCCAGCATGGCGAGTTCACAAGTCTTCCGAGAATGTTTAATGAAGGTCACGAGGTTCTGTGCGGAGCAGCGTCTCTTCACAGCGCACGTGGATGAAAGGTCGTCGAGGAAAATCTGCAAAACCACAACCAATTCGTTGTCCATCACGTTGCATTGGAGGTATTCGCAGAAAACTTTAATGAATTCCGTGAGAGCCTCCAGGAGGAGAGTCTCGCGCCTCTTGGCAATTGCTGCAATGCAATGCAGGAGATTTTGGGCATACGAGCGTGCCTTTCGTTGCTTAATCTGTGGACAGTAGTGACTGAAGATGTTGAGGCAAATCCGGAGGGATCTCTCATTGCCATTCTTCTTGATTTCATGGTACAGATCAACCTGAACTCTCGGGATGTTCCCAGTCTCACAGTGCCGAATAATCTTACACAGATTCTCCTCTGCATTCATACGGATCATGGGATCCGTGTCCTCGCAGAAGAGCAAGAGGACATTGATTGCAGTGCTGGTGTGCAGGAAATGATTGACATGGAAGTGCGGGGATTGAATACAATCGCTGATCTGTTTGAAGTGATGCAGCTTATCCTTCTGGCTGCAAGGAAGAAAGGAAAATCCTTATTAGGGAAGCAAATCAAGGACAAAGGGACAGTGCTAGAGGACCTGCAAACCGTGTTTTTCAATGTGTCCACGGATTTCTGAAATGTGCTTGCAATTGTAAGTTTTTCCATTTTCCTCACACACCAAACTACACACTAAAACCCACAGGAACACTTTAATACGAAATACTAAACAATTAAGGCGGATTTAATACATTTTTCTCATGATAAAAAGAGGCTCCACGAAACCAAAATATTCGTACTGTCAAACAATACACTGATAGAAATCGAATGAGTTTTTGGTGAGAGTGCGCGACTCGTGCTTACACCGTTTTTACGCACTACGCAAAATGCGATAATTTTAGTTCAAAGGTTTTTTTTTAATTTCTCAAAAATTCCAACTTGAAAGTCTTTAAATTCTTTAAGAATTTATTTTAAGAACTTTGTGTATTTTTTTTCCTTGGAAAAACTCAAGGAAAAACCTGAAAGAGCAAATAAATAAACGACGTTTCGGTTCTCATTTATGATCTTCATCAGACTTATTGAAAATTGAAATATGTTATGAAAAATTTAATTAACACTTGGTTGGCGTTCCAGAAAGGATCAAGAGTTCGGCTTACCTTAAATCTTCTTCAACTTATTAAAGTTAGTCCTGCTAAAATAACAAAAAAAATCAGAAAAGCTTGAACACAAAACTTTTAAAAAAAAATCAACCTAAAAAAATGAGAATAAAACAGTTTTTTGCCTTTTGATCTTTTTTCTTTTATTATAAATCTAATTTTTATTTCATCTACTACACTTTCCCCTTATAATTACAAAATACATATTCTTGAAAAGATATGGACTTTTAAGCTATTTTTTTTTAACTTTATTTTAATATTATACAGAATGATTTTTTGTGTGTAAAAAATCACAGACAATCTTATAAAAAACCATTTTTTTCGTTTTCCTCCGCAAAATTTTATTAAACTAAAATAGTTTTATAGATGAAGAAGAGGATGATGAACTAGAAGCATATTTTTTTTAGTAGGTAAAAGAAATAATGAAAAGAAGAAAAGCTTTATCATGTACAAAAAAAAGTACAAAGAATAGAAAACTTTTTAGAGAGAGAAAGGTCATTTGAAAAAAATAACATATATATTACACACAGAATATATAGGATAAAAAATAGAGAAAGAAATATCTGATGGAATGCAAATGATTCCAAATTGGGGGTAGAAATTGTTCTTGTCGCATTTTTTTATTGGTTTTTTGCACTTTCATTTTTAATGCAATTTTTACAAAATATAATAATACCTAAATTTGAAATATTTTGATAAATTATTGTACACCGCAAAGCATTATTAAATCCATTACACATTACAAAAATTAACAAATAATTTTAACACTCTCAAATAAATAGGTACTAAGATTATCCGCGCTTAAATTTAAGTACTGTTAATGTTATAATAAGGAAGCCCAAAATCCAAAAGATGGTCGAAACGAAGCCAAGGTAGACATCACTTTCATAAATTTCCCAGCCACGGCTCAGCATTGATCGCAACGATGTGGTGGCCATTGTAAGTGGAAGTCCCAGAGAAATGTATCTGAAAGACATCGAAAAAAAAAAAATATTGAAGAAAACGAAGAAGGTAAAGGGTCATGGGGGTCACCTTAAAAATTCGGGCATTCCTTCAATCGGCCAGATAACACCGGAGAGAAGAAGGGTTGGGTAGAAGGAGCCGAGGGCCAGCTGGATGGCATTCCGTTCGAGTTCGCAAATGGCAGAAATCACAAAGCCGAAGCACATTCCGCACAGACCTTGGAGCAATGTGAGCACGATGACCCAGAAAATATCACCATTGCAGGTCACATCGAAGACGAGGATCATAAAGATGAGCACAAGGGCAGTTTGACCGCACATTACTGCAAACTGGGTGACCACGTGCGAGAACAAGATTTCCGTGGGCGTCACTCCGGCCACCCATGAACGGTCGAGGAGACCCTCAGTGCGTTCGATGATGAGGGCGGATGATGTCAGAGCCACGGCCAAGAAGAAGACGATTCTGAAGATAAGAAAATGATTAAATTTTTTTTAAAATTAAATAGAGATTTAAATAAGGATTTGATTTAGGCTACTCACGTCAATATAACTCCTGGCGCAACGAAATCAGTAAAGGACGGATCATTTGAGCCGTAAATGGGTTCCTTGAATTGGATTGGTACGTCGCCGAGTTTGGGATTATTTCCGCATGTCTTCAGTAAATCCTGCGCAAAGTCCTTATAAGCCAGTTGCAAATCTCTATTCAACATAATTCCAATTTGTTGATTGGACATATCAAGCCAAACGCGAATTTCCGACTGATCCAGTGTTTCGTCATCAGCATCTCGACCTACCCCAAGAAAATGAAGATAATGAGCTCATTCAATTTTTTTTTAAATGAGAATTTTATACCTAAAGTTATCCTGGCAACGAGAGCATCTGTAAAGTTATCCGTAAAGTAGAGAACGCCCCATGCATCACCCTGTTTTACAGCATTTATCGCAGATTCGGGATCAGGATAGTATTTTTGGTCTATATTATTGTTGAGATGATCTAAATATCGGCACGATAGATTACTGAATTTGCATCCTTCATTGAATGGGCAATCCTGGAATTAAGAGCCAACATTTTAACATGAAGAAAATATATTTTTTAAGGTAAAAAAAAGTTGATTTACCTCTCCAACAATTTCTTGATTAACTATGGCCAGCTTGAGTCCGGTCGGATCTCTTCCAATCGCCAGACAGAAGAGTACGACCTGCATAACAGGGAGTGCGAAAATGAAGAGCATAACTCCAACATTTCGCCACATTCGGAGGAAATTCTTCTGCAGGAGTGCACGAATCTTTCCTCGAGAGGTAATCTGCAATAAAACAAATTAATTTAAAATAAATATAAATAATTCTTTTAAAAGAATTAAAATTCTTACATTGAAACAGTTTGAGCATCTTCCACAGTCGTCGCAATCAATTGCAGCACTTGGAGGATGGGACGGTGAAACATTAATCTACAAGAGAATAAATTTTATAAGAGATCCCAAAAGAAATGATTTTTTTCAAGAACTCACTCCTAGAGTGGATCCATTTGAATCGCTTATGAGGATTTCTTTGCTCTGATGGAAATTGAGACCCACAACACCACTCTCTTGGCTCACATAAACTGGATTGTCTTTCTTATTGCCAAAGGCTAAGGCTGATAGGGAGATGTTGTTGCTTATGTTCATTTGTTCTGTCGTGGCTACAGCCCCATTGGCACCCTGTTTCCGTGACAATTTGAGAAACACATCCTCTAAATTCTGGCACTGGTACATGGAGAGGAGAACCTGTGGGGATTCCTCAGCTAGAAGACGACCCGAGCGCATAAGCCCAATGGTATGCGCCTGTCGTGCTTCCTCGATGTAGTGCGTCGTGATGATGACTGTCTTCTGACCAGCTTTGGTTATATGTACAAGGTGATTCCATATACTCTGTCGCAGGAGTGGGTCCACACCAACTGTGGGCTCATCCAAGATTAAAAGTTCTGGATCGTGCATCAGAGCTACGGCAAATGAAACTCGTCTCTGTTGGCCACCACTGCAATTAAATAAAAAGTTTTTACATTTTTAACTTCATTCTCATCAATAAAATAATAAAAATAGAGAAAGAAATAGTTTTGTGCTCTTGTAAATGTTTTTTTTTTTCATAAAGTTCTTATCAATCTAATCGTGGAAGCGTTTAATGATGTTCTGACTGAGTATTGTTCCCAATTTTGCATGCGTCGTCTTATCTGATTCATCACGCTACGTTTTTCCATGAATATTTCGGGAAAAATATATGTATATACGTGTTGCTATTTTCTGTTATTATGTAGGTATATTTGGAAGTAGATACAAAATAGTAAGTAAATAAGGTAAAATGTACTGGTAAGCTGACCAAGCTTACGAGAGCTGTGTTTCTTTCAGTGTACCAATTTTGTGAGGGCAAACTAGAACGCAAATTAGTTTAAATACGCTCAAAGTCGGGAAAAGTTGAAAAGTCATACCCTAAGAAATCTTTAGAAGGCCATATCTCGAGAACGGATCCATAGATTTTCATAAATTTTTTTTTGTTTGAAAGGTCTTGAAGTAAGCTATAACATATCGATATTCTAGTTCGAAATTTTCGAAAACTTTGTTTTCGATTTTAGAGCCTCTTGCGGACATTTTTCGAAGTTGCAATGTTCTAGACATTTGTAGGGTTTCACGAAACCTTTCATTTGCGCTTGAGTTGATCGAAATCGGACTTGTAGAACCCGAGATATGACATGTCAACTTTGGAAGGCTATATCTCGAGAACGGATCCATAGATTTTCTTCATTTTTGGCATGAAGCTAGATAATATGGTCAGCTACAACATATCAAAAAATGAAAAAAATTTATGTCGCCGTTTTCGGGATATTCATCGAAAACTCATCGAAAATTTTGTTTTTGATTTTTGGCCCCCTAGCGGTCACTTTTGGAACTTCGGATGTTCTAAAGAGTTGTAGGGTTTGTTGAGAGCTTTCATTTGAGCCCGGGTTGATCAAAATCGGTCAAGCCGTTTTCGAGTTATGGTCGATTTTCGATGAAAAATTGTGGCGGCCATATTGACTAAACGGCTTGAATGAGGTATCGTTGGAAAGCTCTTGATGGCCCCTACAACATATCAAAATTTCAGATTTTTAGCTATTACAGGGGCTGAGATATAGCGAAAACAAAATTTTGAGGTTATTCAAAATGGCGGACGGGGGGGTGGGGGGGTGGATTTGACCTCATAATCGGATTTCTTCAGGTCGATATTTAAACTTTGCCGTTTACCGCAAGTCTCTATCTATCACCGTTCTCTTGCAATTTAAGTTTAGAATCCGGAGGGCCGGACGGACGGCCGGACGGCCGGCCGGCTGGAAAAAACTTATTTTTGGCGCATACGTTTTTTGGAATGTGGGGACCCTAATTCGTGCTCATCCCAAGTTTGAGCCCGATCTGACGACTTTCGATTTTGCTCGGTACACAAAAGCTGTGTCTGAAAGAAACACAGCTAAAATACGCGAAAGAATATAAAGTATTTTAAAAGTAAAAGAGAAATATATTCAATTGAATTTTTTTTAAGATTCTAAAATATTCTAAATAGATTCTTAAACTGATAAAAACTTATGGATAGACGAAAAACTAAACTGGAAACATAAACCAATTTAGTAGATCTATAAATTGGTCATTTTACGGAAATACTATAAAAAATATTATTAATAAAAAGACATTCGCCGCTGGGATGAAAGCAAGAATCGAGAAAAGTGGTTTTGTAATGATACCAAGAATTTCATGCAATTTCCTTTACACATTATTCGCATATAATTTTTATGCCCATATTTACGGCCTCTAATAAATTTCCCGAACTACGGGAATGACGTGTTATGATTCAAAAAATTGCATGTCTCATAGAAATTAATAAAATAAAGTGACATGTATAGAAACAATATTTATATTAATTCTTCTATGGAATTATTTTAAACTTTATGCTCTCACTGTTCTGAAAAACAGATTGAAATTAAATTTAATTGAAGTGAAAAAAAAATTCAAACCAAAAGAGCTGACAAATTAAAAAAATAAAATTCAAACACATACATAATCTACCTATAATTAAGTATCGTATGTATGGGATATTTTGTTTTGAAGAGAATAAAAAAAAGGTAAATGTTTTCCAAAAAAACTGCTGATTAATTGCATGAAAAATGTAGGCAAAACAGCATTCAGACAGCTCGTGATGTGAGGAAGACGAAGAAAATATTTTATAATCTCCCATAAAATGCATAAAACAGTTGTCTATTGAATGGATATGAGCTGGGAATTCATTTTTCCGCGATTGTGAGCATTAGCATGCAATTTAGATATACGCAATACATAGCCATTGCTTGCGCTAAGGCTGATTAAGTGCATTTGTGGAAAAGACAAAAAAATCATTGGTTTGAGGAATTTTGCATTGGAGACTATGCAATATATCTATGCCTTTTCCCCCCTCAAAGATAAATTCGAGAAGTCTTGAGAGCCAATTAAAATTCAGTACTTTTGGTTATCGTGTGCGAATGAGTCGCAATGATTGGTTCTAACAGCCATAAATATTCATTACACGCAGATTATTCGCAGCGACAGTAGATGACTGTCAAGTAGTATTTTTTTCGCTACTATACATCTTTCTCGACATTTTGAGTATTCTTCAGCTGGAGTCTTGAGGTGTTGATGCATTGATTAATTGACTCGCGGCCTTGGTACGCGATCACACAAACAAATTCAATTTATGAGTAATTTATGCTATTCAAATATCTATCCATATCCATCAATTCATGTATTGCAATATTGCATTTAAAATTTCGTGCGTTGCACAGACTTAGAAATGAGGGTTGGTATATATAGCTTACCTGAGATTTTTTACAAGTCGATTTTGTGATGGCAAATCAAGGAAATTGAGCAGAAACTGAAGTCTCTCCATTATCTCTGATGTCTGCATACCAAAAATCCAGCCAAAGTACATCATAGTCTCTTTGATTGAGAACTCGCCATAGAGTGCGATCTCTTGTGGCATGTACCCAACTCTGGCACCTGGGACTCCTGAGCCCTTTGTACCGGGCTTCCCGCCCAGCACCCATATTTCGCCCGAATTGAGTCGTCGGCGTCCAACAATGCAGGAAAGAAGTGTTGTCTTACCACATCCAGATGCACCCAAGAGGCCATATCTGTTGACATTGAAAATAAGAAAAGGAGACATTTAAATCAGACGAAAAAAAATGTTAAATATAATTTATTAATGCACGGAATGAAAATTTCAGGTGAGACATGAGTTTAAGATCTCGAGACGGTATGGAGTTTCATCTGACATTGGCCCACTTTGCGTTCGATTCAATCCAACTTTTATGTACAACACCTTTAAACCACGGTGTCATCGACTAACCATAAAGTTTCCACCATGTATAGAGCCCAAGATTATGCGTGTGAAAGTATATAATAAAATTCCACTTTCATTCTTCGCAACATACACTGATTCGCTCCAATTTCCTCCATCATTGCCGCCGCAATCACGTTAAAGATGATCACCATTGTGGCCAAGAGAGTTATGATTATGAATGAGAAAATTACCATAATGCGAAATTTACCTCATTTCATTGAAATAGAATCTTATTTGCACCGTGTAACGACCTTACTCAAAAGTAAATCGTTTGTGATGGCTTTTCATGAGAAATTGTGCCCATTAAATAACACATCCAGTCTCACAACTTCAATAAAAAAAAGTTTATCTCCCATATATACATGAGACCGTGTCTTTTACCAATGTGAAAAAAAATCATTAAGCCATACCACAAAAATTTCAACATTTTCGTTTATGTACCTTTTGGGAAATTAAAAAAAAAGTTATGGTCTTTTTTTGTTAATATTCCACGGAAAAACTTTTCAGTATCTAACTGGAAAACCCCAACATATGAACATTAATAAAATGCATTTTTCAGTGACCAACCAGATGATCAATCATGTGTGTTTCCATGCTGAAGATTGCACAATTAGATTGAAATGGAAGTTTTATATGCTTTAATGCGAAAATACCTTATGCTATAGTCATCGGATCCGCGTGGTTTTGTAAAAATCATAAGCAAGACGAGTTTTATTGTGAATATTAGAAAATTTTTCCGAGTCTAGCAATTATGGGTTTTTCACAAGCCATTCGATGACTACCTACAACATTGTAACTCTTGGCAACATAAATTTGAATTTTAACCTTTTGCCTTATTTTTTTAACACGGATCTGTAATTTAGATGTCTTTTAATGAATTACTATCCTTACAAAAATTCTTCATTTTTAAGCAGCATATCATTTGCATATTCAATTTAAAGGGAAAATATACATACTTCATTGCAATTCGTTGACTCTCATATTGTACGGAGAAAATAAAATTTTCATTAGAGATAAATCACTGAATTTTCCACGGTATATTATGACACAAAGGCAAGGAAGTAGTGTCAACGAATGCTACACAATAAAACGTGTAAGGTAGCAATTAAAAACCTATTTTACTCATTTCCACCATATTCCACGTCAACGTGAAATTCGTTTGTTGATTGGAAGAATGACAAATTACATGCTGTTGCGACAAAAAAAAGACGAAGAAAAGGCAATTTGTTCATCAGATAATCTCATTGATGTTTTCGTCTCAATTACATCATTATTCCCCATTAATATCAATAATAGTCGCACAGTCAAAGTTCATTACTGTTGTCTTACGTAGAATTCTTGGAAAATACTACTAAATACAGTTGTTCAAGGTGGGGACAATGAGATGCATTCTTTTGCAAATAAATTTCTATTAAAATTCATGCTTTCGGAAATTATTGGCGGATATAAAACTGGAAAATGAATACAAAAATTTTCCATGTCAATAAAGTTCTTTGATATGCTTGAATTGAGTGCAATTTATGATTAATTGCTCGTCACTGTGTGGGAATTCTCCGGTAGAATGTATACGGGAGTATATTGCAATCTTCTAGCTTGCCTTGGTTTAAGAAATTCACTTTGTCGCATTAGTTATGAGTCAGGAAAAAAGTGATTGGGTTTTTTTAAAAGAAAAAAATCATTCAATTATGCATCATCATTCATTAACGGTAAACCACACATATATGCATACAATATGGGGTCTTAGAGAAAAGTGGAAAATTTTTTGTAATAAACTTGCTATTTAACTTACATTGTCCCTTTGGCAACTGTCATATTGAGGTTACTGAGAACTTGATTTGGTTTTGACTTAGATCCATACTGTTTGAAGGCATACCGCACCGAGACAGCCTGTTGCTGTCTGTTCCACATTGTTCCTCCATCATCAATTGTTGTTACGTTTGTATCACTGCCTCTGTAAAAGAGCAAACAAAATATTTATTTAAAATACTTTTCAATTTGAATTTTCATTTAAACTTTGTTTGTTGTCACACAGTGCCTCTCGGGGGTTATTGGAAATAATAAAATAAATAAAAGACTTCAATGCGTTTGAAGACACGAACCCGAATCTCTATCACTGCATTGGTATGGAATAGAAAGGTAATAAATAATTGCATAAAATGTATTTCTTCACAACAATTAATTGATTTTTATATTATAACTGAAGGAATTAAAAATGTTGTTTGGTCTTCATATTTTCGACAGTGAGTTTCGTCACTTTTGGAAATTGTTGCACCATTTATGCATCTTAATTTCATTATTTTTGTTTTATAATTTTCAGCTCAATTTGAAGAAGAATTTCCCAATATATAGTCAATTTGATGTTGTATAAAATGTGAAATTAATAGAACAGAAAATTTAACAAATATTTTTATATTATTAGACCACACACATTAGTTAATATATATTTTTTATACAAGTACATCATGCGTGCAGTAAAATAATGTCAAATACATCAAAAATATCTCTATAGTAAGAAATATTACTCGAGGTGACAAAAATGGCTATATGAGACCTTTTTATTAGAAAATCTTAACATAACAATAATTTTTTTTTCAAGAACTTAATTTACTTACGTTAATAGCATTATTTACTAAATTCCTCCTAGCTCAATTGTCGGCAGTAACTAACAAAAATCGTAGTTCTGCTCGCTGGTGATGTGATGCAAAGAGAACACACAAGAAAATCGTCAGGATCATCAGTATTTTCACAAATTGTCAATTTAATTTTTTATGAAGTTAGTGTAATAAATGTGGATACTTTTGCATTGGTATAAATGTTGTACATAACAGAGCAATTAATCAAGATGTGGGTTAATTTCATTTCTAAATTATTTGTTTTGAAGCATGAAATGACTCTTGATGCTATTGTAGCCATAAAATATTATTTAACATTTTTACAATTGTACGCAATATAAAATGGTCATCAAGGTGCTAAGTGCAATTAACACATTTTGCCGAAGAAAATTTTTCACATAAACTAAGCATATAGAAGTGAATCCGGACTGCAAGGTTGTTATCACTTTTAATGTGCTTGAATTGAGTGATTGACTGCAGGTGACAAATTAATGTTGTGGTTTGAAATTATGTTTTGCACCTTCACAGGTACTAAATTATATTTCACAAAAATTTCCTTATACTTCAAAAGACACCACACGATTTAATTGAGGGGATACGTTGTACTTGTACTTGGGTAGAATCACATAGAATTGTATTGCCAATCGAGAAAAGGTGAACCTTGATATAATTTTGTATTGTTTGCTAAAAATATTGTTGCTATTTTGTTTGTTGAAATGACTCTTCAATTAGAGAGTCTCAATGCTCAAATATTTATTGCGATTTTGCTCCGTATCTTAAGACAGTCTGAAGGATTATCTATTAGAAGGAAGAATTACAAAATTTTTGTTTAAATGAAAATTGAATTATGCTTAATGCTTTATGACAGGTGGCTTATTAAATATTTTATTCCTTTTTGAATTGCCACACTCCTTATTTATTGCCAACTACCAATTGGCAATGAAATAATAACCTTCATTATTGAAGATGACTCGAAGGTGATTTCTCTTGTCTAGGGAAAGTCGTCATTGAGAGGTGCTTCACCTTTATTTTCTTGGTTAGAACAGTCACTGTCACTTGAATTAATTTTCTAGATTTATTTGCAAAAATAAAACACTATTGAGATCACCTTCAGAACAATATTCAAATGAATTTGAATTTCTTTAAAATAAAAAATCAATGCATGTCTTGCAAAAGAAAAACGTTAAGGAACATTGAAAATAAACCTGACAATTTTTTTTTCATTTCACATGAACTTTGCATGCTCATATTTCAAGTCATATACCACCTGTCCCATTTAATTATTTTGTATTTTCATTAACAACTCAGTTTTGTTTTTCTTTAACCACAGCTTGTTGTGCGAAACCTAAGAATAATACTTCCGACTTCCGTATTATTGAGTACTACTATTCTATTTACTACAAATGCCCATAAGTATATTTTTTGTTATTTGATTTATTCCCCAAAGTAAGTATATTGCAGTGACTTTAGCGGAGTAAAAGAAAATATAGTTAAATATGCAATTTGAATGATTACATATTGAATGAAAATGAAAATATTGCGTTTAAATGAGGGTTTATTATGTACTTTGCGAAACAAGCAAACGTTTAGTCATTTTTGTGTGGAGACTTTTAAAGAAATATCGCGTTATGAAATTAATAAAGGATATGCCCACATTTCCTGTGTGCAGACTTTACAGACTTTTCAACTTGTTGCTTTGAGAAAAACTCTTTTGCAAAGACGTGTGTGTGGTATGTGTTGCGGTGACCGGAAAATTCTTTCGACATGCGTGTTTGCAATAAATTGATCATTATACTTTTTTCATTAGAATTTCCAGCAATATACTTTGTTGACCTTTAGACTCTCGTGTGATTTTGTCTTAGAAAATACTACGAGTCAAGTGAGAATGAACAATTAATTACACATCGTCTCACATCACGTAAATAGACTCATTTTGTTACAGAAATCTTCCAGAACAGGGAATAATGATGTTTTCATTGAATTTTCTTGCTACCTATCATATCATTTGGTTTATTTAATGAAAAATAAAATACAAAAAGAAAACTTTTGGGTCGATTATCACAAATTAAAATAGGAATAATTTAAAAAATGAATTTTCACATTTTTTAAATTTATTTTTTAATAACACTAACAAAATGTTTATTGAGAGTAAAAATCTATTATTTTTTAAGTTTTAAACTAGAATTTATTTTAAGAATGTATTAAAATATTCTTATCAAAGCCCAATTTCTAATTATTACATTTTGTTAAGAAATCACTGCTAAAAACGTGGACGTAATTAAAAATATTTTCCCTAAAAAGTGCCTTTGTTGACAGCACGATACACGTGTAATACCTATTTTATTAGAGTATCTTTATTAATTCTATTTATTCTTGGAAAATCAGGAACAAAAATAGATTTTATGAAGCATTTTTGGATTTCTTAAGAATATTAATTAAAATTTAATTTACTTCAGAAAAATTTATAGGCAAAAGAGTATTTTTTCTTGACGAGTTTTAAAGAAGAAAAATTGTGGATTAATATACGCGTTTCTTGTACATTATATTTTGTGTTCATAATTACGAAGGCCTTTTAACTTTCGATTTCTTCAGACACTGCGTATGTGTACAAGTTACTTTTATACACACCACATGCACGTTTTGTTGTACACACAGTTCTCTTCATCAGATAAAACTAAGAACCAATTATCAGATCAAAATGGGTATTTCTTGGAAAATGTGTGTTAAATTAGGTTATACAGAAATTAATCAATCTGGTAATGAAGCTCATTGATTTAATAATGAAGAAAACATTCCATTGTAAAATATGAAAAATGGCATTGTTGTACTTTGAGCAGGTTTTTTGATAATTGCTTTTTCATTGAAAGTAAATTTATTGAAGGAAAGTTGTTCAGTGTGTTTTTGAAAATATTTTTATCATCTCTTTGTACAATGAAAATTTTGTTGTGGCGTCTTTTGGCAATTTCAACTCGAAGCGTCTTCCACGACAAGAGAATGGTTTCTTTGTTGGAATCATCCGATGTTGTGTGGCCAAGAAATCTAGCATTTTGCAATAAATATTGCACAATGAATATGGAAATGGAGTGAGTTCCAAATTCCAATGAAATTCACACATGTGCAGTAGATTTATCCAATACCACGTTGATTTGTTAAACCATATAGCACAGAGGTATGGTATTTTTTTTATAAAGTTTCAACAAAAATATCCACATTTATTCCAAAATATGTATTTAAATTTTTTTGTATATAGTTCCATATGTGCGTTAGATTTTGTGTAGAAGTAGGTAGGTATACGTTAAATGTCGAATGTTGGCAAAATATCCGCAATTACATTATGTACGTGAAACTCATTTTAAAATAACATTTCCATTCACTTACACACTTTTGAGTTAATAACCAAGAAAATGTTGTGTATCGGTAATGCTAAAATGTTTAAATTAAAATTTGATGTTTATTGGGAATGCCAAAAGGGGAAATATATATTTAAATTGTTCCTTTTCTCAGCTTTTAATTCTCACAAATGTATAATTTCTTAATTTTCCACCTAAAGCACAATGTTGGGATTAATTTTTAAATCCAAAAATCAGCCCAGTCCATCAAGCACTTTCAAAGAAAAAGCTTCACTGTATTTGATGTATTTTAATATTATCCTTTTATCCTGATTTTGGGATGTATTCACAGCTCTATGTTTGAAATAAGTAATTCACTGAACGATCGCACGAGAGAATTGATTTAAGAGAAAAAGAATTCACACAGAGAGGTGACTTGTTACGAAATCAACATCCTCAATAACGAACGAACCGAAAGCGACTGGAGACAGCGCTTTTGTGCAGCAATAAACAGGCGCTTAGACTGAATACGCGACTCTTGAAACGCCGAGCTTTCAGTGGAAGGGGGTTCAATTAAATAATATTAAATACAACAACATGATTGAGTAATTTTAAATCTGCAGTGGCAAAAAGAAATCCACCATGTCTCAGTATTGGAAGGCTTTTTATGTGCAAGAACCCATATATACGAGACGAATAAATACACTATCTTGTCCATGAAGGTATATATTATCTTAAGCAAGTTGAATTACCCTGTGTGTCTGTATGGTGCATGCAAACTCTTTTGCCATCAGCTCCTGTGCTTACCATAGTGTCATGGATAAATGTGAAGAAATATATTTTAGTCTTGTGGAGTCATGTTGAGTGCTTATGCACTCACAGTGGAAATAGAAAAAGAAATAGTTCATTCAATGAAAAATCTCTTGCGAATTTTATAACAAGAACTTTCTTTGAAATGTCCCTATTTTTCTGCAGAGTGAAATTCTGCTGAAATTTAATTTGATAAGCAAAAAATAGCTAAATCGTATATTGTTCAAGGACAATCAATATACGACCTTTCTGCAAATTTTAATTAAAAATTATGTTAAAGTGTATTCAACTTCCATCAACTCTGCCATAAAGAGCATGATTAATTTGAAACTTAACTTTAAGAGCTCATTGGAATAAGAAAAGACATTAAGGAAACCACACGAGGAAAATAACCAAATCCTAAAGACAAGTAAAAATGTTTATATTCCCAAAGAAAAAAATTAAATTTAAAATTATTTTGACTAGAAAGACATGTGTAAAATGATTTCTTTGAAATACACGCGTTGTTCTTTCAATTCGATTCAAAAGGTTATATCTGCGAAGAAAAAAAAACTACACAGAAGAAATTTTACGATTCTGTACCATGCGATATTGGAAGTAAAAAGAAAGAAAAGCAGAACTTTTTCTAGCTCAAAACCTTGGAAAGGTTATATAAATTTATTCTCCGAGAATAGTAGTTATCAGTAATTTTTTTTTAAATGAAAAGTATTGAAAAGTTCGTTTAAATATCTTCGATAAGATTTTTTTCTTATGACTTAACTTAAACTAAACTTTATGAATATTGATGTTGTAGACACAATGCAAAGTACAAACTATACGTATAAAGATATGTATTATAATTTCCACTTTTCACCTTCCATGTTATTGAGGAAAAATTTGCAATTTTTCTCACCAATTGTTTATCCTGCTTTCAGTGATATAATGTATGTGTACGGGTTTCCCCGCTATTATCAACGTAACATAAAGCTTTGGTATGCATAAAAATTATTAATTTTATTGAAAGTAAATATTAGATGGTACATGCATTACGGCGGAAGCTGTGTTCCTTTGAAGAATGAATCAAAGCCGAAAAATAAATCTCTCTATGGCTCTGACTATTCAAATTAATTGAATTTTATTTTTATGTGTGTGACCTTGACATATTTTTTGGGTGTTTATTTAATTTCTTTTTTTTTTGAAAATTGTTTTAATATTTTAAACACGTTTTTGGAAGAATATAACGCAATTCTATGCATTGCGATGTGATTATGTATGTATTGTATATTATATCCTGAGTCATTAAGAATTTTTTATATTTTAATTTATTAACCTGTTTCAGCTGTTTGATCTCTTAACAATTTTTCTGATTCTTAAATCTATTTTTATTTGTGCAAAATTTTCATATTGCAAATTAAAAATTCCACTAGAAATGTTAAACTACCCGGAGACGCGAAGAATGAATTAATCACAAAGGAAGAGGAATTTCCAAAAATATTCTAATGAGAAATTTTCCATACATAAATTTGTATATAACTGGTGATAAAATTTTTATTATTTCCAGACACATTTATTATATCATGACATGATTAATGATTTAATTGAATAAAATATGGAATTGGCAATATTTAGGTGAGCATCTCAAAATGCATCTAATTGACACAAATTCGGCCAGTTGATTTTATAATTTCTGATCATACATATGACTATATTGCAAATATATATAATAAATGTTTGAATGTGTGTGCTACATATATAAAATATATCTATATAAATCCACCACGACGGAAACTTTCACTGGTGTGATGTAATTGATTACGCGGCATTTCAACATTATGAAGATAAACAAAAGTAGCGCAGGTGATTTCAACGTGCCCAGCACGTAACAACCAATGCCACCGGTCAGCTAAGTCCGACATCCAACGTCAAGCTGCAGTCTCAATCGCGAGGGAAGAGGAAAGGGGGGCTACCAGCCAATGAAGGAAAAAAAAAAACAAACGACCTTGTTTCAGCTATCACTTCAAATTTTAAAATATTACATATGTGTGCAGATTTTGCAAGAGGCTTTTCCCCACCTCTTACACACCTCCGAAACTTCGTTTTAGCCATTTATTTGCTTCTGTTAAATTTTCAAGAGATGCGACTTTGGGCTAAATGAAGCCGACAGATGTGAAAGTTCTCTCACAAGAAGCTCATTGTGGATCTTAAGAGAAAGACGTTGTCTGGCGTACAATTTTCCGCTTTATTAATCGATCTCTTACAATTGGCAAGACTCTGTAATTACTTAATGTTACGTTAAAGCCACGTGCGTCTGTACATTTTAATATGTATGTATATATGTATGTCATGTATGTACACATATAGTGTCCCTCCTAAAACATAGTTCAATGGCATATTTAGTAGGACAACTTTACTTTGAACATTTTAAGCAAATTCATTTTCTTTTGATATTGTTTCAAAACTATGAAAAATGCATTTGAAATTTTCCAGTAAGATTTCATTTTATCCAGAATAAATAAAGCCCCTAAATTGACATTATATTGTGATTAATGTCAAGATAGTACGTCTTAAGTAGATCTTCAAGAGAGCTTATCTTTTGGAACACTTAAAACCGGGATCTATGTATGTATATAAATGTTTTGAACATATTTATCAGCAAAGACGATCGTATATATGGATTGATAAATGCTATTGAGGTGGATTTGTGCGAATTATCATTCCACACAAAGTATCAGTCGATTGATTTAATTGGACGAGGCAACACCTTAAAAAAACTCAACACGATTTTGTTCTAAACTTAATTTAAAATAATCCTACCTGAAAGTGGCAAAATTTTGTGATTTGTAAGTTTTTCTTTTGTCGTGCAAAAATGAGGGGTGTATTTGCATATGGAATAGGTGTTTTTACGATGGCGGTTTTACTCATTGGTGCAGGTTTTGTGGTGGCCAAGTAAGTTTATCTCGTGTTACCTCTTCAATGTGATAAGCCGCATTATTCTGCTGTATAATGGTGAAAAAAATTTTCCCACAAGTACAAGGAAAACTAAGTGCCAGGGTAATTTTTCTTAAAATGAATAATGCATTGCCAAGCATTTACATTTAACAACTGTTTGCTGAAATTTGTCATTTGGAATTTCCCGATAATTTCGCATGTGCATTGAATTCAAACATTTTTATAGCGTATAATTGGATAAAAGTAAGTTCAAAATGCATTTTTTATTAGCAATAATATTATCTATAAAAGATAGTTGAATTGTTCACAGAGAAATTAAGTATTTAGTGCAAAATTGTGTGATTAAAAAAATCCCAATGTCTTGAGAAAAATAGGTGGTAATTGTGAAATTCTACACTACTGGCGAAATACACGATAAAATAGTTAATTGCTAATTTTAAAGGTGCAATAATATTGAAAAGCTATTAAGGAAAAAAAAATTTTATAGTCCCAACACTACAAAATATTTCGCAAATAATATTTATAAATTGTATCTTTATTCGTTTACGTAAGTTCTGGGAGAAGAGGCATGTGATATTTTATGATCCGAAAATCGTCTTTTTATCTGGATGGCACCAAAGTGAATTCTTTTTTTTTTGAGAGAGATGAAATGCTGATAGACCATATACGTTGAAAAGAGATCACAAAAATATTGAGCTCATTTCTTAAGTGATATTGCTCAAGCGGATGATTAGATAGCGTCAAAAAAGTTGAGGAAGTTCAATTTTATTTAACAAGACAAAACTTTTTAATGATTTTGTAATGAAAAAAAACTTACAGAATCATTGCTTGACAACATTTCTTATGATAAGATTTTTATTTTCGCTTATTTTACAACCCGAGACAATTAAATTAAACTCATTGAATAGTTCTTTTGACATTCTTTTTTAAATCTAAAACATGGAGAAAAAATGAATAAATTTATTGAGATGAGAACAAAGTCCGTGAACTATACGTAATTTTAGTGAGAATAGTGACTCATTTTAATTATTTCAATTAAACACATCGTTAATATAAATCTTTGCATGTTATTCTATTTTCGCAATATCATTGTTCAAATGATAAAAAACAGGAGATTTTAATTGACCTTAAAATGGTCACAAAATGCCATATTGTGATGAATTTAGTCCATGTCGTAAGAAATATATTTCAACAGAATTATGACATTTCAATTCCATAACCATCAGAAAAATTTTGCACTTTTGTGAAATTACAACTAAATCATATAAAATGCATAAATTTTTAATTTTTAAAAACTCATTGAGATTCTTTAAAAATTTCTTTCAATTTTTTTTCTAAAGCAAACATTTGTGAAATACCCTGTATAGGTAAAACGTTATGTTTTATATAAAAGACAGACACATTAATATGTATATAATCTTAATTATTTTGAGTGGGTGAAAAAATCAAGAGCACAAAAAAGATAAAGAAATAGAGAATGTTAGTGACTTCTTAATTTTAAAATCTTTTGGCAATAGAGATTAATAATACAGCGGGCTTTTAAATAATAAATGTTTATCTTGAGCCATCGAATTTGGGAAATTTTCGGCAAAGATTGATTTTAATGAGTTTGTCTGCTGATTCAAGGGTAATTTACACTGAACCCGTTCCAAAAGAGCATATGGATGTTGCCTCAATCTTGACTGATTTACGAAGAGTGATGGAAAGTTCTGAATACAACTTGGATGCTTATTTAATTCCAGCAAGTGATTCCCATTTGGTAAATATTCTGTTCAATAATAAAATTTATAATTAAAAAAGAAGAATATTAATTGAAGAAAAATATCTCCTTTATAGGGTGGTTCATCGAGGCGAGTGTCCTACGTGAGCGGCTTCACGGGATCAAATGGATTTGCAATTGTGGGGAGAACGAAAGCCGCGGTGTGGGTTGATGGTCGATATCACCTGCAAGCTGACCGCCAGGTCGATACGACTTATTGGGAGATTATGAAGAGTGGTTTGCCCGGAACGCCGAGCCATGAGGAGTGGTTGAGGGACAACCTCCCCAGTTCCGGACGCGTAGGACTGGATCCGAACCTATTCTCACCGAATGACTTTGATCGTTACTCACGCTACCTGAGCCAACACGGTCACAGATTGGAGTCCGTTGCAGACAACCTCGTGGATTTGATTTGGGAGGATCAACCCCAAATACAATTTTCTGAACTAGAGGTGCTTAGCCTCACCTTCAGTGGGCAGCCAATTTCTGAGAAAATTGCCGCAATTCGCAGTCAGATGGAGAATTTGAATGGAGAAGCTCTCGTTGTGACGACACTCGATGAGATAGCATGTGAGTCTAATTTTAAAATTATTTTTTCGCTTAAATTCTTTTTCGTGAAAAGGGAAAGAAAATTATTGAAAATTGTTTTAGAATATGATTTTTACTTGATTTATCAATTTTTTTTGACAAAGCTTTTTCAAGTTAGAAGAATATGTATATAAAAAATTGAGCTTTTTATTATATACAAACATACATGTATCGATGAAAAAGCTCTGGCGAAGCTTTTGTGCGTTTCATCGATGTGTGTGGCGCAAACTTTGAAGAAATGCTTTTCAAACCGGGCGTTCGTTATTTACTGGAATTCAATTATTTTACAATAACAAAATCTTTTGTTAAAGATCTTGAAAAAAAAAATCCCTGAAAAGCTCCTTAATTTTTTCTTAGTATTTTGAAACTTTCCAAACACTTTATTGATAAGAAAACTCTCTCTGATTTTCCTGTAGGGCTACTCAATGTTCGAGGAGGAGATTTTTCCACAACACCCACCTTCTATTCCTACGCAATTCTCACCATGAATGACCTCTATGTGTTCTTCCATAAGGATAGGAATGTCCCTGATTCGATTAAAGATCACATTAGACAGGAATCTGGTACTAACTGCATTTTCGATTTCGACTACGAAACCTTCTTAGATGGATTGCAACGAGTGGTGAGTAATGATTTAGTATTTTAGAGAACTATAATTATGCTAAAACTCCTAGGAATTTCTAATCTCTATATATACAAGATAAACGAGTTGCACAAGAAGTTGTCACACTTTGTAGCTTTTAATCTTTTTTTCTTCTGTGCTATAATTCATTGAATTTCTCAGTTCTCCTCGGATTTTCTCAGTTGAGTGGATGGTTAAAGTGAAATGATTGTAGAAAATAAATTATTTTTTAGGTGAGTGAGACCACAAAGTATATATTGATACCATCTGGATGCAATCAAGCGATTTTTGAGAAAGTTCCTGCTGAGAGAAGATATGTTGTCAGTGGATACAGCCCCATTGCGCGTCTAAAAGCAGTCAAAAATACCGTTGAGGCTCAAGGGTTGAGAAATTGCCATGTAAGGGATAGTGTGGCTGTTATAAGATACCTCCACTGGCTCAATGTGACCCTCGGTCAGGAGACAATTACGGAGATCAGTGGTGCAACACGTCTTCGGGGCTTCCGTGCTGATCAAATGTACTTCAAAGGACTCAGCTTTGGTTCCATTAGCGGTTTTGGGCCAAATGCAGCTGTAGTTCACTACTCCCCAACGGAAGAGACGAATCGTGAGATCACCACAGAGGGTGTCTATTTGATTGATTCAGGTGGCCAGTATTTGTGAGTATACCTGTACTTTTTATAGCCTTTTTCTTCTTCTCGGGCAATGTGAGTGAACCTGTGACCTCACCATGACGAATCTTGAGGCCACCACTTGTAACTCTCACACAGCTTACGTTGAGCATTTTATTCTCAAAGTGAATTGACTTCAATGAATGGGCACCTTTTGGACAAAGATGATGTGTTGGCAGTGACGCAGGCACATTTGCGTAAATTATGACCATTCTTTCGCAGCCATGCAATCCATTCAGGTACCATATACGTGTAATTCGCTGCTAATTTATTTTGTAATCTTTTTTATAGAGATGGTACTACGGACGTAACGAGAACCGTTCACATGGGACAACCCACGGATTTTGAGAGGCAAGCTTTCACACTCGTCCTAAAAGGACATCTAGCCATTGATCGTGCCATTTTCCCACCCGGAACACCTGGATCCCACTTCGATGGTCTCGCTAGGCAATTTCTCTTCCAAGAAGGCATGGACTACGGGCATGGAACTGGCCATGGAATTGGAGCCTACCTGGCCGTTCATGAGTATCCACCATTGATCTCCAGTGCAGGCGGTGCACCGGGATTCCTTGAGAATATGTTTGTTTCCAATGAGCCCGGCTATTACGAGGCAGAGTCATTTGGAATTCGCATTGAAAGTATTGTTCAAGTGGTGAAATTCGAGGGGAAACCCGGAATGAGAGATTTCGCTGGCCGTGGTGCATACACATTCCACGCAGCGACCTTGGTGCCCTTCCAACTGAAGATGATAAACACGGACTTAATCACCAAAGAAGAGGTAATAATTGCTCAGTCACATTCAAAGTGAGGTTCACAGAGTTTTGTAATTTGCCTCTTTTTGTGAAATGCATGTGTTGACGAGCAGTCTGCAAGGCTGACATAATTTTTAATAGTTCAAATCAATTGGAAATATTTAAAAATTAAAACTTAAGTCATTTTCAAATTTAATTTATGAAGGTGAAAAATTTTACACAGTTTTACCAACGTTTTCTAATTTGAATTTTCAGTTTTGGGATTGATAAAAATCTCCAAATTCAATAAATTCTTTTATATCATTGATAAACTTTTGAAGAGCTTTTATGTAAAATTTAATTCTCTGAAAGCTTCTCCTTAAAACATAAGATTTCAATCTTTTTTTTTTTAGTGTGTTTATTTACTTAATTTTTCATAATTAATATTTGGACAACCTTCCTGTTATCTATTCAAACAGCGAATATATTATTTCTCCTTGATGTGATAACTTTGCTGATTTCCCTGAATATGCTTTTAAATTTATTTTAAAAGAATTCTTAAGGAGAATTACTTAGTTAATGAAGTGTGGAATTTTTTTCTTCCGGTAAATCAAAAATGAAAAATTATGAGAAATCGTGCGAAAAGTCTCCGACTTTAGGTGCTTGACTAAATTAATTTGTAAAAAGTAAACGTTATTAAAATTAATTTTAACTGTTAAGAAAGATTAACAACATTTTGAAGAATTAATATTTATTTAACGAATCAAATGAGAATTTAATCAAAAATTAAATATTTTGGTATTTGCTTTTCTTTTGTGTGAAAAATCTTAAAGAAAATAAGACATTCTCTATTCACATAAAGTTATAAATTTATTTTACTCAATTTATAAATTCTTAGAACACAAAGTCGCATAATTTCTGCACAGCTTGCTTTACCAACTGAATGAGTCTTGAATTTGTAGACAAAAATATTTTCATCTTTTTAATTCTATATTTTGGTCAGCATAAAATTTCCACACTTGCATTTTTCCTGACTCGTGTGACTCACAGTGTTCTTATAATTTTTTTTGCCTGGATGACAACTATGCGTGTCTCATGTGCCAGTTTAAAATTTTCATGTCAGTGTAAATTGTGTAAATTTTCACGCTAATGAATTTAGATTCTAAAAATGAAGAATATTTTTTTTACATTCTTTAAAATTGCAAAAATGCATTCACATGTGGCGATATACGCAGCATTTGAGAAGGCATGTTTTATGAAAAATTTTCCACATCTCTGAGAACTTGACTTGTGTGCCACACTCTGGTGGGAAAGTTCATGGGAAAGTCATGGATGATTAATGATATTTTTCATTGTTTGTCATTAAAAATTCTAGGCTGAACAAATTAATGCATATCATCAAGAAATTGTTGAGACTGTTCGCAACTTGCTAAACGAACAAGATCCGTCTGCTTATGCATGGCTTTTGGAGGAAACAAAACCCATTGCATCGACAATGGCTTGAAGAGAGATGACAAATGGGATTTTCCACAGCCATCCTGTAGGATTCCGCGTGTGATCTTGTGTGCATCCCATAAGTATTATGAATGTATTACATTGACTAATTTACATAAGATCGTAATAACAAGAATAAATAAGGAATTCCGTGAAGAGTGTGATTTTGTCGTGACGTTGATTGAATACAAAACATATGTGCTTATTGTTTATCGGAATGAGTCTGTGAGCAGTTGGAATATTTGATTAGAATTACTATCATCAATTTTGCGCAAATAATAAAAATAAAATTGCCTCATCATTTTTTTTTAGAGAGAAAGATAACTCAACGTAAAGAAAATTCTCAGGTAAGAAAATTTGCAATTGAGAAGGGATTGTCAAGAATACATCTCTCTGCTGTATGCATCATTTATTTGTTAATTTCAGCTGGAATCCTTCAAAATCATTCAGGGTGGTAAAGTTAATAATGCAAAATGTCTATATGGCCTCGTGTATTATATGAGAGAATAGTTATTAGTTAAGCAGATTTCATATCTCAGTTAATATTAGGTAATTTCCATACGTTTGATGAGCAGACACAACTTAATTAAAGCCTCGTGTGCAATTGATACCACTTCATTAACATCCGTATTGTTGTTGGGTGGTAAAGTTGTGACTTTGACTTTTTTTTTCTAAACCGCATTTATTCATTTTAACAACAGCATTAGCTTGTTGGAGAGAAATTTTAAATTGAATAAATCCACCGATCAATTTATTTTTTTTATCAAATCATGGATTATGATATGATGGAGAAATGGGGCGTTCTGTTGTTGTTTTACCTTATCGTAAATTGACTTTTATTGAAAATTTCAATCATACGCACTTCACCCAATATAAAGCGAAAGTGATTTATTAAGAGATTTTTCTTTAGATGAAGTTAGCTTTTTCCAGGAATAAAAATGAATAAGAATTTGTTTGGAGTCAATAAACTGAGAGAGATCAATAAGAAAAAAACATTTGCAATAAATAATAGAATTTTGTATCGTTGAAACAATAGGAATAAATCATAAATTTTAGCTTGTTTCGAAGATTTTAAATCTAATAAAATGAAATGTTGGAGAATCAATCAAATAAATTGAAAGAAAATTCCATAAGTTCATACAGATTTGAATCTGAAGCGCACGATAAATAAAAAGAAATTTTAACGCCTATTTGACGACAATTTCTGCGTACTTTAGTACTTAAAGGATTAGCTACAGCAGCAAAAAATTACGTGAATAATTACGTAGAATTATTTTTATCAACACACCCAATTATTCGATCAGTCTATCGAGTTGTTTATTGCTCCAAATTTAGGTACAAAACGGAAAAGATTTATCAAGAAAAGAAAACCTTATACACTGATACTACTGTTTTGTGCGGTGCTTACAATATCAAGTAATGATTCAATCGGACTTTAGCAATTGATACAATAATAATTGGAGCTTAATAAGACATTTAGATAGTAAACCTTACACGTACACACCACATATTTTTGGATCATTGATTTAGAGCAGACCATATAGCTAACAAAAAAAAAACATCAAGTCACGATTACTTAAAAAAAAATCGCCGTGAGATGTGCAAATTGCAATTATTGTGCAGTCCATCTCATAAGGGCTTTTAGTAAGGTGATTTTGCAATGAAAAAAAAAGTTTCTAAACACTTGTGAAATGCTCCTTCATATGAAATCTGGCACGTGAGTGAAAATTGTAAAGTGAAATACCTTGAATTTTGACCCCTTTGAGCATTCCTCCAGAGAAATAGCATTCCCCCTCACTTAATTATCTAACCCATAGAGAAAATATTCTTCTTCTCTCCTTTGTGTATTGAACCACTCTTTAAAACCACTCCCTTGGCAAATCATCAATGAAGCATTTTTTTCCTTTCAAGTGAGATGTAATGTGCACACAGTAATGCGCAAAATGTCATTCACTTTTGCTTTTAACAAAAAAAATTACAAATTCATCAGTGATTGTTCGCATATTTGACCAACTGTCCCAATATGTCGACACATGATAGAGGAAAAGGCATTCGTAATTTTTTTTAATTTCACTCTCAATAAACTGCTCACAGTGTTGGTTTCAAGTTGAGTGCTGCAAGTAACAGCGACTTCGATTATCCATCCGCCACTCTCTCTCGCGCGCCATTTCTTGTATGCAGACTTTACCTCAGCAATGCGCATGGTTTGTGCCCTCTTATGCAATAGAGTCGTCGCCTTAAAAAATTTTTTGTAGCTCTTTTGCTCCTTTTCTCCACTCAAGTGGCATATTGGAAAATCCCATACAATATTATTCGTTAGGTCAGTGTGAGAAAAAAAGTGTATCAATAAATAATTCTATGAAAATGAGCTCAAGGAGGACAACATATGGCTTTTCCCGCGCACGAAGTTCATGGAAGAGAAATCAAATATGTACATTATGTCTCAATTGATGTCTTTCTCCAATTCACTCCAATCTGAATATGGGTCTTTATTGATTTTTGTGTGACAATTCCACATGATGGTCAAACTGTTTAGTGAGTGCCTCTCATGGTGTTTCAGTGAAGAATATTGTGGCTAAAGCAGCTCAACTGGATAAATCAATAAAATCTCGCGACTTTACAGTGTAGTGCAAAAATTATACTTTTTTCAAACTTAAGAAGTTATGAAACTTGTAAGTAAATATGTATAAAATTTCTTCTTTAAAATGCCGGTTAAAGAGCAGACGGTATCAGTGTTTCGTTTTCGCTTTTATGCGCGCTGTCGGACCATGCTTGACCTTTTCGTTGTAATTTTGTTGAATATCAATAAATTGTGTGGGTGCGGTAGTCACATCGTGATCAAATTAAGTAAATGTGTTTTTCCTATTAGGAAAATTGGATATTATTCGTGGAAAAAACGAAAGTATATTGTTCTAAGATTTTTTTTTAATCAATTTATGAACTATTCGTAATTGCATTAATTAATTTTTAAAATATCAATAAAACAAAAACCACGGATATTTAAAAGAGCTAAAACTGTAAATTTGCGGTTTTTTGACTAAAAAAATGTCTTAAACATTATACAACACACTTCTTCTTAGAAAAACTTAATTGTTTTTCCTTGTGGGTATTAAAAAGAAAATGAAATAAAAAGTTTTCGCACTGGCAAAATTTTAATGCATTTAATACCCAAATAGAGTTCTCATAAAAAATATTTTATTTATTTAAAAGGACGCTTTTGTCTCTTTACTGATTGTGGGAAATTATGGAATTGAATTAATTTTTTAAATACCTACAATAGAAGGTTAGTTTTTAGAAAAATCTTTTTTTTTGAGTCGGTACCAATCACATTAAAAACCATAAAATAATATTTGAATTTCCAATAAGAATTTTTCCAAATTATGAAAAAATATTTAATCTGCATAATAAGTTTGGCGAATTAATTAATTTTTTAATGACAAATCTGGGAAATTTAATCAATATAACAAACATCGAACACTTTGCATCATACTGTAGAGAAATATTTGAATATTTCTGTACACAATGAGTCCACTGAAACGCAATCCCAAGGTTGACGACCATCTCTTTAATATTTTTTTCTTAATTTTTAATTTTTTTGAGGAAAAAAAATTGAAAAAATGACGAACTAATGATGATTTTTTTCCTAATCACTTGAGAGTTTTCTTGAACACCTATTCACACCATGTCTTGTGCGCAAGATCTCACAGCACATGGAAAGACTCCATGCGAGCACACATTAGATTTGAGATTGAGCCACTTGTTGATTTTCACATATTTATGCAACTATTTACCACCTTGGGGTTTTTTCTTACTTTGGTGAGGTCTGAAAAACCCTGAAAAGACTTTTTTTTTCATCTATAACTCACCCTGTGCCATCGTCAGTCCAGCTAAACATTTTCTTGAGTCTCCTCTTGTCCGAAGGTGGTGGTGGTACACTTTCCATCATTTTCTCCAAAAATAAAATTCAATTTTCTTCAACACTTTTCTTGCAGGTCAATTGGGGGCACTTGTCTGCGTGTATATTCCACAAAATTGCAAATTGCAAAATAATAATATTGATGTTTTCTTTAGCACTTCACCTTTTCCGTGTATACACAAATCCATACGCTTCTCCAGGAAGAGATCACTTGAATGACGAAATATTGTACCTCATAGAAACTATGGGAATGTGAAGATGGTTTATGAGTTTGTAGCGAAAGAGAGAAATTCACAAAATATTCCACAAAAGATTTCGGTTGAATTTGTCTCTATTTGATATAGCTCAAATGCAGTCCAAGGGAGACATACACCAAGAAATTTCTCAAAGGGGGCCTACAGCTCGCAAACGAGGAAGGGAAATGGGTGGAATTTTCTAATTGAAAATTCAACGAAATCCTCCACCATGACACAAAGATCACCACGTTACGACCAAGTCGCGATTGAAACTAAAAGCATTATAAAAATTTCACTCTATGGAACTACACAACTTGGACTCTCGTTCACCTCACAGAGGTACAAAACTACCACACAAAGGAATTTATGTGTTGCTGAGACCATGAGTGGGGATCCGCTTGTATCCGTAGAGAGTAGTTTTCTCACACCACACTTCTTCATGGCTGTGCCTCTGTGTGCTGTCTCACCTGTGGCCATAGGTAGGTAAAATCTCAGCCAGCCCGAGGTGCTATGAGTGTGTAATCGGCAATGGCTACGAATAAATTTGCCTCCTCCATCGAATGGGGAATTTTTTTCCTCTCTATATATAATTTATATAAAATAAATTCTATGTATTAATGCATGAAAATGATATTTAAAATTACTCGTAGCCATGCACATTGGGAGAAAGGGAAAAAAGAGAAATAGCCAGTTGTAAGTGGCTTGCAGTTGGAATTGGAAGCATGAAAAATCTTGGCTGGAGTACGTTCCCTAGAATGACACAGGTCTTTTGAACTAAAACGTCTTTACAAAAGTCAACAATCGCAGGTGAAGACACACATATACGACAAGTCTTGTTCAACAATCATGATCACATCATTCTTAAATCTCTCACCACATATTTATCCCAACAATTAGCATATGCAACCTTGGCGGAAATATGTTGCGTTGTTTCTGCCGCACACATCTGCCAAGAGGGGCCTAGCATTGCAAGAAGAAACCCAATATGGTTAGTTAACGTAACTCTTCTTAAAAGCTTTTGCTGATTTGGTTGATTTTTACGAAACCTCAAACTAAAAGCTTAATGCTGACTGGCAAAAAATAACGATCGATGATTAAAGTTGTTTTTGTACATAACTATGCTCACTATAATCCGAGAGCATAATTACGATCTTACGATGATTCTGTTAATCTTCAAATCACAATTTTCAGAATATCCTTCAATTATCGAATTTTACATTAAGTTTAGATAGCTTAGACAAATTTTTAGGAGCTTTTAAAGCCAATTTGTCAAATTTAATTTCGTAAAAATTTCCCGAAAAGCTCAAAACGTTAAAGAAAAGACCTTTGCTCTAATTAATTAAAAACTTTATGCTTACATGTTGTATTCCGTTTTTTATATGAGTTTCAAATGAATATTCAAATTCATTTTTATTGTGAATTTAAAAAACAAAAATGAAGCTTTTTTATACGTTCTTGATTTGGTTTAAGAAACATTTAAGTATTAAGTTTTATTGCTAAAGTCTTTAGTGATTTTCATTCAGAAAAGCATTTTCAAGCTTTTCTTTGTTAATAGTTTAGTACGAGAAAAAAGAATATTAGGGGAGACCGGGGTAAAAAAAGTCAATTTGCGTAAATCCTTATCTGGAGGATTCCCCAAGGGCAAGAAAATTTCCTCGATAGGTCATTCTTATAGGAAATTTCCTGGCCTACAACTTTGTCTCAGACCACTTTTCTCTATCTCCACGGGAAATATGAGTTTTCGAGCTTTTCCTAAACCCTTCCGCTTCTGACTTTTTTTAAACGCGGCGGGTAAATATAGTCACCAGTTGGCTAAATAAAGTCGGTCGAATTTTCCGGCATTTCCAATGATTTTCCACCTGAGAGATTGATAGTAGTTGATAGCTAAACTTCTCACCTTTTGATCCGCGACAAGGAATTTCACTTTTATACGCACTAAAACAGAGAATTTTGCGATTTTCTCAAACACGCCATTTTGCAACAAATGAATAGAAAATATGCCAAAAATTTCGATCTCCCATATGATTTACATGGGATGACTAGATCTACCCCAAGGGGTATGTTTTGATTCAAAAAATTGTAGAGAAAAATCATTAAAAGTTATTGAAGAATACACCTTGGCAACATTTTCTGCACTAATCCAGCTAGTGAGAAAAATTATCAGATTGGAAAATTGCTGAAGGAAAACTTCGGAAAACGCGTTTTTCTCAATACGCAAAAGTTTGGGAAATGGGCCAAAAATCTATTTTCATTTTTAACTCCTAAAGTACTGATCGGATAACCTCCAAATTACTGTCAAAAATTATAGGTTGGTAGGGCTTTGCACCCTAATTTTTTCCGATTTTTCCGATTTATATTTTGGGAGAAATTGGCATTTGGAAATTCCAAAATGACTATTTTTACCCCGGTCTCCCCTATAATTAAAAATTGAAGATCATTTAAACAATAATATAAAAGCTTATAAACTTACGAAACCCATAGCACGAGAGCTAGGTAGAGTATCATTTTTATTAGCCAACCCCTCAATGTGTTCCCATAATAAATTACTAAAGGTGTGAGAAGTGAAGTCTTCCTGAAAATTAGAGAATAGATAATGAAAGAATTTAAAATATAGGCATTTAATAGTGGCTTTAGTAGAAATTTTTTGGCAGTTTTCTTAAGATGTATTTGTGGAGTATCTCAACCAAAATGAAGATCACGGTGCGAATCGAATAGAGTTTGCGTGAAGTTGTATTATAGAAAGTAAAAATCTCAACCAATTCTGCACCAAGAGCTACGAGGAATGATTGTGTGGCATCGCTATATATGTATAACATAAAATAATGTATAGGTAGTGTAAATATAAATTGTGCAAACTGTCGTTTTCACTTGAGGCCGCCTCACTCTCATACTCCATACCAAATGTATGTGCTGCTACAAGAAACTGGTTGCTGCATGGAGCATTTTTACAGGCTGGTCAAAAGGTAAGAAAAAAAAACTTTATTACGCAATATTATCGCTGAGAAATATCTTTATATGTTCTCACATACACCTCTCATTAGGTATATGATTGATCCAATAAATTCCATCCCAGACATATCAGTTTATTTGCTCATATTTGCATTTAGCATCGTGCTATTCAACGCTATTTGTTTCGCGATCATTAATTTGAGAATTAAGAGGTTTCAAACCACATTTTATTGAACTATATTTTCTCATCTCATCATGATCAAGTAACTTCTCCCCATAGCATGATGTCTCAAAGAAATATTTTTATATTACTTACATTTGCCTCAAGCTGCCCAGTGTTGCGCAATTATTTGCACAGAAATCCACCGATGAAGCATTTAAATTTAATATGGGTCAACTAATAAGCTCTCCACTTCTTGGTATTTTACAATTATCCACCAGAGCAAGTGCTTCAGTGTGATTTTTCTCCCAGATGATGATTGTTAGTACCGCAGAAATTACACAATTTTGTAACCAGCTCCCATTGATCTGTTGCACGACACTGTTGGTGGCAACATCTGAATTTGTTGCACAAGTCGCTGAGTTTCCAGCAACTTTAGCTTTTCTTTCTTCTGCCGCCATCAGTCGCCATGGAAGGAAATTCAATTTTTCCTCTCTTATTAATAATTCTTTTATAAGGAAAGCCTTAGGTAGGTAACGAAACAATATACAATTCTTCTTTCGATTGCTATCAACAAGGACAATTGGTGAGGATAACGGGTGTACAAAGTTTTTTTTGTTGTATATTTAGGAAAAGAAGAAGCGCGAAAATACAGTATTAATTGGTTGAAAAGGAAAAATTATAAATATTTCAATGGAATAGCATTTCCTATTATTTTGTATAAAATGCTAATTGAGTGTGTGGATTAATGCGTGATTTCATTGTTATACTGGCACTAAAGGAAAAAAATGATAAATTTTATCGTAATCAACAGGTAGTTGAAAAGTATCCGATCTTATCTGTTTTAAAAGGATTTTTTAGACTATTTTATGACAATTTCTTATTCAAAATCTAAACAGATTTATTTAAAGTCCCATAAAGTATTTTTTTTTAGGAAGAACATTAACATTCTATGCTCAATACCAATCGATTTATTTGCAGCAAAAGTCGGATACTTTTTGCAAACACCCCATAGTTTCAAAATAATAATCAAGAGAAACACAGCTTTATACATTTGCACACAAAACAAAAGAAAGATGAATGATAATCGTATCTGCGCAAAAGATTCAACAATTTGTAAATAAGATTTTGAATTAATTGCACTTTATAAAAATAAAACTTTTTGCTCTTGCTTCACTGTGTTACTTTCAATTTTTATTGGTTGAATTGAAAACGGTACATAACATCACAATGATTCGAACTTTTTTTTATTTGCAGTAAAATATTCTTCGCGGATTTGTTTAAAGAATATTCTTTCTAAGAATTAAATGAAAAAAAATCGCGTTTGCTTAGAACGTATATTTACTGTAACATTTCCACTGTGTAATTTGTAAGGAGGAGTGAATTAAATTGAACTCTGAAAGTTTTTTTTTTACTGAAAAGTTAATAAATCTTTAATAGATAAATTATCTTTGATCCAGTAAAAGAGATGGAGCTTGATTAAAGGCAAAGGGTTATGAAAAGCCAAAAATAATAATTTTTCCCGCCAAAATATTCTCTCAGACGATTTTTTTCATTTAACATAAAAAGTTTTTTTTTAGCTTTTCCTGAACTCTTGTTTATCTCTATAATCCCCGATCTCACCTCAATTAATAGTCCTATAAAATCAAAATAAAAAATTAAGCTCAAAAAATTCTTTTAAGACCATCGTCCCCTATTTTAATTCCGTACAGAACACATGCTGCAAAAAAAACCTCTTCAAGCAATTCTCTTCCAAAAATAACATTAAAAATTCTTAGGCATGAGTCAAATGAACGCTATATAAAAACTTGTAGTTGGAATGTGTTGATCACCACGTGGAGGAAAAAATTGTTTTTTCATCACTAATTTTTGGGTATTTTATGATCGATGTTGTTCACTTTGTTTTTACTACTCTAACGATCTATCATGACTAGCAGATCAAACTTTTATTATTTTTAATTATTTGCCAAATAAGATATTGACTTACCTGCTTTGTTGCTTCCTTCTTGGCTTCCACGAGCGACTGTTTAACCTCTTCCAAGGTCGTTGTGTGCGTCTTTATGTCCAAATCCTTTGATTGCAATTCCGCAACAACTGATTTCAATTCTCTCGTTCTCATCACGAGGGCCGCCTTGGTGAATGGGAAAATGGATAGTTTTTGCATTAAAAAAAAACGAAATAAATCATAAAAATGCAAACATGGTAGTCACTACCTGTGTGGAATTGAGTCTCTCTTTAATACGATGACTGGGAAGTTTGAGTAATACCTTCCTCAGCTTGTACGCCTCTTGGTGGGCTTCCTGAAGTGCATTTTCTCTGTGCGTTGCGTCAATTGTTTGCTTCAAAACTCGTCTGTGTGGAGATTTACCAATTGAATATTCATAATGAATCACTTATTAAGTGGACATGTTCTCCCTCTCGCACCACGTAACAAGCATGTTTTGCATTTCTCACCTCTGTAGCGCTTGAATCTTCTCAATTAACTCCATTTTATCGGGGTCCCGTCCGCCCAGTTCGCGCCATCGATGGACATTCATGGGGGTGGTCATTTCATCCTCGAGAGCTTTCGCTTTTACGCGTTCTTGTGCCAAAACTCTGTGCAACTGCAATTTTACGTACAAACACAAAAGACTTATTTATTTGAGATTTATTGCAAAGTCATCATGAATTGTTTTTTTTCTCAAAGATTCTTTTTTCATTTGCCCATAGACACGTGGATGGAGGGAGGCGTGTCTATAGTAAACAACATCAATTTATTATTTAGAATTTCGGACGATTTAGACGGACAACTGAATTATGGAACACTCAAAGCTCGAGAAATAAATTCAAGGAGAGATAAATATCGGTCATTCACACTACAAGACGTTATTAAAATATCATTTATTATAGAATTAGTGAAATTAGTCTTTTTCAAATAGTTTTCCTATGGCAGCGTCAGACTGATTAATTGCAAAACTGTATTTAAAGAAAAATCAAGACATTTTGGTGCTTTATGTGGTGTGACAAAAATTTATTTAACAAAAATTTCGCATTCAGAACAAAATTCGAGAATGGGTGCCATGCTGAGAAATTACAAAAGAGATTATGTAAATGACGAGTTTTATGCTTTTTGCAAAATCGTGAACTGTTCAAGCAAGAGTTATGTATGAAAAAAAGTTTATAAATAGATGAATTTATGGCTCAAAAAATCAGGATTATTAATCTTCTCACGTTGTTATGTTTTTGGTGGAAGATTATGCGATGCGTTCTATTTAGAATTTAAATCTTTATTGAGAGAATTTTCTTTTCATTCGATTCTTTTTCTAAAAATTAAGGATATTTAAGGATTCAATTATTATGAACTATTTTTCAATTTATTAACAAAGTTATGTTCAGGATTTTTTTTAAATCGAAAAGTCTAATTTTAAGTCTAGAAAAGTCAATTCACAACAAAATTCTCAAAATTTCGCAAAATAAATCCTAAAACTCATCTTTTAATCAAATTCATTAGACTTTTATGAAAATGAAAACATTTTATGCTACTTTTATGCTCGTAAATTCAACAAAGAAATTTTTTTAAGCGTTCTAAATACAGTACAATGGATAAATCTAGGTTAAGCCAATTTGCACTCAATAAAAATTAAATAAACAAAGTACCTGCAAAACTTCCTGTCGCATATCAGTTGTATTTGCTAAGCCACGAGACAACAGCTTCACCTGTGATCTTAGCCCACTGATCTCAATTTTCAGGAGACGAATATCATCCAATCGTCGCACGTACTGCGTCTCACTGCGATCCAGGGCAAGTTGCATATCTTGCAGCTTCTCATTCACAAGGGCAGCTTCATCGGTGCGTGCAACAAGTTGCCCACCCACGAGATCTTTCTCCCCCATCGTTGCATCCAATTGCTTCTGCAGCTTCAACACACTTGCATCGGAATCAGCCACTGTCTTGCGCATTCTCTCAATTTCCATTTGCTTCTCCTTCACCTCTGACTTTATATGCTGCAACGTGGTGAGTGTGCTCTGTATTTCCGTTTTGAGAGCCACTTTCTCCTTTTCGGCCTTATCGAGATTTTTCTGGAGCTTCACCTGATCAGCTTCACGCATCACAAGCTCATCTTTTGCCTTTTCCGCCTGTTTCGTAACACTTCTCAGTCGCTTCTTCAAATCTTCACGCTCCTCAGCACAAACTTGCATCTCCTTCTGCAAATTCAATCGCTCAGATCGTGCTGTTTCATACAGCTGCTGCACATGGAATATCTTATTGTCGTATTCGGACAATTTGGTTTTCAATTCAGCTATTTGATTCACTTTCTTCTGAATTTCCTCTGGAAATTAAATTAGTTTTTCTTTATTTTCAAAGAAATTCTATCACTTAAATGCTAAAATCTCACCCCTGAAGCGCTCCTCCTTCGCGATCCAGATGGTTAGTTCTTCATTGGCTTTGTCTCGTTCCTTTTCAGCCTTCTTCACAGCTTCCTTGTTCTTTTGGATGACGCTTAAATGTGCTTTAAGCTCACTGTCCAACGTCTTTGTCTCTTGATCATGCAGCAAGATCTTCTCACTGAGCTCACTAACAATTCTATTTGCTTTAATTAAATCCTTTCTCACCAGATCTCGTTCCCGCGTGAGATTATCAATGAGAGATTTACTTTTATCGTGAGTTTTCTTTAGCAAATCAAACTCCTTCTCCCAATTGGCAATGGTCTTCTTGAGTCGACTGATTTCCTGCTCTGAAATTACCTTCGACACACTCGATGACATCAATTTTCTCATGAGTAATTCTTTTGATTTAACCAATTTGGCCGTTTCCACACGATATTTATTGTTCTCATCTTCCTTCAGCTGGAAAATATTTCAACCATTGTGTGGCAATTTTACAAGTTTTTTTTTTAATAAAAGATGAAAAGAAAAGAAAAATGCGGCTGATGTTTCGAAAGATGTGCTGTAACAAGACAAACCTTAAGAATGTTCCCTTTGATGTTGAGATCGTGGGACAACTTATCACGCACGTGGACAATGTTGTCGTACTCCCCGGAGAGTTTGGCTATTTTCATTGATTGAACTGTGTTCTGGGTCGACAACCTCTCAACGTTGGATTTAACTGCTGCCATTTGGAGATTGTGCTGCATAGTGGTCTTGTGGATAGCGTTGTATTTGGTCTTGAATTGCTTCGCCTCTTCCGCATACTGATCACGTTCCGCTGCCACATCTTGCAATTCAGTCTTCATACTCTCCAAAAGTCGCTTCTCCTTGAATGCCTCACTTGAGGTTTCCTAAAAAAAAGTTTTTTTTTTTTGCATAAGCAGCACAAAGAAATAATTTTCGCATTTTTGTAAAGAAATTCCCGTTCAAGAGTTCTTTTTAATTGTAAAACTGTTATGCTGCCAATTTTTGACTTCTATTTGAGATTTTGCAAAAGAAAGATTCACAGAGATGTTCATGAAAGATTTTTTCTTTGCTTCTAAACTGACTCGTTTCGTGTCAAGGGAAATCTCCACATTCCACCAAACATTCCATAAGAGCGCATTATGAGAAACTCATTTATGGAATATATTTAAGATTCTTAATCAATTGAGAACGATTTATTGAAAAGGCGGAAGGGAAAAAAAGACTTGATAATTAGAATTTAATTTATGAGCATTAATTCCAATAAATTGTTGGTATATTAAAAGCCAACTCTGGTGCACCGATTTGTTATCTTTTTGACTGGTTCTAATCAGTTATCGTTTCATTAAAATTTAGTTTAAAACTTTGTCGAATTAAGTCAACACAGAACTGAATAATTTAATTATTTCTTGTTGAATAGTCTGATTAGAATTATTCATTTTTTACATAATTAATGTTGAATCCATGTATACTAATATTTTGAGAGCCTTTAATAAAAAATTAAGGCAAAGAAAAGTTGTTCAAATGGTTCAAAAATTCTTTTAAAATCAGCGCAAATCCTTTCATTTAAAAGGATTTTTTCCAGATATGTAATCGCAATCGTAATCAGATATTTTCAATTTTTTCTTTGAGTCAGTATTGAAGCTTCCTCAAATCACAATTTTTGGTTAAGCAAAATTGGTAATTTTTGATCAATTTTATGACGCGAATTTGCAAAATTTTCCTTCCAGAAAATCAAAAATGAATGACGACCAATAATGAATCCGTGAAAATGTATCCGTGACGCTAAAAAATGCTTCCGTGATGCCTGGAAATGTATCCGTGACGCCAAAAATGTATCCGTGACGTCAAAAATGCATCCGTGACGCCTGGAAATGTATCCGTGACGCCTGAAAATGTATCCGTGACGATAAGAAATGTATCCGTGACGCCAAAAATGTATCCGTGACGATAAAAATGTATCCGTGACGTCTGGAAATGTATCCTTGATGCCTGGAAATGTATCCGTGACGCAAAAAAATTCATTCGTGACGATCAAAAATGTATCCGTGACGATAAAAATGTATCTGTGACGTCTGGAAATGTATCTGTGACGCCTGAAAATGTATCCGTGACGATAAGAAATGTATCCGTGACGCCAAAAATGTATCCGTGACGATAAAAATGTATCCGTGACGTCTGGAAATGTATCCTTGATGCCTGGAAATGTATCCGTGACGCAAAAAAATTCATTCGTGACGATCAAAAATGTATCCGTGACGATAAAAATGTATCTGTGACGTCTGGAAATGTATCTGTGACGCAAAAAAATTCATTCGTATCCGTGACGCCTGAAAATGTATCCGTGACGTCAAAAATGCATCGGTAACGTCAAAAATGTATCCGTGACGCCAAAAATGTATCCGTGACGCCAAAAATGTATCCGTGACGCCAAAAATGTATCCGTGACGTCAAAAATGCATCCGTGACGCCTGGAAATGTATCCGTGACGCCTGAAAATGTATCCGTGACGATAAGAAATGTATCCGTGACGCCAAAAATGTATCCGTGACGATAAAAATGTATCCGTGACGTCTGGAAATGTATCCTTGATGCCTGGAAATGTATCCGTGACGCAAAAAAATTCATTCGTGACGATCAAAAATGTATCCGTGACGATAAAAATGTATCTGTGACGTCTGGAAATGTATCTGTGACGCAAAAAAATTCATTCGTATCCGTGACGCCTGAAAATGTATCCATGACGATAAAAATGTATCCGTGACGTCTGGAAATGTATCCGTGACGATAAAAATGTATCCGTGACGTCTGGAAATGTATCCTTGATGCCTGGAAATGTATCCGTGACGCAAAAAAATTCATTCGTGACGATCAAAAATGTATCCGTGACGATAAAAATGCATCCGTGACGCCTGGAAATGTATCCGTGACGCCTGAAAATGTATCCGTGACGATAAGAAATGTATCCGTGACGCCAAAAATGTATCCGTGACGATAAAAATGTATCCGTGACGTCTGGAAATGTATCCTTGATGCCTGGAAATGTATCCGTGACGCAAAAAAATTCATTCGTGACGATCAAAAATGTATCCGTGACGATAAAAATGTATCTGTGACGTCTGGAAATGTATCTGTGACGCAAAAAAATTCATTCGTATCCGTGACGCCTGAAAATGTATCCGTGACGTCAAAAATGCATCGGTAACGTCAAAAATGTATCCGTGACGCCAAAAATGTATCCGTGACGCCAAAAATGTATCCGTGACGCCAAAAATGTATCCGTGACGTCAAAAATGCATCCGTGACGCCTGGAAATGTATCCGTGACGCCTGAAAATGTATCCGTGACGATAAGAAATGTATCCGTGACGCCAAAAATGTATCCGTGACGATAAAAATGTATCCGTGACGTCTGGAAATGTATCCTTGATGCCTGGAAATGTATCCGTGACGCAAAAAAATTCATTCGTGACGATCAAAAATGTATCCGTGACGATAAAAATGTATCTGTGACGTCTGGAAATGTATCTGTGACGCAAAAAAATTCATTCGTATCCGTGACGCCTGAAAATGTATCCGTGACGATAAGAAATGTATCCGTGACGTCTGGAAATGTATCCTTGATACCTGGAAATGTATCCGTGACGCAAAAAAATTCATTCGTGACGCCAAAAAATGAATCCATGACGATAAAAAATGTATCCGTGACGATAAAAATGCATCTGTGACGCTAAAAAATGTATCCGTGACGATAAAAAATAAATCCGTGACGCTAAAAAAAATGCATTCGTGACGCCTGAAAATGTTTCGCGCCAGAAATGTTGTTTGAAAATGATTTCTTCTCTTTGCCAATTTTTCTTTTGGGTTTGATAAGTGGCCCATTTGAATTTGAATTTGAATTTGAATTTTATTGGGTTTTATATCCCGGTGATACATCTCAATATGGGACTATATACAAATAAAAATTTAAACCATCACAACTTTTTTCCTCTTTAAAATTTGCGCGAAGCGACAATTTACCTCGTCAGAGTATTATTTTAACAAATTTATCGGTTTATCTAAATTTTTCTATTTTCAGCATTGTGGGAAAGTCCCAACATTGAGTCAAAGAAAAAATTTGAAAACTTGAATACCTCTTTAGAAAGTAAGGATAAATAATTTCCTTGGCTTTCTTTTTCATTTTTTTCTCAAAAAACTTTTCTATTACTCATAAAAACATAAAACGTATATCATAAAAGCTTTCTTGCTATTTTACAGAACATCTCTGTATAGAAAAATATTCCCCAAAAAGCTTTAAATTCAACTTACATCCAACAATTTGTAAAGATCTTTGTTCTTATTCTCAAGATCTGTAATCTTCTTCTCGAGATCATCGCTGTAAATTTTCTGAACTTGCAACTTTGCACCGAGTTCTTCCACTTCGCTGCACAACCTATCCCTCTCCCGGAGGATTCCTTCCTTATGTTTTGCCATTGTATTTCCCAATCTGCAGCAACAAATTTATTTTTTGAACGAAAAAATAACGAATTTTTGTGAAAATTCTTACTCTTGTCCCTCCTTGACGTCTGAATACTTTTCCGCCTCCTTCTGTAGTTGTTCAAACTTATCTAACATAACGTACATCTGCTTTTGGGCTTCCTGCTCTCTGGCTTGGGCGGCATCAGTTTGACTCCAAGCTGACTCAATTTCCTCCTTAAGCTGAGCAATCTTCTCTTGATCTTCCTGTGAAATTTTCATCACCTCTGCAATACGTTCCTGACAACGCACCATGTCCAGCTGGAGATCTTCATTCTTATGCTGCTCTTCCATGAGTAGCTTCCGCAGCCCTTGACATACAACAAAAATTCTCTGGAATTCATCCGCCCACACAAATTGCTGCTCATTCTGAAGTGTCTGGATGAGCTGGAAAGCAGAAAGAAAGGAGCAAGGAGGACACGGAGTTTGAATCACGTCTTTGCAAATTTTCATTTTCACTGGCAAACCTCATTGGCTCTTGTGCAGATCTCACTGTAATACTCATCGGATATTGTGTCCGGAAGTGGAGTATCTTCCTCAGTTGCTGATTCAGCTTGAGCATGAGAATCTTCACCACTTTCCGGCTCCTGCTCCATTTTTTCTTCTACAATAGAAAATCACTCAAATGCTGAAAGTCAATAATCCCTTCAAGCTTCCCTAGCAACGTATGGCGCGCACTCCCCTTGACGACTCCAATAAAAAGCTCTCCCTCATTTGTTTATATACATAATACTTTAATGATAAATTCTTAAATGGATATTAATGCCATTTACAAAGCAAAATTACATTTATTTCTCATAAATTTTCATGTTATAGTTTTAAACTCTTCCACATTTTTTTATATGATTTTTCTTCTTCTTAAAGATTTCACAACTAAACTAATGTTTAGGATTTTTCTTTCATTAAAAATGTCAAATATGTAAGAAAAAAAAATATAAATTGAAAATATTTAAACAAGATAGATAACATACTGTGAGAAAAATGTATAATATTTTATGTAATATAAAATAAAAAAAAATAGAGAAAGAAAATAAATGAATTAATGTTAATTTCCCGTGAAACCGCTCAACTAAAGTAAACAGATTTTAAACAAATTATATAGAATAATTATATTTTTTTTATTTTTAATAAGACAATGTAGCAAACTGAAATTATTTTTGCATATAGGCAGCATCAGTGGTCTTTTAGTTTTTCATTTCTTTTGGGGAAAATAATCACTTTTTTGGAAATTTTTCATTCATTTTCATCTGAAAAATATTCTTAAGAAATATCCCTTTTTTTTTTAATAAAACTTAATTGTGGATCTCTGTAGGTATTTGTGACTTAATTATTATGGCAAAAACGGAAAGAATTTAACGATTAAAAGCACAATTTTAGAGGAAAGGTGATTATTCTCCCAAAAGAACGAAAGGCCAGTCATATTGAGAGAAACAGAATGGGGAAGAATTTCTTGCAAAATTTAATCAAAAGAATCAAAAAGTGTTTGATCCAAAGCTCAACTTTTTTTTCTTTTTAACCCACAAACTACATCCCCGTTTTGCAGACATTGATAGTTGGTAGTTTTTTTTTCACATTCTTCGCTATTTATTTTGCTAAGTATTGTCACACAAGTGTTTTATATTCTCTTCAACGTTACTATTTCATAGTCAAAACAATAATAATGCATTTACTTAATTCTTTTCTTTTTTTAAAGATTATATCAATGTAAGATACAGCTAAGTTATTCTTTTTTTTGCAGTAAAAAATCGAACATTGAACTCCGCATTGATCGAGGAATATTTTCTCATTTAAATATTTTTTCTTTAATTACATTTATCACACGTTCTTCAAAAATATTTTCAATTTGTGCAAATTCAGAAGGACTTTTAGCCAATTTGTTTTTTTTTGTTTCATTTTAATTTCTTTTATAATGCAGCTCTTAAAGGTCATTTTTTTATTAAGATGTAATGGCAGTTCAACATAGAAAATTAAATAGTATTTATATTAGGTGTAGGTATTATGCAAAGAGTTACGATGATGAAAATGTGTTTGTTTTTGTTTTCTTCTCGAGATAATTCAGACACATTTTATTTCTTTTTTTAGTTGAGAATTTAATCAAATGTTGATTAAATAAATTTCTAGGGTCTTGACCTCCTTCGAACGAATACAACAAAGAAAAGTAATCATGTAGAGAAGCAAAAAACAATTTAAAAGAATATCCAAACAGATTTACTATTTTTCACTGAGAAAAAAGCTGCGAAAACTTGTCGAAAATTCTCTCAAAAAATGCAGAAAATTGCGTCACTGTAAGATCTTTTTCCCCTTTAAATAAATGAAACATTTTTAATGATGTTTCATCAATTCGTTTTGACAAAGCATTCTTGAAACATTTTTCAAAGAATTTCTCCGAAATAGTACAATTTCCTCTCACAGTCGTGTTATACAATTTTCTGGCAGGAAATGATTTTCTTTTGGATTTTTATCTTCAAATCATGTGTAAAAGAAAATGTTTCAAGCATGTTTCAAAAATACTCCGTCAAAACTCACTGATGAAACATTGGCGTAAATGCTTCGTACATTTAACCCTTGGAGGATTTGGCTGGACAAAGTGGCCAATTCGACTTTTTTCAAGCGCCACAGAATCAAAATCTACTTAATATTTTGTGATAAATTCTACATCTTTATGTATGGAAGGTAAATTACTTCAAGTTCGCCGAAAGAAAACTTGGAAAAACATTTTCTTAAGATAAAATCAAGGTCAAAGTTTTGAGGTTAGAAACGTCGATCCCTGAATTTTTGGGCATATTTTTGCTGAATTTTCATAGCTGTTTCTAGAGGAAAATAGTAAGTTTGTTTGAATGTTTCTTGTTCTTTTCATTAATGTTTTACACAATCACGCTTCTTCTGTTTGTTTCATTCAATAAAGTCATAACTCACGATCTTTATTAGATTGAAAAATATCTTTTTATATGAAAATTAGGGAGAAAAAATTTGGAAAAATTCCTGAACCCTTTAAAGACCATTTGATCATACGCTGACCCAAAGACTCGAATTCGAAAATGTTTCATTTTGTATGGTTATTTTTTAAATATTGAATCCAAATTAGTACAAGTTTATATCTTTACAATCCCTGATCATTTAATTACCACAAAAGGACATCAACAAGGACGAAAAACCGTAAATTTTTGAATTAGTTTTCTTTTTGCCAAAAATGTCTTATTTGAGCTCAAAAGAACCCCCAAAAATTATTTTTACTTCAATCAGCTCGCTAGATTAGTCGCGGACCTTAAAGGGTTAACACGAAAATTATTAAAGAAATATGTTTGTATTTAATTTAAAATAAAAAAAATAATAAATTAAATAATCATTCACTGGTTCAATTAGCATCTCCTCGTAATTTTATGATGTTTTTACGATTTTATTTATTAAAAAAAATCAATAAAATGTGTCCGAAAGATCTCGAATTAAGACTCCTCTCTCTATCGAAATAAGAAACAGAATCCTGGCTTTTTGCACCTCATTATTCATCAGGGAATTTTTTTTATCAATTTTTACGGCGGGAGTTTTTATTGTTCTATGTACTTTTTTTTGCTCTCTTGAGTAGATATTTCTGGTTAACATTAACACCGACCAAATATTTCTTCACATTTTTTTTTTTATAATTTTATTAAATCCATCTCTCCACTTTACTTCACGCACTATAATTGCAATAAAATGGAATGAATAGTTTCAGGCGTTAGAAATAAGTTTTTTTTTCGGATGAAACAATATATTGAACTGCTAAATCGAGAGGTCATAAAATGTCTTTGTGTTAATATTGAAGTGAATTATACATTTAGCTAAAAAAAAAAACATAACTTTTTTCCTAATAGAAACCAAGAGAAAAACGAAAGAGTAAAAATGAGATATACGTAATAGGGTAAGAAAATGTTAAAGATAGATTTGATGCTGTAACTCTATCGCGCGTCCTAAATTTCTTGCATTTCAACACTTTTCTTATTTTTGTTTGTTTTTTTTTTTAATGATTTTCTTGCATTTCTGCGTGTGGTCACTTCCCACAGTTCGGTGTGTGCCTGTGTTTTGTTTTGTGTGAGAAGAAAGGGATAAGGGGGGAGGTGGGGAAGGGTGTGACATGCCCTATACGGTACCCACTTCACGCACGAAGCACGCCCTACACACACGGACGGCTTTCGTGAGCCCGAACTTGGGCAATGGGGCGGATGAATTGGAGCAGACGCCACAGAAGACCTTCCCGCAGCACCGGCAGTGATGTCGTCGACGGAAGGCCGTGAAAACTGCACTGCAGGCCATGCAACGGGGCGCCTCCTCGTCGGGTATCCATCGTGGTGGACGTTCAGGTCGTGCCTGGTGGCCCCCATTGGTCACAGGTAGGTGCTCACTGGAGGAGTACGAGCGTGTCCGCGGCACCGAAACTGGTGAATTCCCAGCACTGCAGCTACCACCGTGCCTTACCCCGGACCCATTTTCATCGCTCACAATCACATTGATACGCTTGGGGCTCACAATTCCCGCCGAGGGCAGTGAGTGTTGCTCCTGAATCGAATTGCTGCGTCTACTTGCAGCACTCGACGTTGAACTATCCGACGGACTCTCCCCCAAGCTGTGACTCCTCTCAACATTCGTCCTGCTCACTGCATTCGTCTCAATCTCCTCACTGGCACTCCGTGGTGAGCCCTGTGTCTCCCGTGGTGCCTCAAACACACTATCCGATTCCGGATTAACCTCCTCGGCGGAGTAAATGCTTTGGTTCGAGCCCCCATTCGTCTGTACCACCACATCACTTTCGCTGGCACGAAATTCAAACAAATCACTCGCATCTTTGGGCTTCTCCTGCACATTTGGTATAATCTCCTCCTTTGGCGGTGGGGATTCATTCATAAGAAACACACTACGCAGAATTTGCCGTAAATCCGATGCAAAATTCGTCTGTAGCTGATCAGCCACACCAGCGATGCAAACAAAGAGACGATGAAGAAGATTTTCAACGCTCCTTTAAAAGAAGAATAAAAAAAGTAAAATAAATAACTTTTCTCCATCATTCGTGGCGCCTCTTAATCAATAAATTAATTCTCAGATAATATTTTTTCTTGTTGATTTTCAGTGCATAATTCCTTTAGACTTACACAAGGTTTCCTTTCACTCAAAACAAGTTTTTTTTTCTCTTACTTATAGGTGCTGCACAATCATTTTTTGTTGTTGTTGAAATTATGCATCTTTTGAACTTGTACCATTTTTCTCAGTTAAAAAAACATTCCAATGATATAACATCTTTCGTGATTTTTTATCAGATTAATTTTATGCTTAATAGGCTCTACAACACATTTAGTTAGTAAGAGAGACTAAATTGTTACAAATATGTTTGCCAACTCCTAATTTTACTTCCAAATATTTTGACCTGATTTTTGTTGTTGCTCTTGTTGTTTTCATAACAAGTCAATAAGGGTTAAAAAATGCGTCTTATTAGAATATTATTTTGAACATTTTACACGGAAGAGTTTCGCAGCTTAGGGGAACATGGGGTAAAAAGTGAAATTTTTGGGAGATAATTTTTCCGGAGTTCAGTGGAAATATTTGAGTTTTCTCATGACGACTATCTTATAGGAAATTTTCCGGGCTACAACTTTGTCGCAGACAATTTTTCTCTATCTCAACGGGAAAATGCATTTTCAGGCCATTTTCCAAACCCTTCCAAATTTGCCTGTTCCAAAAATCCTGGGGTAAAACGGTTAATTGCGTTTTCTGTTCGCTAGTCTTAATTTAATGAAATGATTTTAGCTAAGAAGTATAATATCTATTGAGAATGAGAGATTTGTGTACGTAATAAAACTTTTTTTTTTAATAAAAAATACAAAAAATATAAAAAAATGTACTGGTAAGCTGACCAAACTTACGAGAGCTGTGTTTCTTTCAGTGTACCAATTTTGTGAGAGCAAACTAGAACGCGAATTAATTTAAATACGCGCAAAGTCGGGAAAAGTTGAAAAGTCATACCCTAAGAAATCTTTAGAAGGCCATATCTCGAGAACGGATCCATAGATTTTCATAAATTTTTTTTTGTTTGAAAGGTCTTGAAGTCAGCTATAACATATCGAAAAATGAAAAAAAAATTATGTCGCCATTTTCGAAAAATTCGAGTTCGAAATTTTCGAAAACTTTGTTTTCGATTTTAGCGCCTCTTGCGATCATTTCTCGAAGTTGCAATGTTCTAGACATTTGTAGGGTTTCTCGAAACCTTTCATTTGCGCTTGAGTTGATCAAGATCGGACTTGTAGAACCCGAGATATGACATGCCAACTTTGGAAGGCTATATCTCGAGAACGGATCCATAGATTTTCTTCATTTTTGGCATGAAGCTAGATAATATGGTCAGCTACAACATATCAAAAAATGAAAAAAATTTATGTCGCCGTTTTCGAGATATTCATCGAAAACTAATCGAGTTATGGTCGATTTTCGATGAAAAATTGTGGCGGCCATATTGACTAAATGGCTTGACCGATTTTCGAAAATGAGGTATCGTTGGAAAGCTCTTGATGGCCCCTACAACATATCAAAATTTCAGATTTTTAGCTATTACAGGGGCTGAGATATAGCGAAAACAAAATTTTGAGGTTATTCAAAATGGCGGACGGGGGGGTGGGGGGGTGGATTTGACCTCATAATCGGATTTCTTCAGGTCGATATTTAAACTTTGCCGTTTACCGCAAGTCTCTATCTATTATCGTTCTCTTGCAATTTAAGTTTATAATCTGGAGGGCCGGACGGACGGCCGGCCGGAAAAAATCTTATTTTTGGCGCATACGTTTTTTGGAATGTGGGGACCCTAATTCGTGCTCATCCCAAGTTTGAGCCCGATCTGACGACTTTCGATTTTGCTCGGTACACAAAAGCTGTGTCTGAAAGAAACACAGCTAAAAACATTAAATTGAAGAAATTTCCTTTTTTATTTTTTTAGTTTTTAATAATTGGTAATAGTGAGTGATCAAATATCCTAAATTTTATATAATAGTTTTACTATTTAGGCGAAATTTTTTTTTCAAAAATTTTAAAAGTTATTTAAAAAAAATACCAAATTCACTATTTTGCCCCAAGGGGTACTTTTTACTATCAGTGTTCTACAGGAAAACTCGGAAAATTTTTCTGGAAAATTAAGATTAGATTCGTATTAGTTACTCTATCTAAAAATGCATTTGGATCAAAAAAATTGCAGAGAATTTAGCTGAAACTTAATTTGAGGTCAGAGTAACTTTGAGGTTCGAAAAAAATGTTTTTCAAATAAAAGTCAAAATATTGGATGAATTATTATGAAACTTTCAAGGCTTAGGCAGGGGTATAAAGTGCAACTACTGACATAATTAGACAGATTAGCCCCCACTGCTTCTTGAGATATTACTTTTAATTTTTTTCCTATTCACCATCTTACCCCAGTTACCCCTAAGTGAGGATTTAAATTAATTTTTTATTCACATTTTGACGTCATTTCATTTCTTCTTTGTTGTGTCTAATTACAAAGGATGATTCATCACCTATCAGTTGACTCTTGAGATGATTGCAGGAAACCTTTTTATTCTTTTCTACGAAATGAACGAAAAAATTGATAAGATTTGAGTGTTATGCACTTACTTGAATTTCATCCGTCCCGCAGCCCGTAGAGCTAAAGTTATTTCATGTGAATCCCCATCGGATTGCGATGAAGATGTATCACCACTGCTGCTGGAGGATGTTGTATCGTTGCACCTGGCCCGTAGGCCTGGCGACGGATAGACAACACATCGTCGTAGGTAGTTTCCAGTTGCTGGAGCCGACGTGGACGCCCCGGAAGTGGCTGTTCTGCGACTCGTTCGCTGCGTACGTGACGATCGTGCTCCATTTGTGTTAACTTTTTGTTTCTTCGTGGTGCTGATATGCTGCTGTGACTGTGGCTGACTCGTACCAGCCACTTGACCCCTCTCATCACCTGATGTAGATCTACTACAGCTCGGCTGCTGCTGCTGCTGCTGCTCCTTGTTGCGCTCCAATGCATCCCAGTTCTCCGAGTATTTCTCAGTCAGTGGCATCGATGCCGTCCCACCTTCCACCTTTTGTGTCTCAGAATCCGGTGTGCGATCCAAGCTGGTATTCTCCGTCCCAATACCCGAATCCCCATCACGTCGTTGACCATCTTGTACAGCTGCAGCCCCATCACCGGGCTTACTTTCCGCACATTCCCTCTGAGGTGGTCGCACAGCGAATTCATCGTCGCTGGAGATAAAACTATCCGTAAGGGGGGCATCGTTTGGCTGGAGTAAATTGCCAAAATTTGTATTAGGTATCAAATAACCCGAAGTACAGTCAGTTGTTACCAAATCTCCGTTGTCCTCTTTCGCAACAACGGACGCCACGACATCGTCTCTATCTTCCTCGGATGAGTGCCACTCACTCCCGGATTCATCTTCATTCACCACAGGGTAGAAGCTCGTCAGGTTCTCTTTGCTACAACAATCACTTATCACTAGTTCCTCATCACCACGGATAAGTTTCTCATCACAGTTAAAGTCACACTTCAAGTGGATGTCCTCATTGGTGCACAAGAGCTTCTCCAACTGGTACAATTCACTTTTATTCAGTGTCCTCAGTAGATCACGTATCTTGATGAGGAGCGTCCGGAAAGGCCTAAACATCTCCGACAGCTGTTCCGCCGGCATGTTCATATTCAATGGGCCCCGATCGTAAATCACAAGCCCCGTTATGATGGCCAAGCGTGGTATTGAGAACATAAGAGCAGGATCAAATGAGTCCACCTGCTCCTGATCCAGCAGGCCAATTTTCAATGCCCGCTGCACCGTCTCTGAGAACAGGACGCAAATCATCTCTTGCATTTCGTGCTCCTGCTTACTCTTAACGGGCACCATTGCGCTAACGTATCTAAATTCAAATTCGGCAAAGAGTCTATCGAATATCTTGAGACTTTCGCACAGAGTCTCCGTAGCCACGTCGTTTATATTTAAATTTAATGTCGGTGAATTTGGTGTGTTATTTCGAAGGCACTGCTCTCGCAATAGATTTCGCACATTGTCTAAACTCTTGGTCACCGCCTTGGCCAGCGGACGCATCTCCGTACTCTCCGCCTCACGATTGAGTATCGACGACCCAGCGGCCAAACACTCAGCACCAAACCACAATTGCCCAGCTAAACTCTCCTGAAGTACCTCCTCAGGGAATTTTGCCCGAAATGCTCGCGGTGCTCGATCATCACTCAACAATTCGTCCATAATCTGATGCGTTATGGCGAGAACCTTGTCCTGGGGACCACAAAAGAAATTTTCCCAGTCAACATTTAAAGCTATTCTATTTGCTTGCGTGCTTAAGCCTATCTGTGTGGCACTACCTGTCCTTGCCGCAAGCGTCCAACTAAACGAGAACATCTTTCAGGTTCGGCTCTGCCGTCAAAACTGTCCAGTTCACTGGCAACTGCTGTTAGAGCTCGGTCCGCATGATAGAATCTCGCCAAAATGGACTTGTCATCCGCCTAAAGTTCAATATGATAGAAAGATTTGAGAGTCAATACCTTTACGCAAATAATAAACAAATTAGACACTAAACAATGGGGAACTTATTTAAATATTATTTTACATTGTATGTCTGTGTAGCCAGAAATAGACAGATACTTGTAATGAACTACTTTTTCATATAAATATTGATAAGATCGGAAATGCACTTTAGGAAGCAGAAGTTTGAGCCGAAAACTAATGGATTTCTTCTTAGAAATTCTATATAGAAATTTTTCATTGAAGTTTGACGACTCTTTTCAAACGTTTGACGTTTTTTTTCCTAATATTTGACGTTTAATTTGTGATGTTTGAAGGTTGTTTTCTAGCATTTGATGTTTTTTATTCTAACATTTGACGTTTATTTTATTATATTTGACAGTTCTTTTATATTTGACGTTTCTCTTTCTAAGTTTGACATTTCTTTTCTAACTGTCATTTACTTTCAAACGTTTGACGTTTTTTTTCTAATATTTGACGTTTAATTTGTGATGTTTGAAGGTTGTTTTCTAGCGTTTGATGTTTTTTATTCTAACGTTTGATGTTTATTACCAAATATTTGACAATTCTTTTATATTTGACGTTTCTCTTTCGAAGTTTGACATTTATTTTCTGTCATTTACTTTCAAACGTTTGACGTTTTTTTCCCTAATATTTGACAATTCTTTTATATTTGACGTTTCTCTTTCGAAGTGTGACATTTCTAACTGTCATTTACTTTCAAATGTTTGACAGTTTTTTAAATAATTATTGATAATACTCTTTTTAATTATTATTTAAAATTTTGTCCTGGAAATATTTTTTTTTGAACTCTAAATAAAGGAAAGTAAATAAAGTAAAAATATTTCTTTTCTTACAATTTGTCGATGAAAAATCTTATAAGATTCTTATAGTTTTTTTCTTTTTGAAAGTTAATTACTTTTCCCAGGCTCTTCAAAGATCTTTCTGACTGTTTTCTGCAACAACAAAATTCTTTTTTTTTTAATAGACGATAAAAGAACGATTTAAAAAGACCAACTGTTAAAACCTTACAACAACTTTTATGTCATAAGAAATGAAAAGATTTTTGACAGAATCGATCACAAAAACTAGAATTCCCTGAACTCTTAAAGTTTTTAGCCATGTCACTGTTTAATCATTTCTTTCTACGCTATATTTCAGAGATTTCATTAGAGTGATCATAGTAATTTAATTCCCAATGAATCATTGAAGCAAATGTATGCCGGCTAAATTATTCTGAACAGTACTCAGAAAGACATGACATCATTTAATTGTATATTCCCATTTTTAAATACATACAATCAGCACCAATAATAATACTTTCTCTCGTCAGTATACATCCATGGGGAGATAAAGAGAGTTGTATCCTTCATTTGGGACAACCACGATAATCACAATCAAAGTTCAAAGGCACAAATATGTCCATGATCTTCCCATGTAACCCATTCATTCTTTTTCCGCATTTTTCATTGAGCGAGATTGGCAGATAAATTTAATTTATTCCCTTGTAGACAATCCTTATTTTAATATTTAAAAAAAAAAATTTAAAATGCAAAATGAAAATTTGCAAAAAAAAGAGAGAATTTACGCGTTCCATTTCCTATGACACTAACATCGTATAATGAATTACAAGTGCGCAGACATTTGCTGCGGGAGTTATTGCAGTTAATGGTGTTCTCCATAAAATATAATACCCATTTTTCATATCTCTCCTCCAGTATAGTTTGCAATTCTTGTAAACATCATGTTTTGTAGTTTAATACAACCGCTAAAATCATAGTTCCGTAGAAAATTTCTTTTCCGACTTCTTCCACCAATATGTGTGGAGAAAAAAGTGCAACTAACTATCTCTTGAAGGTAGAAATAAAAAAAAAAACACAGCAACAATAAAAAGCACGATTGAATTAATGAACGAAAAAATGCATAAATAATTCTGATATAAAAATGAAAGCATTTTTCAACAACTCTTGCTTCTTCTCTTCGCAGTTTCAGACGTCTTCCAACACTTTGTTGGGTCCCCTCCTCTTATTACCAAATGTGTCTGTGTGGAGAAATCAAAATTCGTATAGCCACCAAGCCAATCATTCAATCGAAAGTTACATAAAAAGCTCCAAAAGTTTGTGCCACATAAATTTTGTCTTGTGCAGACAATTTAGCCAAAAGTTCATCATTTTATTTGATAAAATTTAAAAGAGATCAACAATTTCTTCTTCATCTCTTTACCATTGAATGTTTGTTTTCTTGAAGAGATATGAACTCCCAAAAAAAAGAGCTCAACATACAGGAAGTTTTGTATATGACGACCAAGAGGAACAAGTTGGTGTCTCTCATTTGGCACTCACATAAAACTCCATGACGAGCAAAACTTTCCTTTTATCGTCTTACCTCGCAATAGTTGGTTAAAAGTGAAAACACTTGTAATCCAACTTCGCAATCACTGTGCAGAATTACAATTTTTCCCCTTTAGTCATTAGATGTTGAAGTATGTCCCCACACAGATTGATTTGCTATCACCCCAATTAAACCATCTCCAGACAAATTGAACAACCAAAAAAAGTATTAAATTCAAAGCACAAACAAAATAACTTTGTGGATTTTCCTGCAATTACACATTTTCATTAATTTTTTTATGCGAGAGTTTCTTCTCATTTAGTGTGGTGTTAAAGAAAGAATGAACAAAAAAAAAAAACAACATGAATTTCCCAAGGTCCCCCTCAAAGCACTCACACTTTACGTCAGACTCATATTCTCCCTGTTTTGTGCCACTTTTACACCAGCAGAGTAATAGCAGAAAAGCCGTGCTATATCGAGTAAAGGTTACCCTCTTCCTCTATCACTTTACACTGTTGATAATAATTATATTTCCATCATAAATATCCAATAACGTGTGCAATAACTCCCCGAATGTGCTGGGAAATCCCGCTTAAAGATTTTTTTATTTTTGGATCCGGCACTTGCAATGTTTCATTTAAAATTCTTCTTTATTTTTCTTAAACAAATTCCTTTGTTTTCCTGTTCAAGAATTATTTTAGCTGTGTTTCTTTCAGACACAGCTTTTGTGTACCGAGCAAAATCGAAAGTCGTCAGATCGGGCTCAAACTTGGGATGAGCACGAATTAGGGTCCCCACATTCCAAAAAACGTATGCGCCAAAAAAAAATTTTTTCCGGCCGTCCGTCCGTCCGGCCGGCCGGAACCTAACGCTAAATTGCAAGAGAACGGTGATAGATAGAGACTTGCGGTAAACGGCAAAGTTTAAATATCGACCGGAAGACATCCGATTATGACGTCAAATTTTACCCCCCACCCCTTCGTCCGCCATTTTGAATAACCTCAAAATTTTGTTTTCGCTATATCTCAGCCCCTGTAATAGCTAAAAATCTGAAATTTTGATATGTTGTAGGGGCCATCAAGAGCTTTCCAACGATACCTCATTTTCGAAAATCGGTCAAGCCGTTTAGTCAATATGGCCGCCACAATTTTTCATCGAAAATCGACCATAACTCGAAAACGGCTTGACCGATTTTGATCAACCCGGGGTCAAATGAAAGATCTCAACAAACCCTACAACTCTCTAGAACATCCGAAGTTTCAAAAGTGACCGCTAGGGGGCCAAAAATCAAAAACAAAATTTTCGATGAGTTTTCGATGAATATCTCGAAAACGACGACATAATTTTTTTTTCATTTTTTGATATGTTGTAGCTGACCATATTATCTAGCTTCATGCCAAAAATGAAGAAAATCTATGGATCCGTTCTCGAGATATAGCCTTCCAAAGTTGACATGTCATATCTCGGGTTCTACAAGTCCGATCTTGATCAACTCAAGCGCAAATGAAAGGTTTCTTGAAACCCTACAAATGTCTAGAACATTGCAACTTCGAGAAATGACCGCAAGAGGCGCTAAAATCAAAAACAAAGTTTTCGAAAATTTCGAACTCGAATTTTTCCAAAATGGCGACATAATTTTTTTTTCATTTTTCGATATGTTATAGCTGACTTCAAGACCTTTCAAACAAAAAAAAATTATGAAAATCTATGGATCCGTTCTCGAGATATGGTCTTCTAAAGATTTCTTAGGGGATGACTTCTACTTTTCCCGACTTTCCGCGTATTTAAATTAATTCGCGTTCTAGTTTGCTCTCACAAAATTGATACACTGAAAGAAACACAGCTCCCGTAAGCTTGGTCAGCTTACCAGTACATTTCTTTCTATTCCTAAAATAAATCCTTCCCTTGAAAATTTGGTTTAAAAAAAACAACAACAAATTATAATTCATTGCAAGGTATTGTAGATTTTTTTAAAAATTTTTTGATACTATGTACATAAATAAAACATATTTCTTCATATTTTTTTTTCTTATTGAAAAAAGACCTTCTAATTTGGCAATGATGTTGTGAAGTAAATCAAAATAAAATTAAATAAAAGCAATAAGGAGATAACTAAAATATTTTATTGCAAACTTTTTCAAACCCCGTACATTTCTGAGAATTATTTTTCTTTTAGTTTTTAATGATAGGTAATTCGGGATTTTTTTGTTGGAAAACATTGGTTTGTTTTCCGAGGTGGGTTCCCCCCTAGAATTTATTCTTAATTCGTGAGTTGGTTGTAAAATTTGTAGTTTTTTTTTTAAATTATCCTTCAATTTTATTTTAATTTATTTTTTAAGAGAAAAATAAAGATTTACTATAATAAAAAACTTTTAAAAAGACCTTTAAAGATTTCTAAAACCAATATTTTTTCTTTCTGTATTTTTGAATACCAAGAATTTTCTTTAATTGAAGATTTTTGTTTAAAAATCAATCCCCAAAATTTTATGATTATTTTCTTGGTTGCATAATTCTTTAAAGAAATTTCAAATTAAAAATTTTCAAAATTTGTTTAAGAATGAAAACCACGGCTTAATACAACAATTGCGAAAGTTACATGACTTACAAGATTTGCAATTTTCGACAAAAGCTCAAGACCGTTAGCCCATGAAATTTATTTACAAATATAGCATTTTTAATAAAAGCCAGCGATTAGCCAAGGGCGTTGGAATAAAAATCTATAGGTACATACAAGAATTTAGCACGTTTAGTGTGCGTGTTTTGTTGTATTTATTAAAATTAGCGCGATATTTAAATTAAAAGGGCTCATTGCCAACATTATTATCATGATTATTGTTTTTCTTTTAATGCCAATAAAATTATGTATAATTGTTGATCACTGTCTCTGAGAGACATCATAAATAAATATTATATGAGGTTTATTGTCTAAAGTTTACACAAAACGATTGGACTCACATTAACAGCAACATAAATATGTATTTAAACTCTTCCTATTACACATTTTTATATTGCAATTAAAGGAGATAAAGCTGTTTAGATTGGAAGCAAAGAAAAACATTTTATGGAATTGTCAAACATTTTAAGAGATTGTAATTACTTTTAAAATTTTCCTTCAACTCATATGATGGCATTTAAATTAAATTAATTTTTTGCGTAGGATGGATGACAGAATATGATTGAATAAATGCAGTAAGTTGTGTATTCACGTGGAAGGAGCAATTTATAAAAGTTTTCTTCAACAAAACAACATTTCCTCCCCCTCTTGGATGCCATACAATCACGCAGTTGTTACGTATGAGAAAATTCAACCACTTTGTGGAAAGTGCATGCGATTAAGAATTTTAAATTATAATCAGTGTTTTGATATTGGAGAATGCGCGTTGATATTTGTCACGTGTAGCAGAAATTTTCTAGAGTATCGGTGTACTACACATACATTTATTATTGAAAGTTTCGCATATACGCTTCGGGAGCGATAAGTCTCAAAAAAAAAAAAAACTATGAATCAACCTGAGAGACCTCAATGGAGAGAAACTCGATGAGTGGGGATCAAAGGCACGGGTAAGAAATGGAAGACTCGTTTGGCGGAAAATACGCAAGGTATCTCTCACACAGTTGATTCCGTAGAAGGACGTGTAAGCTTAATGATTTCGCGAGAGGGAGAGAGTGAGAAAAAATGTTTAAAAAAAAAAGACCAGGAAAAATACGATGAAAAATTGTGAACTGCCGTGAATCTTATGGGAGTCTCTCCACGAGGAAGACCTTCAAATGAGAACACACACAAGACCCCATTTGTGGCGCAAATAATAATAGCGATAGAGTAATTGTACAAATGGTTGAGTGAAACCGCGTTGATTGTGTCTTTTGTGTTGTATCAACGCTCAGGAAAATGCCACATTTTCTTTGCACGGTGACACGGACGGGCAAATCCCTCGTGTCCCGCGCGACTTGTACAATCAGAAGCAGGCGCGCGGGAAAAGAAAAAAAAATCTTATCGCTCATTATGCAAATAAAACTTACTCGCCACGAGATACCGGAGGGCAGAAAGGATGGTAAAATGTCAAATTCAGCGATAAGGCACTCTATCAAACTTTTTGGTATCAAGCAGAAAACTCCTGGGGAATTAATATCACACCTTATCGCCCAGAATGGTTTTTGCAAAGACAAACACTCGTGCTGTTCTTGATTACTCTTTTTTTTGCACTAGATAATATTTTTTTACAATTTTTTAAACAAAAATAGTGAATAGACGAATTTACTCGAGGACCCATCATAAGTCAACTTTTGATAACACAGACCTGATAAAGAGGTGAAACATTTTGCGTGTTTGTCATCTCTTTTTATGGTATTTAAGAAAAAAATAAATAAAAATAAATAAGATAAAGAAGAACTAGGCGTTACATTTTTTTGAGAGTTTTTGGAAGAAACGTCTAGCCAGACGTTTGTTAGCTGTCTTAGTTTGTTAATTTGAGTCGATTTTGAGCATAAAAAATTTGAATGAACCCGAAAAAAGTTATTTAGCTTGAAGTTTTTTAAAGTTAAATATTAATTTCTTTTAAACTAGACCTATTTTCTTAAACTGAATTTAAGTTTCGTAAGTCATGTTGAGGCAGGGTTAAGTGCATCCTAGACCTAACCTGTTCTAAATATTAAAACCTTAAAAACTTCATTTTAAACAATTGTAAGGTAAATTGTATAAGACTTCAAAAATGCAAGTTTGACTTAAAAATTTAATCCTGACTCAATAAACAAGTCTAAGCCGTTTATTAAGCAAGGCCTATTTTTCTTAAGCCAAACCATAGTTCCTTTAGATCAGACTTTTAAGACGAATTTTGCCTCACTTTAGTCTAATCTAATCTTGAAATCTTAAAAGGCTGATCTTAAAAAAAAAACTTAAGTCTAGTCTACAACAAAGGCCTTGCTTCAAAACTTTAGGACTGACTTTAAAAACTTAAACATAGTTTGAAAAAACTGTAGTATAGATTAAAGAAGTTTATTCTGGTTTAGAAAAACTCAGATCTGAACTAAGACGGTTTCCCTTTAGCTAAAAAAATCGTAAACATTGTATTTTTAAATTATATGTTTTTCAAAGTTATAAATGCATCAAATTCACGCAAAAGGCGCAAAAGAAGACGTTCTGACTGAGAAAAGTTCTTTTTTCAATGCTTCACGTGGACGCGAAAGGGTTAACCAATTAAAATTAATTTCTTATTAATTCTTCATATGTGTAATTAAATTTTAAAAAGATATTTTAGCAGAATTTTAAGCAGCAAAAATAAATTAAGCTCAACTCAGACTTTACCAAATTGGTGAAGTCTATAACTGCAATGTTCTTTCGAATAGAGTAGAAAGCATAGAAAAGTCTTAAACCCTCAAACAACCCACCTAAACTTTACATTCTCAAGAAGAATAATTTAGGATTGAAAAGTATTTTGTCTTCTTATCAAAATGCAACGCTCGGAAACTCAGCTAACTAACTACAATCACTGATACGTTATCAAAAACGGACACACAGGGGACACATAACCAGACCATCATTATCTGAAACAACACTGTAGTGGAAAAATTCACAATCTACTGTCTAAACATTTTCATTTTGCAGACGGAATGAAGCAAATCCTCATATTAATTCTATTTCTTCCAGCAGTGTCCTACTTTTTTAATTCATCGGACCGGAGACAGTTTCGAATGTCTGAAGTGACGTCACACGACGTACACATTCACTCGCACCTATCTTTTGCTTCAGTGCCTGAGCGGGTCGCACTGTGAAAAATTTCCATGAATTGAAGGTGTTTTCCTCGCAAAATTCCATTAACAACTTTTTTGTTGTTGTTGGCTATAAATTAGAACGAATAAATTAAATGAAATGTTAAAAAAAATTCCCCAGAAGTTTCTACTTTCTTTCCAGCGAGGATCCTTCTTCAGGAGGAACATTTTAGCTGTCAATTTTGCACTTTTCCGTGGGCACGGGGGCTCCGTGACAAGCTGGGAAGTTTGCGAAATAGTCTCTATTTGGGTTATTTGAGCACAGATACCTCTCGGATCATTCTCTTGGTGCTAATTGCGCGTTTCTCGCTGAGAAGTGGCGTTGGTGCCACGGCAAAAAACTCCGTTATCTGATAGTGCTTCATTGTTCTGGCCGCGTTTGGACTCTGAAGCGCGCAAGGGGGGTTTGCCTGCCTTGGTGGCGGAATGGAGCACACATAGAACGGATTAATTAGTTTGCAAAATGAGAAGAAAACTAATATGAGGGGGAAAAACAACATTGGCCCACAAGTCCGTCTCTGATAACACGACGGGGCCTGCCTGACGGATGGGGCTCGTTCGCCACGAATACGTGAATTTTCCAACAAGAAAACCACGGAGTTTTCCCCTCAGTGGGGCTCGTGGAAAAGCATTGAATGCACAAATCCCACAAATAGGGGACATATTGGTGGTAAAGTGGGCCATTCTGCGTCTGTGGCTTTCGCAGAAAAGCCCAAAGGAAGGCAGAAAGAAAACTTCCATTGTGCCAGCAGCGACATTTTGTCCCTCACCTTTGGTTTATTCAACCATTTACGAAATGTATCCATTGGTAGTCGTTAGTCGGTCGTTGTCATAAGTACATAATCACAAAACAGCAAGGTCCTGAACACCACAAATTCACAAATTTCCACTCAAAAATAAAAATAACTAAACTCCATGAGCGCTCGACATCAATGTCCCATCAACACAAGTCTCCCGAGTCATGGTGCTATATTGACCATCACAACATGAATTTTACATTAGGCGGTCCCTTCTTGAAGCTAGTATATAATTTTTTATTTTATGTTTTGATTTTTGTTCCAAAAGCCACAAAAGCATTGAAAAAAATTTAACGAAAAGAAATAAATTAATCAAGAAGCTAAAATAACATTTAATGTAGTTGTAATTATGATTAAAAAATTAAAAGATACACATGTTTACTCAGGAGAAACACACATGAAACACATGTAAACTTCATTTCAAAGTTTCATTCAAAAGCTCACAAAAGCTCATGAAGAAGAAGATACCATTTGAACTTTAACGAACATTTTTTGCTTTCTAGCAAAATTCGTGACTTCCTTGTTTTTTCCCCAAATTTTTGAGCATAAAACGCATTTTTGGGACTTCTGGGGCACTTACGGGTGCTTTTGGGCCCCCGGGGAGCCCCTTTGTGCCGAAAATGGGGCTGGCAGAAATTTTGACGGTTGAAATTAAAAATTCGTAATTTTACGGTTGGGGATTTTACACGCACTTTTTTTCCCGGAAATTGATTTTTGTGACTTGGAATTTTTGATGCCAACAATTCAAAAACTTTTTCCTGGTCACAAAAAGCACAATTTTCCCGGAAAATTTAGCGGAAAACGCGAGAAAATTGCGAAAAACTGAATGTGTGAGGGAGACGAATAGCGGTAAAGTGCATTCGTCTCATTTTAACTTGAGCAAACAGTGCCAAAAAATAGCAGTGGTGCTTTTTGGAACTATATTTATGGCGCCGAATTCAAAAGTAGTCAAAAGTTGGAGTTTTTTTTCTGCGGGAAAATTGATTTTTCAGATTAAAGAATCGCTTTTTAATGCATTTTAATTGACGCCAAGTTTTGCAAGAAGTTAGAATACCCAAAAAAGCTCCGATATGGCATGAATTAATCAAAAATCATGAAAATTTAAGACAAAAGATTTCGCAATTATCGCATTATAAGGATAAAAATAAAATTCTTATCGCTATTTCCAGAATTCTGGGTAATTGGTATATACCTATATACGCTTTAATATAATTCAGAGAATATGGAGTGAAAGGAAATCGAAGAATTTCGTGTATAGCTTTTGAGAAAGTTGCGAAAGCATTGATTTTCTCGCGTAGGCTTATCTAATCCAGCACGCACAATAGTCAATTGATTAATTACAAAGGAGTCCTTCTCCCTGTAATTATATTCTTGGTAATTTTGACTACAATTATGAGGAGCTGTATAAATTGAGAAGCAATCCTCACAGGGATTCAGTTTGTCGCAAATATCGATTCCTAAAGGATCTAGTCAAGTGCTCAAGAGTGAGTTGAGTGCAGCTTAATTAAAAGTTCTTAGCTGGATTTTGTGAAGAAAGCACTCAATTAACCACAAAATAAAAATGAAAACCGTGGCAATTGTCTGCATTTTCCTCTTGTTGAGCCTTTGGGAGGCAGAAGGACAAACTTTCCAGTACTCTCGTGGCTGGAAGAATGGGAAAAGGAGTTTCGCGGTCGAGGATACGGCAAATAAAATTCGTGACGTGGACTACCAGCAGCTCGAGAATGAGCCAGATAATTTTTTAGTGCCACTGCGACACGCAACTGCTGCGGATACCAATGCAGCAGGAAGAAATGCTAATTTTCCCAAACATCCCCAGGATTTTGTAACATTCATTCTCAACAGGAAAGGATTTAATTATGCAGATGAATGAATTCCAAGCTCATATCGGCAAACTACATAAGTTTATTGTGCTATAGTGGTTTAAAGTTGAAAAAAAAAATGTTATAAAAGAAAAGTTAAAATTTCAAATATCAATTTCATGGATGTAAAAATCGCTTTCATTTTCCATTCATTATTAAAATAAAATTTTCCTGCACTAAATTATTACACTGAAAAATATTATCAGAAATTGTCTAAGATAAGGAAAAAATCTTTAATATTTTTGCATATTTCTGTTAAATCAATATTTTTATTCAAATAAAAAATTGAATGAGATTCATTTAAGAGTTTATTTTTATTAAACATTTTTCTTATGAGTTTTCTTATTCCTGGTGAGTTAAAACGTATAAAATTGAAGGAAAACCCATTTTCCTACAAAGATTTTCCCACAAAGCTAAAGAAATAAAATAAATTGTTAAACCTTCAATCTAGGCTTCACACAGATGTGATTCGATTAACGAATCTGAGTCTATTTATCATAACGGGGCTATCACACTTAAGCTCCAAGTGCTTGAGCATCATAACCTCTCTGTGAGTACGAGAGAGACAACAACGGTATTTTTTCTCGTTTTGTCACATGTAAAATCTTAAGCATCAAATGCTTAGAGCTTAGGTGTGATAACTCCCTAAGGGGTATATTTGGGTCTTCTTTTCTTACAATTTGTCAGTTATAAAATTCTTGGTATTCTGGGAAAAATCTTACAAGATTTTGACATTTTATTTCTTTCTCTAATCGAGTTTTTGAAGGAAATTACTTTTTCATTTCTCTTTAAACGACAATAGAACGAATTAAAATGTTCAACTGTCAAAATCTTAACTTTTTAATTAATCAAAAGAAAAGATTTTTATCAGAATCGATCCCAAAGTCTTTTGAAAAAATTTTTAATCTTTAACCTTTGGAATGCGGAGGCCTTGGTAGTTACGTAGAATGCGAAGGTGGGGTCGTTGAACGACCCCAAAAAGAAGGCCAATTTTCTCCCAAAGTATACAACCTGGAGTTGTCGGGTTAGTGCCTATAGATTCCTTATATAGTCCTCTTGCACCCTGCACCACAAATTCGCCGCCCTAAAATACTTAGAAGGAGATATTAGGGAAAAACATTTTTCATGGTGCTATGCAGGAAAAGAATGTCAAGAGAAAATGATCATGACATTTTTTCCTGACATTTTTTTGTCATTCCCTCTCACTCCCACTAATGTATTTCTGTATCTTTCGTCTTTCTCTGACGCATGCTTCCGACATTTTCATCATTCTTTTCTGTGCACTCAACATGTTTTTCATTTCGTATTATTTTCTCAGTATTTGGAGATATTTTTCCATGGAAAAGTGAAAATGGGCTTTCCTGAAGTGTTCTCAATGCCAGGAAAGCCGTGAACCGTGGAAATTTATGGTCATTTAGCGGCCAAATATGTGAAAATGCGCGAAGTGAAAAATCAAAACATTCTTTCCCTGACCAATTTTTACGGGATATTTTTCTGTATTTTCACGACACAAATCACTTCTTGCGGGCTTTTTGTACCTTCCTACAGGTCATCTGCAGAGGGAAGGTCTGCTTGGGGTCAGGGAAATGCTTTCTGGGTGGTGGAATCCCACCTGAACGCGGGAAAAACTTGTCCGGGAGTGAATGTTTTGCTGTCGAACTTCACTGTTTTCACTTATTTGGCCGATAAATACCCACGATTTTCCACTTTTCACATTTTCACAGGCACTTAGAACACTTCCACAAGTCGCTTTTCACTTTTCCCGAGCTAAAATATCACAATTTACAGAGAAAATTGCAGAAAACTAACAAATACGTTGACTTCACAAGAGCTGGAAAAAGAATGTCGCAGGGACATGTTTTTTTCTGTCATTCTTTTTCCAGCTCTTGTGAAGTCAACGTATTTGTTAGTTTTCTGCAATTTTCTCTGTAAATTGTGATATTTTAGCTCGGGAAAAGTGAAAAGCGACTTGTGGAAGTGTTCTAAGTGCCTGTGAAAATGTGAAAAGTGGAAAATCGTGGGTATTTATCGGCCAAATAAGTGAAAACAGTGAAGTTCGACAGCAAAACATTCACTCCCGGACAAAGTTTTTTCCGCGTTCAGGTGGGATTCCACCACCCAGAAAGCATTTCCCTGACCCCAAGCAGACCTTCCCTCTGCAGATGACCTGTAGGAAGGTACAAAAAGCCCGCAAGAAGTGATTTGTGTCGTGAAAATACAGAAAAATATCCCGTAAAAATTGGTCAGGGAAAGAATGTTTTGATTTTTCACTTCGCGCATTTTCACATATTTGGCCGCTAAATGACCATAAATTTCCACTTTTCACGGCTTTCCTGGCATTGAGAACACTTCAGGAAAGCCCATTTTCACTTTTCCATGGAAAAATATCTCCAAATACTGAGAAAATAATACGAAATGTAAAACATGTTGAGTGCACAGAAAAGAATGATGAAAATGTCGGAAGCATGCGTCAGAGAAAGACGAAAGATACAGAAATAAATGTATTAGTGGGAGTGAGAGGGAATGACAAAAAAATGTCAGGAAAAAATGTCATGATCATTTTTACTTGACATTCTTTTCCTGCATAGCACCATCAATCATTTTTCACAATTTCTTTTTGAGAAATTTGCCAAGAAACTGCAATTTTTTTTCCACTCTTCCCCACATTCCCCTAACTTCCCGCAAAGTGATAAATGGCAATATTTCTCGAATATTCTTTATTGTTTTGCACATTTACATGCTTCTAATTATGTTTTATATTGTTTATGCTCTAAAAAATTTTCCGCAGCATGACCGTTACACCAATTTTTGAATTCCCTTCTTCTACATTTTCCTTAATAACTTTTCTTGTGGTGGTCGGATTGAGCTGAAATTTTTACACAACCTCCTCAGATAACCAAAGAACTTATTTCCAAAAGATGGGAATGGTGTCTTATATATTTATGGAGATATAACACGAAATATAGCGCTGGGGTCGTTCAACGACCCCGCTCCGCATTCCAAGGGTTAAAAAAAAGTTCATTTAAAAGTCTTATAAAGAAATCTTAAAGCCTTTAAATTGCTTCTTGCAAAGAACAATGGTGGAGTTAAATTGAAGCTCTCCTGTGGTACGAAGAACCCCTTTTGTGAGAGATCTTTATTTAGTTTCCCATCTTTATGTGGTGTGTATCTGGAGAGAAGATACAAGAAAGAGATAAAGCAACGAAGAGTGGAGAGCTTGTGTGCCGGTTGGTTGATTTGATTGATTACACTGGTCAAAGATGTGGACAGCCAATCACTTTATCGGTTTACGATGGCTCTTCCTTTTGCTTGGCTTCAATTGTGAACCATTTTCTTTGATCTAACATTCAGTGTGGAGTTAATGCGGGGCGGCAAAAAGGACCCCGAAGAGATGGGGACCACCAGCTCTAATGTGAAAATCCCAATGAAAAATTCACATCCACCTTAAATGGGTCGAGTGGGGGTGGGAAATTTTTTTTAAAGTATTCATTAATCACGCTCATCTGCGGAATATTTTCCACCTTTTCCCGTGAGCACTACACTCAATGTAAAAGGGGGGAGGCAAAGTCAGAGGAGAAACAAACATTTTGATGAATTAACACCCGCTCGAAAGCAATTGGAGCACACACACAGTTTCTCGCCCCGCAGCACAAGTCGAAGGGTGAACTCTGTGGAATTTTATTTCAGTAAATCCAGAGCCATTTTGAGGTACCCATTGTGTTCTCTTATTGAATTAGAACCATTCCGTCGGGGTTGTTTGAATGCTCAGCAGACAAAACTGTGTGGGGGTGCTATGCTACACACCTTTATCATCACCCCACACACCGGGGTCTATCTTTGCTGCCTTGCACAGAGATGATACAAACAAACGTTTTGTGAGTAATGAAAACGTAGGGTAAATTCAGAAAAATTGAGATAATTTTCCGTCGGCTTGAATAATTGAAACTCCTCGTGTATATGTAGTCTCCTCCGTGGAGCAGTGTCAAGGGTGTTTGCTACTCATTTTTTTTTGCTCTCCATCCAAAGTACAATTATAATCCACCCCTAACCCCACGTAGAAAAAAAGTCCGTATAATAGAGAGAGAAAGAAAATATAAATGGAAAATCCTCATATTAAAATTGATTTACATCTCAGGTAATTTTTTCCGCTTTCCACCATCATGCAAAGTAAACAACTAATTCAATTTGACTTATTTTTTCATAATAAAATTAAAAATACGAGACACGATCCGTTTTTTTTTTTAACATCTCACAGGGGAAAATGAAGAATTGTGTGGGAGGAGTTGGGCCATTTTGGGTCTTGCAATTAATTTGACTTTGCAAGTAAAGAGTGAATTTGAGGAATTAGAAAAGCTGTGATTGTTCAACCCTCAAATAGAAAAACGTTTAGATTAATTTGCAAGCATTGCAGAGGGGTGACTTTGGGACACGGATATCACATTTCCGATGAAACACTTGTCGCAGTTAGTGGTGTCATTGAAAGTTATCTCGACATGAATTTATGTGAGAAAATATAAAATATCTAAAGAAATTAAATAGTTTATCTCAATGAAAGAACGAAACGCAATTTTTTGGGGAAATTATTTCTTTTAATTTTATTATTTTACGCTCAAAAAATTTGTTTTTGTTTAAAAAAATATGTTTCTCTAAAGTCTTTATAACTTATTTTATTAAATACTGTATCATACGCAAGATATCAGTTTTATCCAAAGACTTCCTTCAAATTATTATTATGTAGGGGAGGGCGGGGCTAATAAAGTCACTTAAGGGTTTAGAAAAAGCCTAAAATATCATATTTCCTAGCTAGATAGAACAAAATGATCTGAGAAAGAGTTGTATGGCAGTAAATTTCCTAAAGAAATGAGCTAAACATTTCGCTTTATCTATTTGGGAAATATGATATTTTGAGCTTTTTCTAAACCCTTAAGTGACTTTTTTAACCCCGCTCTCCCCTATGTTAAAAAATTTTGGGATTTAATTTAAGCTATTTAAACTTTAGTCAAGAAATAAACGAAGCGAAAAAGCGGATTTTTACCAATATCCGACATTTCGGATTATATAAGTCTATATAACATTTGAAAAAAAAAACATAAGATGAGAAAAACTCAAATTCTTCTTCACATAAATAATTAAAATATTTTTGAATAATTTCCATAGCAATTGTGTTTTAAATAAAAAGCTTTTTGTAAAGAATTTCCCTTATAGCAAATAAATTTCCTGATAAATTCTTTTTGTTCCGCCGTGACATGAACAAAGTGTTCACGAAAGAAAATTACAGCATTTTCCACTCTAGAAAAAACATACACCAGTTCACATAAATTAATTATAGCCCTCTGTGAGCAGTCATGGAACAACCACCTCGCGCGCACATATTGTGTTCATTTGGAATAGGGGTGCGAATTGTACAGCACCACGATGCCCTCCTATTGGGAGGTCCTCATAAAAGACCGTTTGTTCACATCACATATATCGCATTTGAATTCATAACAAGATAATCGGTCTCAAGGGACATGATTTCACTCATGAGAGTTGGGTAATTGCATTAAAACGCAATTACGTTCCAATCCAAGAGGATGCAATGCACGTGTAGTGCACTTGAGTTAGTTATCCTATTTCACTGGAGGAAAATGGGAAAATTGTATATCACTCAATCACTATTTCGACAATATTATTTTTCATGGGACGTACTACATACAGTTGATTTCTGGATAACTATCTAGGATTGCCTATTAATGGACAAAAAGGCGGAAAATATCACTGAAAGCATGAAAATTACTCTACATATTACATGCTACGCGTTATACGTATATAATATAACAACATCAATATCATTTATTAAAGCCTCAAAAATAGCAGCATTACATACCATACAAAACGAGCAAACTTACATCCCTTCAATCATAAAAGGATAATTGAATTATGTGGATATGAAAATTGTGTCTGCTTATTTTTCATTGTGCCACATATTGTTCTGTTGGCAGTTCTTTTTATGGGTGGGTGGGTGGTACTTCTAATGGAAACACCATATAATTTTCATTATGAAAATGCCAATCTTTGTTCTCACACACAAGCACAATCGCAGGCACGGGACCTCTCTTTGCGTACACACGACAAAAATTTCCCAAGAGATCTTTATTTAAATTGATTGACGACAGCGTGATGGACTTTTTCTTCATGCAAAACCAATAAATAGAAAATAAAGTGTTTGATTTCTATACCTTTTGAATCTACTTCCAATTAAATATTTATCCCTTCACCAGCTCACCCGGTCTGATTGAAAAGACCCAAAATCTGTTTTGTGTCTTCCACAGAATGGACCGTCAATTGCCTTAAGACACAGGGGATTGAAAATAAATGGATTGGTATGGTACTGTAGATGTGTTGGAGGAGTGTCTATGTTTATCTCCTCAAGATTAAGTAGTCAAGGCATCGAGTAAAGTCCCTTTGCTCCTTACAAATTCAGTAAGGGGTAATAGGGTAAGTATAGGGTACGAGGTTCCAATATGAATGTTTCTTGAATAAAGGGAAAAAATCTTTTTTTCTTTTCTATGCGGCAGCAACACCAAACAATCTCAATATGGAATTACCTTTGAGGCATTTTCTTAGTTGAAATTCAATAGACAATTAAGCATTAAAACATTTAACCAATTACATAGGAAACAAATTCAATGGACCCCTCTATTCCCATAATTAAGGATTTCATGAAGATTCTTCTCGATATGGTAAATATATTTTATTTACAAACTCTCCATGAATGGTGGGTGCACTAAAAGTTGCTTGACTATATCGTAGAAGAGCTGAAGCAATATGTTTGCAATATTGCGAAAATTGTTTAGTTGAAAATGCGATGCGATAAAATCTGCAGGAAGATGGGAGGGTGTGGTGTGTGATTGGTTGGTGTTGAAAATTACTTGCGAACTGCCGTATAAATTGTGAAGTTTCAATTTTATCGAATTCTGCACCATGTGAACGATATGTGCGGACGAAGCGGCCAATAAAACCCCATAAATTTTTGATGAGTTTGAAAATTTAATTGAGTTAAAATTGAGTGTGAAATCAAATGTCTAAAATAAAAGGGGTGCATTTTTAAATGGGTCCCCCTTCATTGATATGGGCAATATATAATTTTGCATTATTTATCATTCGAGGCGAGTCGTAATTTGGTGATGGTATTTATACTAAAAAACAATTTTACATAATCGGTTTTCGCAGTCTGTAATTACTTTTTTTTATTCAAAAAATAAAATACAATGATATCGTCTATGTGGATTTTTTTATATATATTTCTATTTTGCTATACATTTTTCCGTTTCCGTGGAGGAAGCACTAAATTACCTGGGTGAACCGGGTGAACGATATATATTCCTCAAAGAGCGATGAAGAACGAGAGACACAAAATTGCTGGTATGTAATGACATTCCTGACACAAAATAATAATAATTTCATAGGTCACGCTCGTCTTAACTTTAATGAGATCCAAACCAATTACATACTGGCTACACAACAACGATTGAATGAAAAGTAATCAAAAGGAACCTGCAATTATTTATAATATGGAAAAAAGCACAAAAACTGTCAAGATTGTCCAAGAATTGCTTCTAAACATGAAAATTATACACACAAATTGCAACAATAGTTTTTATATTATGTTTCTGTTGGAAAAATAAATGGCCAATTCAAGACAAACTTTATTCTTTCATCAATTGATTTATTTTTACTAAATTTTACAATATTTGATTATGAACTTGTAATACTTTTTTTTTACATATTTGTCATGGAAGAAAATTTCCTTCACTTTTACAAAGGAGAATTTCTACTTTTGGTTCTTTTACAAATTACTTTTTTTTTAACTCTATTTTTCTTTTTAATTGAAGTTCTATCGCTATATTTACAATTTAATAATAACTCATTGTTTTGGGGTATTTGAGTATGAAATTGTTAACGCATTTATGTCATTTTATTAGATAAAAAAAAGTATTTTTTTTGTTGATTTCTTAAACTTCTGAATAGAGGAAAAAATCATGAATAGTTTTTTTAATTCCTTTTTCCTTGAATTCTTGTATAATTTGTAAAGGAAAGTAATTTAAAAACTAAAAAACAATTTTTTTTAAGGAGTATGTAGGTATGCGTTTGTGATAAGTTTATGTTTAGTAGTTTCTCTTGTCTCTTTACTAAAGATAATATCGTTTTCTACAATAATAAAATCTTATTCTATGTAACACTATAGTGGCTTTCAGAAATACAATAAAAAAATCACAAACTAACTTTTAATTTAAAATTTAAACGTTTTCACTGACCATTTTATGTAATTTTTAAGGAAAAGATTGTCTGGGATCTCCTAAAGGCAGTATATTCAAGAAAATATTAAAAAAAAAAACTTTTAAAAATTGTTTTAAGACTTTGAATTAGTTACACTAGTAAGTTCTTATTCAAATATTGAATAATTAATCTAATAATTTTTTTTAAGGAAAATGAAAGCCACTGTTTAGCTATATATACAGTTAATTCACATTTTTTTTCACAATTTTGCATGAGATCATTCATTGTCTTTTCTTTACAAAGTATATTATTAATGTTAGCTGTACGATTCACTATTGATAGTTTGCACTAAACCACATTCCAGATTAATGTCTCACACTCTCATAGGCATCCTATCACGCACATGGGTTAGTTAGTTTAGCCCTCAAAATAAACGGCAAATTGGGCAATCTTTCAGCAACCTGCCGTATGGGGTTCAGCCCAGGGTTGCAAACCGTGCAGAGCTGCAAGAGGAGGGGCTGCTGATGCCGTCGGTGTTGTAGCATGAGGTGGAGCAGAACCCGCAGGTGCGAATCCTTTACTCAACGCTTCAGCCTGCAGCGACAGCATCAATCGATTGGCTGCCTGCCGCTCTGCTTCCCGCTCCTCTGCTGTTTGGCGTCTACAAAAGAGAAGCAACAAAATTCCAATTTACCTTTGGAGACTTTCCACAGAATGTAAGTATTCATTTCAATTTATGCGAGGCTGAGAAACCACAAAGTACCTCTCTTAAATCACACCGAAACACCCAAAGATGAATTTACTTTCACAAAAGACAACAACTATAAATTTCTCCCAATTTACCCGAATTATGATAGAACAGGGGTTAGATGTTTAATTACTGTACAAATTACTTGATATGTGAACAGATTGGTTTCATCGTATCAGTGTAAATATTTATGGGCTTGATATTGGATGAGTTGGCGCTAAATTTATGGTTTCATCGCATAACTCCTCGCCAAACAAAGGTACCTAACATACAACATATATCATCTCCCATATTGAGCTTATACTATGATTATGGAGGAGAAGAGTGAAATTTAATAATTCACACTTTTGCTAAATAAACAAGAGAGAATAAATCCAAGGGATGGACTTGCGCTTGAGCTCATAAAGTATTTATCAAAGTTAATTAGCGCGGCCGCAAATTTTCCGATGTCGGAACCAATTATGAAGTCGATTTGTATAATTTGGGGGCTCTCTTTGGATACCAAAGTCTATGCTACGTAACAACCTATATAGCATTATAGAAATTAATTATTTCGCTTCATTCGAAGCTGAATTATACTGAAAAGAACTCGAATTTTCTGAACACAGTCCCACCCATAATATTAAAAAAAAACTTCTCTACCAATGATGGAAAAATTACAATTTCTTTCTTCATTATATTGATTTAAAGATTAAACAATCAGAATGTTTTTATGGGGGGAAGCATAAGAAAAAATTGTATGTCATAAAAAGCATAATAAATTTCGCATATTGGGTACAAAAAACCGCATGTCTGCTCTGTTTAATTTTCACCTTACCAATAAATATTTCACTTCCCCTTTAATGAGAATGGGAAAATTTTATTACATCCATATTAATGATCACTTTTGGTAGCGATTGTGTACAAAATGAGTCGAGTAAAGAGGCTTGTTCGTGTAATGGCGCCTCTGAAATGGGTAATACTATTTGGTAAAAGGGGAGGTTCTTCACGGTAAAGTGCGCAAATGCAACAACCGCTTTTCATATTAAACCCAGTATAATATTTAGGACAATGAGTGTAATAACAATTATTAATAATGTGATTCACTTAAAATGTGAGCACGTGAATAGAAGGGTTAAGGCCCCATACCCAACATACCATGATAAAGTAATTTGACTTTCTTAGGTTGGGGTAACACATTCAAGGAAAAAGGGGTTTTCTTGTGATTCTTCAAGTTGAATAAAGGCTGAATTCCAGCAGTATTTTTTTTATTCTAGCATTAAGGGAAATAAATTTTAATGTAACTCAATATGCATGACTTTACCACGGCTTTTTTGTAGTAATTGCTCGTCTAAAATCTTTTACTCCCTAATGGCTTTCATGTGAACTCAAAAGAAAGGTCTTTTACAATGCTTCAACTTTGCCAAGGTATTGTTATTGAAAGTATATAATAAAGTTATTTTCATTAATACAATAAAGTTGTTTAAGATTTTCAAGAAAATAAAGCTTTAGGACTAATCCTAAAGTTCTAGAAATTTTCATTGGAAAGATGGACGAGTCAAACCAAGAAATCCTTCGTGGAGGGTTCAAAAATTAGTTCAAAAAAAGTTTAAAACAAATTTAACTTTTAAATAATTAATATGAAGGTTACACATTTATTTATTTTTTTACTTTTAACACATAATATCCGAAGTTTTTCATCGGCATGGTGGGGAAAGACAGTAGAAAATGAAGAAAGTAAGTTGTAAAAACCAGGCACTGAGAATACACCCTCTACCACTTTTCCTACTTAATAATTCACATCCCCAGGAATTGAGTGCTATTTCGATTGCCAGAATCATTTTGCCACAAAACGAGACTCGAAAAACATTTGCCTCTTCTACATTGTTGATGTAATCGAATACAAAACACAGTACATTTCCCTTCCCACCCCCTCCCGCCGCTGTATTATCCGTACAACCCCCACATACACACCGTATTATATATACCATCCAATCCAATCCGAAAAAGGGAAGCAGTGACTCTGAAGTGGTGTGTGATCTTAATCGAATCAAAAGAGTGACACGCATCGCAAAGCAGAATTACCCCATGCCATGAATGTGTGTTACGAGAATTAAGAAGTACACGACATTCAAGCCCAGTAACAAATTTACCACTCAATCGAAAGAACTTTCTCCCCATTTTATTGCATGGACACATAATGAAAAAATTACGCTTTCAAAATCTTTGTTATATCTCCATTTTTCGTTTAAATAATTTCAAACTGTATTGCAACATAGAGTTTTGCATAGAAAAAATATATAATATTAATTGAATGCATGTATATAGTTGTCAATAGTGTTTTTATTAGCCTCGATTCAATTGATTTTTTAATATTCATTTCATATTAGAACATGTTTTATATTGCTGTGACTTAATTTATATTAATCTATAAAGTATGGGTAAAAACTATAAAATGTTTCCTATTTCATAGAAATATGTAATTGTACATTATATTTATGTATATGACATAAAATATTAAATGCTTATCAAGTCTGTGAACTTTTTAAAAGCTCAAGCAGAAATTCTAATTATCTACATTCGAAAATATTAAACAACTGGTTGCTTTGGACTTGAATCTTAAGCTTGAATTTGTAAAAATAATTTTGTGGTTAATAAAATATAGAAAAACAACCCTTGACGGTATCCCAACATGTAGCCAAAAGCTTAGAAGAAATATTAAAATATTAAGGGTGCCGTTGACGAATTCAGAATAAAAAAATTAACAGGGACCATTTTTATATAAAAGCTGGCAATTTCATCCCTTTATAGCTATATAGAATGTTAAATTAACCAAATGCTCTCAAAAGATCCTTGAAAGTAAACCACATTTTCTTTCACAGCTTTCATGGGCTTTATTCTCCCTTCTTAATGTCACGATACTCCTCTATATTAAGCTTGTCTATATAAGTCAAGAGAAGACCTTTTAGTCCCCGTATGTTGAGTGTGTTAATTCTCTCTTGTGACTAATAAATGAGAAACAATTAAGTGATTAAATAAATTGATTTCGAAATTAAATCTTCTCCAACGCACAAGGAACTTTTAAGAAGAAAATATTTAAAAGATATGATTTCTGATGCAAAACATTGCATATAATCTCCCAAATTTTCTTTACAGCCATGGCGGATTGTTTATAAAATATTTATAAAAGTTTTTATTTTGCACCCCTAACATTTTCGTCATTTCAATGCTACTGTAGAATTTTTTGCATCATTCACCGTTTTTGTGGAGTGGTTCTCTGACTTTGACACTTTTAAATCGGTCCATAATGGCGGAATATAAATATTTGATGGTTTAAAACTTCATCCCCTTACGTACCTTATGCTGCTATACAGCAGCTATGCTAAATTTTTCATAAAGTCACGTGTCTTATATACCATACAGCAGCATTGAATATCTTAATATGTTGTGTAGAATATAAAGATGCTGGTTTTCATCTCAAATGTAACGATGTTGTTTTTCAGCTGCGCGAATGAAATGAACGCCCCCCGGAGACTGAATTTGAATGTGAATAATTTTCACTCTTGAATATGATCATTTTCATATTAGAGGGGTGTGCTCCCACTAATTCGCTAACAATTCAATTAGGACTGTGACACAGGTGTATGGAAATTGATACAATGGTCGCTTTTTCAACAACTATATGTTGGAAACAACACCGTACCCCCCTATTTTGCAGCAAATACTGTCATCAAGTCTTTAGAGAGATCCTCCCCGCGCACAGAGGTATTGATGAAAATTTTAGAGAACAAATTGAACATTGGTGTAACCCCACTTTGGGAGAATGTAGTTAATTTAACGTAAATTCAACTCACCTCCACTTTGTTCGTCTATTTTGGAACCATGTTTTAACTTGCGCATCAGTCATCTTCAACCCTCGTGCTAATGCTGCTCTCTCTGCAGATGCCAGGTACTTTTGTTTGTGAAATCGCTTCTCCAGTTCAGCTACCTACAAAATTATCGTTATCGTGGTAATCAATTAATTTTATGATAAATACCCTCTTTCTTTTTATTAATTTAATTTTCATTTTTGTAACTTTATTTTGAAGAATTGGGTTTAATTATAAAATCTCTTTAAAATATAAAATGAAATAAAAATTTCATTTTAGTACAGGTAATTTAGGATCTAAACCCATCTAAACTATAGTAAACAATTTTACGTTTACGAATAATTTAAATTTTTGCAAAGAATTATTTCAAAATTGTTTAGAAAGGCTAATTCTTAACCAAATTTTTTGAAATTTCTTTCTTTAACCATTTGGTTTTTACTAAAATAAAGAAAAATTAACAATAAAAATTTCCTAACTGTAATACTCAAAAAAAAAGTTATATTCTATTCTCTAAGAATTCCTTCAATTTATAATTTTCTAAATGAATCGATTGTAATGAAAAAACAAAATAATTTTCATGGCTCGTTATATATAATTTGGGAATATTATTTTGATAAAATCATAATAATTCTATATTCCAATTTACCTGTATTCGTGTAAATGAAGTTCGAGGTTTTTTTCGTTTTGGAGGAGTTCGGTTCTGATAGGGGTGACCGATACGCCGAGCAATTGGAAAGGCTGCTGGAAATATAAAAAATACATCCATTATAAATATTAAAAGTTTTAATGAAAAATTTAAGTTTCAAGGCAGAATCAATTGAGCTAATATTTTTTTCTAGTGAGAAAGCAAAAATTTTCCTAATATAATGCTACACTTTCAATGACTTTTCATAAATTCTGTAAAATCTATTGAGGTATATTAATAAATTATGGTGCAATAAATATGAGCTCCAATTTCGATGGAATATATGATATTATTTTCAAGGCGCAAAAAGTAATATTTGATAACCATAAAAGCTCTTGATCTTCATCGTAAATCCTAAAGAAGAGAAAATCAATAAACAAATTCCCGAGAATATGATAACCACCCCACACGTGGATTCCAAAAACGATGGGACTGTGAAAAAATCCCATAGCATCGCTTTACATTGATTCACGCATGTAAACCCCATCGTAGATATCTTTTCAGGGTGGTTAAGTGGTTGAGGCAAAAAAAAAAAGAACATCATGGCTTAGGGGGTAGTACCTCCTCAACTTGCTTTCCAATCCATTTTATGAAAAGCACGGCGTTTGTCGAAAATAATATAAAGCATAATTTAATATGCTATTCGCAACACTTTCGCCCCTGGAATCGGGGGAAGTGAACGCATGGGAAGACTTTTTTTTACGATGGTGGGGCATTTATGAATAAATCAATAAGCAATAATGTCTAAAAGGATTCAAGGAGGGAGCTTTTATTTCCCCACTTATATCTCTCAAATAATCTCGATGGCTTTATATTCATAAGTAGGTAGGTAATATTATACATATCGTGGTATCTTCTTTGAATATTTCAATATGCTGTCACGTACATATACTATGTATAAATGTGGCTAAAATTGACTAAAAAGCATTTTCTATAGATTCGCATTATATTTTCGCTCCTGTTTTCAATTTGTATTCTCTTTTTTAGTTTGTGCATAAATTAAAAATCCTGAAAGTCAATCATAACGCGTCCAGTTATTAGAGTTGGTATACCACAACGCGGATGGGTCAGTCTATGCGTTGTAATTTAATTTGTGAGTAATATTAGTAGGCAAAGTCGATTTTTTGTAAAATTTACCAATTTGACAGTATAAAATGCTTATATCTTAAGTTCTGTTAGACCTACAGAAATTTCTTGACTAGTTCTGGAAAGGTATTGAAATAAGCTATAATCTACATATATTTCGATACATTTCAAGGTCACCTCCAGAACACAAAATGGCGGATTTATGTTCTACCAAAACAGTTTTTTGCACTTTTCGTCCTGAAAGAATGATTCTAGAGGTTTCTGATGTTCTAGAAAGTTGTAGAGTTTTGCAAAACCTTTAATTTGATACTAAGTTGAGTCAAATCGGACAAGCGGTTCAAGAGATATGGCTCTTAGAACTTTTCAAATTCAAGAATTTTTCAAATGACTATATCTTCTAAACGGCGACATAGAATTTTTTCATTTTCGGACTGATGAAAGATATTGAGTCATGCTACAACATATCAAAATTTAAAGGAAAACGATAACAGATGTTGGGAGATATTGCCCCTTAAAGTTAGGCAATTTTTGTTTTTGATTTTAGCGCCTCTTGCGGATGTTTTTGAAACTTGAAATGTTCTAGAGAGTTGTAGGGCTTCTCAATACCTTTCATTTGATACCAAGATGGTCAAAATCGATCAAGCCGTTCTCGAGTTATATCGAAAAAACACTTTTTGCTTTAGACCGCCATATTTGCTAAACCGCTTGACCGATTTTCAAGTATGAATTGTTGATGAAAACATCTCACTAAGCTCTACAACATACTAAAATTTCAGATCTCTAGCTGTAAGGGAAGTGGTTGACGGTGGTTCAAAATGGCGGACGGCGGCCATCTTGGATTTTGAAAATGCGAAAAAATGAAATTTTACACCCACATTTCTATAGAAAACTTCAAACCCGAAGTCTTTATCTGTTACCGTTCTCGAGCTATAATGCAAAATGTGGAGTCCTGCCCGGCAGGCCGGCCGGCCGGCAGGCCGGCAGGCCGGCAGGCCGGCCGGATCAAAAATTTTCCACCACCATTTTCGTAATGTGGGATGTCTAAAACGTGCTCATACCAAGTTTGAGCCCGATCTAATAGGGTCGGTTTTTCCGACGATTACAATACTTGGTATGCCACGATTGTGGTATACCAACTAATAGTTTCAATGGATGGTGGACATGGAAAAAGTTTTATTAACTTACAGCAACAAATTATGTTAATTATCCAATTAAAATACCTCTAATGCACATCGTACACAAGTCAATGATAACAATTTTATGTTTTGTCTTTGAATATTTTATTTTTGTTCAATTCAACCGGCGTGGAGAAGCTCCGTCGCGACTCTTTTTTTTATCAGAAAACTTTACTTTTATGCCGTCTCTGAATTGTAATGAACTTCGTTATACAAATTGGACAAAAAAGTGGATATCCAGCGAAGAAAAGAGTCGGTACGTCTCCAGCGCGCGAGGGGAGATAACACCCAGCCAGAAACACGTTTTTATACTTACGGATTATGGTGATTAAGTCACCCAATCCATACATCTCTTGTACATACATATAGCATGGAACGGACCGACCACTGCGGAAAGGCCACAAATACCCCAACTGGCGACTATGTTATGTGAAATTGTTTGTTTTTTTCAATGGGATGTTTTTTGTGCGCGTTGCATGTTTGATCCTAATCGACATAAAATTGGTATCAGTTTAAGTTGCAAAGCGTTGAAAACAGTAGCTGATTGCCCATAATATGTGAGTGTGTCTTCTACACAATTCTTCTGGCGGCAAGGTCTCCTACATATATGTATGTAGGTAATATGGCCTGGTGAAGGAGGAGACGCTGAAAGCGCGCCGGATGTGTAGAATTAAAGAAGACATGAGCACCGACAACGAGGAGAGAAGATCTCTCGGTGGTGACTCCAGCAGACGATGAGGGTCATGATGACAAAAATGATACACATAAAAAGTCTTTGTTTATTTTGAAAATTAAACCAAACAACACGTATACACACATATTAAGGGAACAGGCAAAAGACGGATATACCTTTGACATGAAAATTTCACAGACCAATTTACTAAAGGTGAATAATTGCACTTTCGGGACACCGAACTACACCATGCAATTATGGGGCCATGTAGGTGGTCGGTGCTAATCAGAGTGGCCAAAAGGAAGTCAGGTTCCGCCGACAAGAGGATGTCTCCTCGTAATTCCTATTTCCACTCTCTTTTGATCATCATCACACACACACGACGAATATCTGGGCATTCATTTTAATCGTGAAGATTTCGAAGCACTCTTTTATGTTTTGCGAACAAGCACCATTGTTAAAATTTTATAGCAAAGAAATTATGTCATAAAAACACATATAAGAAGTAGAATGAAGTATAACATTTAGAAGTCAATTAATAATTAAGATAGGTAGATACAGGTTCATCTTATTGTCTCATATTAAAAGAAAAAAAGAAAGTTGGAATTTTGTTGTAAAGGAATTTTTAAAAAACCTAAAAACCGTAATTGCCACGACGTGAAAATTGATATTTTCAAACTCTTACATATACTTCGGTTATACAAAAATTATTGTCCACATATAAGTAGTATATTTTGTAATATGAATAATTTTCCTTTTTATTGTATACTTCAGTCAAAGACTAATATTACTGTGAGTATAATTATTTGGTTAAATTCTAAATCTGTATCCTGCACAAAAGGATTAAAAATATTACTATTATTATTATTTACCTACAAATTGAACTTCAGCGATGAAATATTTATTTATCATTATGATTATTATTTATATATATATTTATTTATAATAATGGAGATGGCATCAAAACTGATGTTTCCCATAAAATGAAACTGATATGTGTTATGCAAATTTGATTTTCATGATTATTTATATCTTTATTTTATACACTGAAGACAAAGAACTATTACTTCTTTGATTATTCAAAAATTATTAATTCATTTAATACTTCAATAAGATTCTGTCCAAAAACATTTTAATTTATAAAGGAAAATAAAACTTGGAACTAATGAGCAATCTTTAAAAAAAAATTGAAATACGAATTAATTCTGTTCTTTCTTTACGTGTAAGGAAAAACGCCAGATAAGCATTAAATAGAAATTTTTCCTGTCTACATAATTATTCTGCCTTAAAACTTACGGTTAAATGTATAATGTAAGTTCCCTAAATAATTATTTGAAGACATTGATAATAGAATATTATTTTTCTTAGTGCCTATCAAAAAAATAAAAATTCACGTCACTATTATAAAATAAAAATATTTTAACGACAAATTTTGTCAGACGGTGTTAAGAGATTTTTCGAATACATTTAAATTATTTATTTGCGAATATTTGAATGAGTTATTTTAATTATTATCATTTCTTATAAAAAAGCACAGATTTATAAATTCGGTAAAAACTCATTGACAAAAAATCACTTTATCAACTTTTTCAAGCATTGCATCGTGACCATAAACTGAGATCTAAAACGACGAACAATTAAATAAGTTTACAATAAAATATGCTAAAATAATATCTTTTTTTTTTTTAATATGATTTCTCAAGATAAAAAAATCGAAAAATAATGACAGGAAATAGATAATTTTGTCGTTAGGATATGAGTTCAATGCTCTTACTAAATAATCATTAGATATAATTACTAGCTCCATGTTCCTTTATTTTACATCGTGTAGGTATTAATGTAGGTAGTGTTTCAATTTATGTAGTAAATTAATATATTATTACCTGCTAATCGGTCTTTCACAGCCTGATGAGCGAGGGCAGCAGGATGTAGGGGCGGTAGTGCCCACGTGAGTGGAGTACATGGACCCCTCTGTGGGGGTACTCTCAGCACGTGGCCAGGTGGATACAGGGGATACGTGTAGAGACTACCGGCGGCTGTGGAGTATGTTAAACCCGCCGACGACAGTGCGGATGACAATTTACTCTCGGTATCCAAGAATTCCTTATCATTTTTATTATTATTCTCAAAAGGTTTCGATAGTAGACGTGATATGCTGAAAGGCAGGGTTTCACTGGAGGAGCGCGTCTGTTCCGACTGAATCGGTTCGCTGTGGAGGAGACAAAATGTACAACAAAGTTACAAGTGAATTACTCATGGAGCTTGATGGTGGAAACCTGTTTAATCTAAGCGAGCATTAAAAATCTCTAAGAGTAATATTGTGAGTCTCTTAAACGCACGTCTTTATCTCAAATGCATTTGGATCATAAATCAAGCTTGTTATGCATACCGCAACATTTTCGTTCGACATTTGTATATTTTGTAAAGCAGTCACTAAAGGCAATGTTAATGGGACGCTTTAGCAAGGAAATATGTCAGTTTTAGCACAAAATACAGTCCTGTTTGCATTATTGATATCTCACAAGATGTTGATTTGCATATGGCTATGTAGTTTATACTAAAATTGTGCAAAATGAGGGGAATATACATATTATGTATATGTATGTATATAATCACCTTATGGCAGTTTCTGAATCATCATAGCAACTTCCGCCACCGTCACAATCAATATCTGATCCACTTCCTCCGCAACTCATCCTCGAGTCCGAATCCACATCCACATTTATTTCCTGTTCGTCGTCCCCGTGGGTCGACATTGCCGTTAAGGGCGCTATTTTGGCGGCTATTGCAATTGACCCCAACACCCAACAAAAGCACTTTGATCACCACTTGCAAGCCACACTTGTACACCACCTGATACGGAGAAATTATTGCTCACATTGCCTTATTAACGCTAACACCTTATTGAATGGTGGAACATGTCCCAGGGGTATCACAGTCACCGTAAACATGAACAGCAATTTGCTGACCGTTAATTGACAGCGATATGGATGAAGGTAATCATCGAGGTGTCAACATCCAAATCACACATTGGCTACCTCTCTGTCGCACACAAGAGCCCCAATGGGAATTGCTGGGTCAAGAAATTGGTCAGAGAAATTAAGAAATTCGCGAAAGTACATTAATCACTCAAGGATCTCCTGAAATTTCTCCTTAACACCTGTGATAATTAATTTCTTGCTCTACTCTTTCACAGAATTGTCTTAAGGATTTATTATGTAGTTAGAAAGAAAGAGGAATCTTTTTTCGTTTAGGCGCCAAAAAATAAATTCCCGCGTCCGCTCAAGATGCTTTCCGGAGCACTTCTGGACAAAGACTGCAGAGGTGCCGGATAAGCAGAAAGAATAGTGAATCAAAATGTGGTGCGCTTGAGTACCACCATGACTCCGCCTTACGGATTGCGCGTTCATTGAGATGGTAGCTGGTTGTGTGAGTTCCGCGGTGTCTGATGCCATGGTGAGTTGGTCGGTTGGGCGTATCAGCGGTGCTGCGATTGGTTCAGATTCCCGGTGTTTAGTGCAAGTGCGACGAGGGAAATCGTATTTATTTTGATTTGGCGAAGCAATTTAGTTAGAAAATGGCCAAACGGATTTTCTTTGCATATTACATAGGACATTATAGCACTCGAGAAGTAGAATACATTGTCAATTGACTGCTTTATTTGTCCTTTTACCACTCCCCACATTGCTATATACTTAAGCATCGTACATATAGAGGGGTTTTTATTAAAAGTTATGTGATATGGTAGAGGAAATTAATTATAGCTTCCGCGAAGATGGATGTAATCTATGTAATCACATTACAGAGGAGTGACAAACACTTATCTTTTTTTTTTGCTGAATAATTTATATGGGTGGACAAGTTGAATTAAGTAAATTTTATTAAAGAGAAAATTATCCTATTGTCTTTGTTTTCAAGAAGCCTTAAAAAACAGATTTATTATGCATGGTTTTATACAACATAGTAATATGTGGGTATATTTTTGCGATTACTTCATATCTGAGAGATTTTATGTAATATCGCTGTATGGAACTTCCGAAGCGTGAAAACGTATTAAAGCTACAGAGTGGAAAATGTTGCAATATTACGTGCTAATTGAATTGCTGCAAACAATTGTATACAGAGAGGTTTCAATTAACGAATGATATGTCGTATTACATGCGTTTTTTCTCTATCTTTCTTTCAGATTCTTACGTTCTTTCTCCTTATACCTTCCCTTTCATTTATTTTCTATAGGCTTTATACTCATGTACAGTATTCTAATAAGAAATATTGAAATTTGTTTTTTATGCTTTCCAAATTTTTAATCTAATAAGAGTAAACCTTTTGAGTTCACTAATTGAGACCTCTCTGCGTTTAGAAAAGTTGGAAAATTGTCATTTAAAGATATGAAATTAATAGAAATATAGGTACATAGCTTAGAAAAATTATATATAGCACATACGTACGTATAAAAGCTAAAAAAATGCAAAAATGAGCTTGCAATGAATGATTACAAAAATGCTTAAGCATATGGAAATTATAAATTTTCACAATCTCAATTAAGTAGCATTTGCATCATAATTATATGTAAATACATACATATATAATTTTGCGTTTTATGTATGTAGGTAGTTAAGAAATAATACATTGTTAGATGGTCATTTCAAACATTTGAGAAGAGTATCGTGAATGACATCATAGTGTAATTTCCATTAGAGCTTTTTTAGTTAATTTTCTTTGGGGAAATGAGGAGAAAGTCCCTCTTAGTAGTCTTACAGTCAAATCTTCAATATTATTAAAGAAAAAAAAAATGAGTGGTCTGAAAGGGAAGTGTAATCCAAATCATAAACCTTAACCGCAATTTCCGCTTGTTAAGTAGATTCACAGGAAGATGATTGTGGAGGCACAATGAAAAGGGGACGGGAAAGCTATAAAAAATGAAAATCTATTAAATACTTATTCGCAACTCCAAATGAGAATACGAAAACCATCAACGGACAGAACGTGAGAGCCCCGCAGTGATAATAATCGCCACACAACCAGCGGCGTTTTGTAATTTAAGATGATCTCAAGACAATTATTTTTTAGAAAACCATCATTTGAGGAGACAATTTTGTGGGGATGTCTATATAGTGGATTTATATGATATAGTCATGTTGATGGAGCAAAAATGAAACGCCATGGACGACGTCAGACGGAAAGACAAATTTGTGGTTGATAGAAATGAGTTTTTGGGTAGAGTATTTCCCAGAGGATCTCGTATGTCTGTTGCAACATTAATGGGATATGCCTGAATGGTCATAAAATAGGCTCTTTCTGAATTCAATCTTCAATTTATTGCCCTTAAGTAGACCAATAACTATATTCTTCGGCTACGAGACTTGTATTTTCTATTGGACTTGATTCAAGCAATTTGTGATTCCCAGCGGTTTGCACGGAAGATAAAGTAAATTTCCATTGTGATACTGGTAAATTTTATTTCTTCATTCAGATCACATAACAATGACATCGAATAAATTGTGCCTCCGGTGGCGAAACCAAAGCTCTTATACCAAAAACAGAGGGCTTTGGTGGTATGAGATGGACTTTATTCTATCGAAAATTCATGTTTATGCACTGATGTAAAATAAAAACTTTTATGATTATTTTTTAAATTAGTTTTGTGGACTTGATTGAAATTTAATTTAGATATTTTATAGAAAATATAAAATTTATGAGACTCTAAATTTTTTATTAAAATGGAAAACTAGGTCTTCTAAATGTTTTTCTAAAGCACAATCTTTAAATTTTATAGAAAAATGTTTTATTGGATTTCCTAATAAATGAAATACAAAATTAAAAAAAAATATAGAATGATAAAAAATATTATTCAGTAAAATTAAAAGGAAAAATAAGTGCTGTAAAAAATATATAATACAAAAAAACAAACAAACTTGAAGGAAGGAGAATCTTAACAGTGTAATATTCTCTGCGGATGAACACAATCGTATTCTGATACAAATTGTTCTGCAATAAAAGGCAAAAGTCTGTTATAAATAAATAAGTAGACATTCTCACATGCATACCAAGCACCGATTGCTGTGGCAAGAAAAAAATCGCAATACACCATCGGAGTGACTCCCCTCAATACATTAAGTTCTTCGATATACCACACTGAATGCTAAACTGGGAAGCACCTCATTTCGCTACAATTTTCAGCATCACTTCACTTCAGAAAGAGGAATATATTGTTGATGAATTTTTAGGTAGCTATGCTATATATTAAAAAAAGCTTTGCCTTTGACACCTTAAAAAATTCTATAGTTGTCAAGAAATTTTGCATAAACAGATATCTTATATAGACGATATAAGTAAGTATTATTTTTATGAAAAATATATAAAATCTTTTATAAATGAATAATTCAATTCCAACAGTGCAAAAGTAACTGAAAGAAGGTAAAAGAAATATTCATACAACAGAGAAAACGACTTTATATTTTTCAACTCAATCCTCAGTGCAATGTTATTGGTGTATATATAGCACTGTAAGCCAGGGAGGTGGATACGTGCTAAACCAAGTAATGAAAAATAAAAGAAGATTGGTGAACATAAAAAAGCAAACAATCGTTTTCTTCGAAACGAAGTAGCAATGGTCAATTTATACCGTCTTCATTTATTTCTTCTGCCATCTTGAATAATTTATTTTATCTCTCAGCTATTTTGCAAGATTTATCTTTGCTCACTCCTCACTGTCATTTTATGCAATGAACTTGGTATTCAGAGCCCAAAGCGACTCGAAAACACCATTCTTTGCCCCCAAAATATGCTATGAGGGTGTGAGGAGGGTTTTGCTTCAAATGCATGGAATTTAAATTGGAATCTTTTCAAGAATTTTCTCTGAATCTCCAAATGATCTTATGTGAAACTACAATTATTTGCATTTCGCATGCGGGAGATTTATAAAGAAACAATTTTCATTTTGTACAAATTCAACTTAATAATATTTCTTTATTATAAAATTCAATTCCATGAATTACTCTTTTAGTCTTTTGTGAGGAGAGTTGAGGGAAAAAAAGCGCAAGATCACGTTCGTGGGACTTACAATTTAAAGTCAAAATGATGGGATTCGTATACGCAAAAACGTTTAAGTGTAATTTCATAAGACTTCTTTGACTCGCCAATTTCATCTTATATTTTCAGTATATAACCGTATATAATATGTAGGTATATGGGCACATCATTTTCCATTCGGCACTAAATTACAATTCACGATGAACGATGGCAATCAGCGACCAAATGAAATTGGCTTCTCTGTCATTTTGCATGAATAAATTTACAATCTTATACATAGTTTATGCACGGATTTAAGTACCATGTTTCAGGAAAAGCAATCAATAATCTAATCGTGAATTTCTCTTTATTTTTCTTCTTTTCCCGGCCTCCCATCATCGTCGTGTATCATACTTTGTTCATAAATTGTTTTAAGAGGTTTGTCCGGAAAGTATCACATAAATTGGTTTGATTGATTTAGCTATAGAATATATTTTTCAAATTGGTTCATTATAAAACGGAAACGAATTAGGATTATTTATTCAATATTAAAAATATTTATTAAGTTTTTTTTCTGAAATTAATTTATTTAAAATTGTTGAAAATAATTTTAATGACTGTAGACTTTATATTTGGGGGTTGTTTTTCGGGGGAGCAGTCAATAAAAAGATCGATGTTGCGAAACGCGTCGCAAAACTAAACATCGATCTTTTTATTGACTGCTCCCCCGAAAAACAACCCCCAAATTTAATTTATTTATTTGAGATTTTTTAGAAAAATAATTAAATTATTAAATTTAATTTAAATTATATGTAATATATTATACCCGGCGTCTCCACTGTTATTCAGAAGTAACAAAAGGGTGTCGATTGTGTTAATTTTTTTCCTTCTCTTATAGTTTTAGTGTTGTAAAATTTTTGGTATTCTTTTAAAAATATTCTAAGGATTTGACAGTTTGTTTCTGTCTTTGATTATTTTATAAAAGAACAATTACTTTTCAAAGATTTCTTTAAGAACTTTCTCAAAGAAATAGTCAAAATCTTAAAACAACCTTAAAGAAGGGTAAAGAAAAGATAATTGAAAAAATAACCAGGAACCTCAACCTCCACAAATTTTAATTTTGGCTCTCCTATAGGCATTATGAATCATGGATCCACAGTAACTTTTGCAGACACCCAATTTCTTCGTCCATAGTTAAAACAACACGACTTTGCGTCTTCATGTGGACGTTTTTTTTTGTGTTTAACATTTCATTTTTAAAGAGCTCCAATATATTCGATGATTATGGTAAAAATTCGAATTGCCTTGTCGCCGAATCCAAATTGTTATGAAACAAGTTTTTGTCATATAAAATAAATAACTAAAAGCTTTTAAGATATAACACGTCTTTTAAAATGTTAATAAGAGGAATTAAGATAAGGTAGTGGAACAAAAGCCTAAAGAGGAAAAAAACACAAATAAATTAACTCGGAGATTGATAATGTGATTGGAAAATGAAGTATTTCGTCGTTCTCCTCGTCTTCCTTCTGTCTCCACTTTATGTGGATTGGAGAACGCCTCAATTTGCTGTTTTTTTTCTGTCGTGTCTTTTTGGTGCTTTTTTGCAGACATCCACAGAGGATACACTGCGCAGAATATACACCAAGAATCGTGTAATAAAATCCGGATTTTCCTCAATATCTTTAGCTGAGAATTACTCAAAATGAAGTGTCTATTAGCGCTATGAGCGCCACATTTGAGACTCCCTTTCCTCCGCGGCAAAGTCAGACAAACGCGCGGGAAAAAGAGCAGAGAGGAACAGAGAAAGAGAAGAATTTTGGTTTGGTATTTTAATTTCTTAGCTGCCACGGTATCTTATCATGACGCAATTACTTATGGTTGGCGAGTATGTCCTTAATCAATTTCAACAAAGAGCTCTTAACATTCCACTTTGGAGAATATTTGTGTGTGCGTGTAGTGCTCCACAATATGTATCGTTCTTTCACGTGGGAGGTAAACTATTATGCATGCACTGTGTCGTTTTTAGAGGTGGAAAAAAGACAATAAATAATGTCACTCTTCTTTGCCAAATGTGCACTGTACTCTCTCGTAGGAAAAAGAGAAATTGTCTGGGTGTGAAAATGTAACGAAATAATATGAATATCGATCTGTCTAGACTGTGAATTATTATTATGTAGGTACACTCAACGGGGATTAAACAAACAACTATGTTTAACTTCATGACGACAACATTTTCAACAAGATAAAATAATCCTATCCAACATGATATAAATTAAATGTCTGATTAAATTCTTTATTGTTTAAATTACTAATTCTAATTATATGCAATTCTTACGTTAAACCTCAGTATCTTATTAATTTATTGAGCCAAGATTAATGTCAGAATTAAATACCTTTCATATTAAAGACTTCACAGACTTCATTAAAGGCATGGCAAGATCATAAGACTCATAAGGTGATATGAAGGTGTGCGCAAAAAAAAACAGAGGCTCAAGAAAACTAACTCATTTCACCCAAGGTTATCAATTTGTTTAGTTCAAGAAGATAATTAATCAATTAAAAATTTCTTAGTTGATTTTTATTTTATTTTTAATTTTATAATTTTTATATTGTTCGAAATTCAGTTGCAGTTTGAGAATCACTGATGTTTGGTATGTGTCTTCAATATTCGAAAAAAAGCGCTTATACTAAGGGTCGAAGATCGAATGAGAAGTATTCAGTGAGGACGCTTTAGTACTAAACTTACTTTTAGCACCAGTATTCCCAACAACGCTGAATAGAATAACTTTTATTTATTTAAATTTGAATTTAATGTTTTTTTAACGTCAAATAACTGATAATATTTAATTTATAACCGCATGTTTGGTTATTTTTATAGAATTAAAAAAATTAAGAGAAAATGGCGTATTATAGGAGTTTTCCTTAATATTGAAATGAAAAGGCATTTTTTTAAAAAATTAAATGAAAGTGAATAAGAAGAACTGGAGTGTTCACAGAGCTTCAGGGACATTGCGTGGATGCTAATTGATAAATTCATAGCAATCCCGGGTGTACCCCTACCGGAAACATTCAAATGAATCCGTCACGAGGCCCCCAAAGTCAAAAGTGTAGGAATTATATAGTTTCCTTGAAGCTTGTGATTCTACAACCATAATAATTACTCATTATTGTCGATAATCGCCCAAGATGCTTTTAATTAAATGCGATGATCGTGATTGACGAGTTAAACCAATTTAAATTGCTGTAATCCAAGATGATGCTCTGGGTTTTTTTTTCGTGGAAAAGTTACCCAATGCCATTAAAGATATGAATTTTCCTTCAAGCAAATCCCCAATACGATGAGCCTGAGATGTGTTTGCGAGAGAGACATCCGTCATTCGTTTTATCATAATTGAAATAATAATCACATGAAATGGTATTTCAAAATTAGATCTGTTTCTCGCTTTTCCACCGCAATAGTCTCAAAATCAACAAACATCAGATCGAATTTATGGCGCTTTCGAATATTAAATTATGGCATTTAGTACCTAAACACCGACGGGGTGTATGTTTTTTATTTTGGGGTCTGTCTCATTCCTCTTTTTTTTCGTATATACATACCTCAAATTCACACGTTATTGTCCGTATGCCACGGCGTGGAAGACAATTTTTATTAACGTTTATTGCTTGGAAATATTTAATGGGCATATGGAATCACGCCTCGGACAAAAAACTACCTCCCACATTCTCTCTCAATTCATTTCCCTAATCATTCGGGGTAAAATAATATTCATGGTATTCATGCTGTTTACAAGACGCACAAGCGATGGTGTGTATATTAATTTCTCACAGCCGCCCAAAAAAAGACCATGAGAGATTTTCGAGAAAATCAACACATTGATATGACTTGCCTTTAATAAAGCACCAATCTTTTTAATTTCTTTGAGAACTGAGAGAGATTAAATTATATTGATTTCATGGTTTTGCTTTAAGAAATTCCTTTCAAAATTGAACTTTTCGACAGTTTGGAAATTTTTAATAATAATATTATGATTTTTTTTGTGATTTTTTTAAATCTTCTATCTACTACTAAAAAATCATCACTGTCTTATTGAAAGCTCTTCTTAGAATTAAATAATTATTTTTTGTTATTAAATCATTTTTAAGTCATTTCAGCGATATTTGTAAAACATTCTTGAGCATTGCTAAGGTTAACGGCCTCTGGAATTTTCCGTAAAATTTAAGTAAATGTGGGTAGTCAGATTTCTCGATGGTTTATTATTATATGTTTTGGTGTAAAGATTTTTTTTTTGTAATTTTTACATTTTTTTTTAATTCTGAAAGATTAAAAAATATTTTCCTCGATTCAGCCATTTGGCTGTATTTTCACGCTTTACACACTTTCAGTAAAATTTTCCTTCCACATACATAAGAACTTCGTAGAAGCTTTTGCGCGATTCCACGAGAAAATATAATCTTAATTGGTGGAGAGACAATTAGAAAGATTTATAGGAATGGAAAGCAGGAAGAAAATTCAATGTGGGTCATACTTTGTTTATGAGCCATTTATTATACAACATCATGTGACACTGTGTGATGGAATTAATTGCCGAAAATTAAATTGTTGAACAGAGATCGGTGCCAAAAATCAATTAAAAATAGAGTTATAGGGCACAACATGTTCTGGCACCTATTTATTCAATCATATTCGGAATATAATTATACGATTAAGAGAATGGTGTCGCAGTCCTACACGGTCATTCAATAGATAAATGTGCGAATTAATTAATTAAAATGTTTAGGCATTTTGCAGTGAGGCGAACGAAAAAGGCATATTGCACATTGTACATCATTCACAATTTCTGACGTAGGTACACTACAGGGGAGGATGGTGTGGCCTTAGGGGGAAGGGTTTAAAGGCTTTCGCAAAATAAAGTTCTTTTTGGTAGAAGGAGAAACATGCAAATTTTGGATGAATGCCAAAAGCATGAGAAATCGCCCAGAAATCATCTCACTTAGCTAAATAACTGCATGAATGTGCAAAATGAATATGCTGGGGAGATCTTTTGATTAAATACGTTTAAAGTGGTTAATTAAATTGTGTCTAATTCTGTGTGGATTGGTTGCCACCAAAGTGGCATCTGTCTGTGTACAAAATTATACTTGACAGTGCATATTTGACTCATTTTACTGCCTCTTAATTGAAATTCCGTCATTTTTTTTGTAGCTGTTGCACACATATAGCAACCTAATAGATACGGAGGCGAAGAAAGTGTCAAAGAGCCATTATTGGACCATTGTATGTCCTAATTCATACTCAATAGGTTCCATTCTGCAATATGAATTATTACATACGGAGCAAAGAGTTAAGAGCTTTCTCCCTCTTTGCCTCATGACGTTAATTGCCTCGTATTAGCGACAAATTATTTACACCCAGTACACCCAAGAGAGTCGCATGACGACATTGGAAAATGGAAATGAATATGCAAATTGGTAGTGAGATGAGTGATAAATAGAGACCGGCGTGCGGATCTCTTTGCCGCCTTTTTCGTCAAAAAGCCTAGCCTTTCTTTTCATACCACCATCCTTCAAGATGTTCCATAATTGAAGAAATTGTATTCCATATTTCATTTTATGCAACTATACCCAGTCAAATCCATTTCTAACATTTACATAAAATTTGCTTTTATAATTTTTGCTAAAAAGCTCCATTGTAGGTAATGCATAATTATACTTTGAAGGAAGTGTGTGAAGTCTTCCGAATTTAATGGAAGTAAAATGCAAATTAAAAGCAGTTAGTTAAAAATCTGTAAAAAATATGTATTTAAACTAATTTTGTCTAATAATAAAAATAAAAATTATATTAATAAATTAATTTTAACTTAACTTTAAAGAGGAGACAAAGCTTTAAAAAAATTCACATTAAAAAAATGATTGATTCATTTCATTTTAATGAAAGCGAACTTATTATTATGGGTAATGCAAATATATTACTTAATTTTGCAATGTTCCATATAATAATTCTTGCAAGACTTAAAAAGTCGCTTGTCTTTCACTGTGAAGGCATACATAATTTGAGTTTATACACCCTTCGTTGTTTCACATAATAACATTCAAAATTGATGTCGCGCTCATTTGATTTATATTGCCGATGAAATCAATTTGAAGCCAATATTGTGTCGCATATGTATTGCTTCTTCTTGTGTGTCACAAAAACCGTGTGCCCTCCATTTCAACCACCTCCCATTCTTCGAGATAATTAGAAGACCGCTCGCGCCGACAAAAGACAGAAGAATTTGCATAACATTATATTGATCACGACATTTTGCCAAATACCCAACACAACACTCGATGCTCACCACTTACAATTTTCATGAAGGAAAAACAATAATAATGACAACAACGACAATTTCATGGGGAAATATTTTGCACAAACCATATCTAAGATGTGTCAATAAGGATAGGTTAACTCTCAAGGTGTATAATTTTGATGAAGAGATATTCAATTAATTTAACAAACTCTCCGATAGTGTGTCATTCAATAAAAATAGGGGTGTTTTCATGGATTCTATGAAATCAGTAAACTATTATTAATTTTATTTATTTTTAGCTCAATATCGTAGTATTACTTTTCAATTTTCCTTTCACTCCTACTCTTTGACATGTTTGTATCAATAATTTTACCTTTTAACTTGTCCACAATATTGTATCCTTCCCAAGGAAAACTTTAAGGTAGTTTGTGGTGGAAAATGGGGTAGACAATTTACTTTAAAATAAAGTGGAGGTGTATTTGAAAAGACAAATTTGAAATCCAATTAAATTGCTAAATTATTATAATTATTTGGGAATTTAAACACGTAATACTTGAACTTCTGATCCTCAAGATTCCAATTGTGGTGGACATTATCTTAAGCAATTAAAAGTTTAATCTTATCTTTATATTTTCATCAAAGAATTATAATTTTCAACTGCAAATGAGTGTATGAGGGAAATCCATAAAAGAAAAAGAAAATTCCTGGGAAAATATAAAATTCAACGTAAAAGGATAACTGTTAGCAAAAACTATGTTAGGGATTTATTATTAAAATTTGATTACAAGTAACTCAACTAAAAGATAGTTGTTTGATTTATACATAAAGTAATCCACATTTCTAGGAATTCTGTAATAGTTCGTGCTTACTTGAATTTATCATGTAAGTAGAAAGACTTTCAATTACACAACCTTTGTAATATTCTAACTTTTTCAACAGATGTATATTTCATAGTAAAATGACGATGTATGGTGATGATATTAGCCTAGTTTTTGGTTAAATATTAAAACATAGAACCACCTAGTAAGTAACTTTAGAGAACTATAAATAAATTTCTTACTTTTTGCCTGAAATTAGATAGGAAAGAGGTAAGTAATTACCTGGCATCATGTCCTGCAACGGTGCTTTAAATTTTAATTGAGGATGCAAAATTGTTTTAATTGTACATTTAATTTTACAATAAAGACTTTTTCCTCAGCAATAACTTGCAATATTTTTATTGTTTTACTTTATTATGTCACGCGAGATTTTTCTTATACATATACCGAAAAGCTTCGCAACAAGCCAACTGTCGTCCAGTGGAGACATAATTACATTTGACATGCAGAAAGAAGTCATAAACTTTCTTCAAAATGATATGTATTATTACTTACTTATTAATTAATTTGTTTACAGTTACTGAATGACAATTAGCATGAGCGACAAACGAAATTAATATTAATATCTTGAGGTTTTATTTAAATAGTTTCACACGGGGCGACTGCATATCTCGTGTCGATAGTGAGTAGAAAATGTGATACAGCGCATTTTGGTTTTCGTATTTTCATTTATGCTGTGCAGTTGATATGCAATTATGCGGGGCGTTTGCAGAGTTTGAAGGCAATTTCAGTGATTATTGCTAAACCACGCAAGAGTCATTCGCCGTAGTGTTTGAAGAGCTTAAAGCACGTACATATGTAAGAACACTTTTATTCGTAACTGTATGGTATAAATGCTTTGCACATTGTCGTGAGGCTTACACTTCATGATTCTCTCGGCCATTGATGTTGAGCGTGTTAAGCAGACAAATTGTTGGAAATTAGAATTTTATTTCCATATTACTCTTCTTTCGATCACACTCCTATATCTATTTTGCAAAACCTTATGTTTTAACATGAATGGACATAGGTATAGGTAATTATTATGTAGATATAGCCGAGTATGACCGCAAGCGAATACTTGTACACAACTAGAATAGCACAGAGTCGACTTTTTAGTGTCTCGTTTCTCGTATCACGGAATAGGAGTCATTAAACGAGCTATCAATTAGCGATCATGCAATGAAATATTTATAGTTGACTCGGTTAACAATTTGTCAAATCAACATCAGCCTTAATTCGAACTAATGATATGGGCATGATGGTCGTTGCGGCTGCCTTTTCTTCTCTCACTGCGTGTGCGACCATTCGAAATAAATGGATTCCAGTCGCATGATTCGTACAAATACATATTATATTCTACTTTCCTTCCACATATCTTGCAATCGTGCTCATGATGAAAGTTCAAATGAATACCTTTCGCAGATCTAATCCAGACACTTTTTTTTAATCATGCAAATTAATAAATCTACTGATTGCGAGTAGAATATTATTTGAGTTCCAATAGTGAAAGATAAACAATGTGAATTAAGACACTTGATTGGATAAACATTTGTGAACTTTCTTTCTAGCTATGTTCATGGAAAAGCTTCAGAGCTTGGGGGCTTAAATTTGACTCAAATCTACTTTCTCTCTCTTTTCCATAGTTTTAAAGGTCAAACTGCTGAATGAATTGTTTAGCTTTATAAAGCTTTATTTATGTATTTCAATTTAAGGTATTTTTATTAAGAACAAATCAATCAATGAACTGTTTCTGTTTGAAAACTTTATAATTTTTGTTTTTTTAATATATTTATGGACAATTTAAGGGAAAAAGAAAATTTAGAAATTATAGCACCCCCTTGAAAACTCTTATGCATAAAATAGCCCAACTTTAAAAGCATAGAATGATGTTTGAATTAAATTGAGGTGATATGTATGTCAAACAAAGATATAAAAAATCTGAAATTTTGTGTGAAATTCACCCAAAATAAATCATAGTTGAGCACTTAAATATTAAATAATAAAAAAAGCGTTTTTTTCCTCTCATTCGGGCATGACAAATTAATATTTTGTAATAAAATGACAGTAAAGGCAAAAAGTAAAACAACTGATGTGATTAATCTTATGTTGTGAAAATGTGTGCAGAGATAATGATAATTTTTTCTCCATGCGTGCACAAAACAGTGTGACTTCTGTGTCGTTACGCACTGTGAAACTGCGTGCAGAATTGAATTGATTTCCATTGTGTATGTCTTACTTTTTTTCTTACCTCTTTTTCCTCATCATCGATCAGACATTGATCTATTGTTTTATGTGGAATAATTAAGATATTTATTGGCAAATTGAAATGTATATGCGACAGCAATGAGTGTTCCGGATTTGCTATGGAAAGAGAGACATTTACATTACTCTCATGGGTGAGACAATAGGAAAAATGGTCGAGAGGCGTCACGAATGGAAATTAATTCAGAATTAGCAGTGAGGATTCATAGTTAATTAACTTAAAATGATTTTGTTACATAAAGTGTGGCCGTTGATAGAGCAAGCAAAACGCAGTGAAAAACGTGTGGTGGATATGGTGGTAAAATAAAAAGACGTGAATTAATATCAAAACAGACAATCTCCGCGTACACTTACTAAAACTTAATGCGATGTGATCGTCGTCGTCTTAGTTCACATCATCTTCGGGCGGGCTGAATCCAAACCAAGTGGCTCGCTCTTGTGTGTGCGGCTCCTTGCAATTTCAGCATTTTGGTCTCTTGATGAAGCGCCGACACACTCCGGTAGTCATTTGTCAATTTTATTCATCCGTCACTAAGGGTCCCGAGAATGTATCGCTAAAAGACATTCTAATTATCAAAAATGATGGCGACACACACAAAAAAGTCTCTTCCTTCATCTCAAAAGACAGAATGGATATATATCCCGCGCAGTATTTAATTAATACAATTAACATTTTTTACTGATGGATGTGATTTTAATAGTGAAAAGAATGGTCGAAAAAAAAGTGACGGCTCTACGTAGACCTCATATCCGCAACATAATCTTCTTCCATATGCGAATTGGATGAATATGAGTGAGGGCACAATTTCCGTTCCTCAAAAATCATTTCTCATTTCAAATTTGACCCCAAAATGAAACACATCAGAGGACAATGATCTCCTTCGTTTTTCTGGCGAATTAGTTTATAAAATTTCTGAGTAGCAACAATCACGCGGACGATGATCTGAAAAGGATTAAAGAAAGAAAGAGCATCTGTTTTCACGGAGTTTCAAGCTACTACATCCAGTAGCTTTAATCCATCAGATTCCCTAATTAATTGCCACGAAGCAGATATAGCCTTAGTTCCTTTATTATTATTTTTTTTAATTTAAAAGTCCACAAAAAGATAACCGATTTTCTCAATAAAAAAAGCTTCTATCCTATAAAGCTCACTAGCAGTATACATAATCCAACATATGGTGCAGAATGTTGTAACCAATTAATTGGCATTCAATGATGAAAATGTGAAATTTCAATTAATCCCTAATAAGGTGATATGCGAAATGTGCTTGGAAATGTGTGATTAAGTAAGAGACCATACCAAATTCGAAGGTAAAATCCGGAGTTATTTAATTAAATTAATCACATTTTTGCAAGCATCAAGCGCATGTCTTTTTCGTTCCATTTCTCCTGAATTTTCATGACTTATTTTCTTTATTTTGTAATTTCTTGAAAGCTTTTTTTCATTATTTATTTCTTCAGCTAAAAGTATGAAGAAAACAAATTTAACAAAATGCCTCAATGTTGAATTAGAGAGAAAATTATTCTCATTTGCTCAAGTATGTCTGACTTTTTTAAAAAGACGTTGCGGCGTATTTTGCACTGATTTTTTTTTCTTTAATTTTGTCAAGTGAAAAAAGAGGGAAAAAGTATAAAATAAGGCACTAAATGACTTGGGAGTTAATGGGGAAAAAAGTCTAAATGAAGATGAAAAGAGCTAATATGAAGTAGTTGGAGGGAAAAGACTTCGCGCTCTTCGCGCTACAAATACAATATATATAGTGCCTTTTCTTTGCTTTTTTGAATGTTAATATGCGTTTCTTTGCAACTCATGTAACAATAACATCAAAGGAACCGCCTCCTGGGTGGTTGCTTGGTGTTGGTGGTTGTTTCGCTTCGCGGCAAGTGTATATATAAAAGATTATGTTGGGTCCCTCCATTGATCATATTAATATTATTATTATTCCTCGTCGGTGTCTCAGATACAGATTTACAATACTAATGTTCTGAATGGTTATAGAAATTTGCACATCTAAATGACCACACGAGTCAATGATGGTGATGAGGATTGCAAAGAAGGAGGATAAATTCAGAAAAAGGCACAGCCGGTGGAGTGCGCTGTAAGACGGTATGTTTAAAGGGGGAAACGCGATTTTGTGTATACGTATGGGTTGAGATTTGATGAAGGATCATGCAGACCGCAACAATTTACGACGATTTAATGAGGGAAATATGTTTATATTATTTTAGCAACATAATTGCATGTGCCAAAGTGGAAAGAGGTGTGAGACGCTGATATGAATTTTTGATGTTTAAGTGTGCTTCTAATTTACGGTTCATACGATCAAAGGTAAATGCCGCCGACAATTTGTACAAATGTGTTACCTTTGAGTCATTCTGCAATGGGACAAGATGCTCATAAATTTTAATGTAAATTCCCCAATTGCGCAATTTCATCGCAATTGTTTGTTCGATGCCTCCTTTACTTAGATATTCTTACACAGGCATTCTCCGCGGCAAGGGTGGTACATTAAGGCAGATTGATGTACTGATTGTGTTTATTTAATGGATATTCTTTTATAAAAAAATATCTTTAATTTTAATTTGTTAAGTATCAATAATTTTCTTTGGATGGGACATTTCGATGTTTAAAAAAAAATTATGAGAAAGCATAAAATCGGCTATTGGAACGTTTTGTAAAGGATTAATTGTTTGTGTCTTAACTTGCTTTGAAAAAATTACATTTTAAATTAAATTAATAATTAATAATAAATTTAATTAATTTAATAAAATTAAATTACCATTTTCCACGGAATTAGCTGAGAAAAATCTTTTAAAGTTTTATAACAGTTCACATTAAAATATTGACAATGTGCCAGCGTTGCGTACACCACAGCAACGACTGCGAACACCTTGTAGTGTTGAGGGAAGTTTACATCTTGGGGATATTCATTAGCTCATTTGCCAGGAAACCGTTGCAAATGGCTCGAACATATTCATTGGTGTTTCAGGAAATTCTCGAGCTTTTCAATTTGTATGATGAAGAAAAGCTCTATTAGCCTACCTTCCATAGAAAAGATATATATGTAATTCGAAAAAAAATTTTCATGAGATAGACAATTAATTTGAAATTAACCGAAGGGGACCCCTTACTGAGCACTATTTCCACTCACCAGATATGCCGTAAATGATAGTTTTGCGGCGCAATTAAACCAAATATCACTTAATTAAATTAATCATCAATCAAGTGTAAAGTGCGCGTACACAAGAAATTCAGATGTTATATTCATTCGTTGCTGCAAGGAGACCACCACCGAGGTCTCTCGCCTTCCTCCTCAGTCATGCTATTCTCTTCATTATTCTCACTCTTTCTACCACCTCTTGGTGTCCATTAGGAGCTGAAGTTTGAAAATTTTTACCAATAAAACGTGAGTTTCTCTCTTGCTGCTGGCTGCTTCATATGCTATCTGATGGCGAGCATAATTGCTGTGAGCCAAATGATCAGAAAAATTGATTGCCGGTGTTGTACTTACTAAAAGGATTTCTGTCAAGTCATTCGAAATTCACGGCATCCCTTTTATTTAATTTTATATACATACATACATATATGTATGTGAATACCCACGTAACATACCTGTAATGCAATATAATAAAAGCAATTATGAAAATATTAGCATTTATTATTTTTTATTATTACTTTTTTTTCTTGAAACTCGTACTGTTGAAGACATCCTGAAAAATTATGAGGCGCTGTGAAAGAAAGTAGCCGTTAATAAATATAAATTTATTCTAATTCAATGCTCGAGGACACCTTGCCCAGCGTCTTGTCCGTGTTGCCACATGCCCAGACAGACGTTGAGCTTCAACTCCTTCTTCTCGTGGTGATTTCATTATTAACTCTCGTCCGACAGGAGGAACGAACTTGAAAAGTTTCTTTTTTATTCATTACACCACATCAGCTTATTATACAGTTTTTTTTGTTAACCAATAAATTGATAATTTTCTAAAATGACGATGCTGTAGGTAATTTCAAACACCTTGTATTTAGACAGTGCCTTCCGAATGTATCACTTCTCTGTGTAGCATCTTCTGATTGGGGGCAATTTTACATTATGTATACTCTGCTCATATTTCGTTTCTTTTTCATATATGGAATATATGGTTTTTCTGACCAAGGAGCTTATAAACCATTGAGGGAGCATTCATAAAATGGTTAAGTCTCTATTTTTGAACATTTTTCGTTATAATTCTTTAAGAATTGAAGGAATTTTGAATATTGATTCAAATTTTAGGCTTCTGAAGCACCAAACAGTTCAAAAATTTCTCTGCAAAGTTTATTCATAAATAAGAAAACTGTTTTTTTATCTTTATCTTTAAAAAATATTATTTTAGAAAAATCTTAAATAGCGAACAAGAACTCGTAATTTTCAATAAAATATTTCTACATTTTAGAAAAATTCTATATTTTAGAAACAAGGATATAAGAGTATTTTGTATGCACTCCCCGTATATTTAAACATCTTTGATTGAGTTCGTGCATGAGTGTCCCTCTATTCGTTGAGCATAATATGATGGAAATATGAATAAAGGCAAATAAAGTTATTTTCTTGCCCTCTCATGTTGGACCACCCATAGAAATTGTGGAAACCATCGAAGATTGTGCATGAAGTGCTCGAACCATGATCACTTTGAGATCGTGTGGTATTTACGATTAAGCAAAAATACGTAATATTAATGTAGAAATTTTATTCATAGCACGAGTAGAAACATGACACTTCCGTGAAATTATTTTGTCACTTTATTACATATATCTCTGCCATGTTCTGCCATTTAACGTATGCATATATAGTTTAAATATCCGTGTTGGAAAGTGCGGAAAAAAATCAATGCATAAAAGTTAATTTGTCTTTTCTTTCTATTGTGTGGTTCATATTGCTGACTTTTTGCCATTTACAGAATATGATTTGGGATAAGAATTTTTGTGAAAGAACGCAATGATCAAAAAATAAAGCGAGTGGGCCGAAGAAGTGCGGTGCGATCAAAAGGAATGCTTTGGTGTTGTTAGTGACCAGTAACCACACCTTTTCCCAGGGATGATAAACCGTGATTCAGCAGATATTTCCTTTTGCTGATCAAATTATTATTATATTGTACATTGGCTCATTGGTTCACATTGAGATGAAAAAAGTGCTAGAGTTTTGTTGATAAAAAAAGGAGAGATGAGATAATCAGATATCGCCTTAATGTGACTAATTTGTCGTAATTCAGAAGAGATCTTATCATCCCACTTACTCTAAATTCTTTTTACATTTTTTTCCTCTTGTACTTCTTATACCCCACTGGACAGACACCTTTATAGAAGGATGATGGGAAAGATGTGCCGACTGAAATGTGAGAAAATGAAATTTCCCATCCCCAGCAATTACCTTGAGTGCTATCTAGATCAAATAAGTGTCGAAGTAATGATGTAAACAGATGGAGATATAGATATCTTTTGTGGCTAGATTTCACACTATATTGGTTTTTAAGGGAAGACAGATCGCATTGTAGGGGCTTTAGAAGAAAATTAGCCATGAGGTTCGTGTCAAGATGCCAGCTTATGCTGATGATGATCAAATGTCGTACCTATGTATACATACATATGTATCTAACAGTGCGGAGTATTGTGACAAAAGTTGCTGACAAAACCAAAATTGATTGAGCGCATATTACCATGCAACAATAGATGCCCTGATTTCTCATTGTTGCCATTAAATACGTATCGCTTTAATCATTTACTGGGCCTGTGCAGCAAAATGCCTCGAATGAAGAGGTTCATTTTGGAACCAAACACAGGCCGCCCGTTCCAATGAAAAGCGTGACAAATTGATTCCGATTCTACGGGAAAACGGACGGGACATCTCAATACAATATTACATTCATACCCGATGTTTCGGGAGACGAGCACGGGATGAGAAATTGCTGAAATGATTATTCAAATTAATTTTCAAGAATCTATTTATCAATTTTTGGGTGCGTCATTTCCACTCATTTATTAATTTCCCACTCATTGCAGGCAAAATCATCACTTCCATGCTATGTAATCTTATATTCTTCCTCTCATGCACTCTCACCATTATTGCATAGTACGACTATGAATATGACCTTAATTGCAATTAATAAATATCCTGCATAGGATCTAACTTAATGGTCTTTTTGTTATATTACGTGCAAAATTGATCGATAATCTGTACTCTTTTGTATTGATTGGAGATCAATTTTTACAATAAATGTGAATAATTATATATTTCGATATTTTGGTTCATGAAAAATTCTTTTTTAATTTAATCAATTTAGTAAAATATCCTTCTTTGGAAGTTTGTTTTAGCTCAAAATCGAACTGATTTAAAGAAAGATTTATTATTTTAAATCAATATGCATATTTTTTTCAATTTTTTAAATCTTTTTCATTTTAGGAATGATCGACTGATTTTTTTTAACAACCCATTCCATGCATAACTAATACATATACTACATATGAGGGATACCATGAATTACCAAAGTATCCTCTATGCACTCTATCGAGGACTCTCTTAACCCATAGAGTCAACAATATCCCTCAATTAAGGCTTTAATTCTAATTTTCACGGATGTTTTCTCAAAGTCAGGAGGTAAAGTTTCCTTTTAATATATATTTTTTTGCCACAGATGAAACATCCCCTTAGGATATTATGTTTAAAATACATGTGTGCGGATCTAGCAGAAGGGAGCGATGTGACTCTGACAATATCGTATCAAAAGCCTCAAAGTAATTTTCAAGAGCATGTTTATTTCACACTATGGCCCTTTATTTACGGATAATCAGGATCTAAATGCGTGCCGAATTGTGGAATATGCGAGAATGAGGTACATGCTGATGTTACAACCATGAAGTTGTTCATTGCTGCACCTTGATCAAGAAATAATCTATTGCACATTAGTCATTTTTTCCCGCCTTCCAAACTCAATGCAAAGCCTGGCATTTGATTGGATCATATTATGGAGAGATTATAATTAAGTTCGATAAATATTAACTCTATTTCCTCTTGATGTCTGACTTCTTTTTTCACTCTCAAGTTAAATAAAAAGTCTTATATCATTGTAACAGGAAAAGTCACATCCCCTCTTGCCTTTTGTCTTATTCCAAGTCTTATTCACATTGATGAAAGAGCTATTGAGCTTAAAATTTCTTTTGAGGAACTAATTTGTAATGCGGATGGCATGGAAGAAGAGAAGAAGATGCCGAAGAGCAACATGTTGTGCTGGACAAAAACAAATTATACGAGGAGTGAAAAAACAAAACACCGTATATAATAAATTCATTCAACAATATCCAATCGCCATGGAAGACGTGATGTGTGAGGTCCACCAAATTTGGTGCCGTGATTGGATGATGGTCTCTTCGATACTTAATCATTGCCATGTGGTGTTCCACGAAATTTCTCTTAACCATATCATTGGAAGCGCTGCTTTTCAATTGACTCTCCATTCTTTTGTAACCCAAAAGCCTCTTCGTACATTTCAATTTGATTTTCCCGAACTTTTCGGTCGGTCATGAATCCTTCTCACAGCACTGTCGACCCGCAGCGGAGTCATATTATTAACTCAAAATTGCACTCTTCAATTAAATGGGAAATAGTCAAGCATATTGTGTTGAGGAGCAATAAAAGTTAATAGAATAAGTTTACTCTGCACGCGAAGCTCATTTGAATTCGACATATCATTCGATTGAGGAATACGCTTTTGGTGTGGCCCACGTAAATTTCCATTTGATAATAAAACCATACCATTTAATTAGAGGTCACATTCGGATCCTTTTCCTGTGAAATCCACACCAATGTTGACTTTTCCCATATTATTACTGCTCGTGTATAATTATATATATATAATACGTTCATATATATTTTATCACATATATATGTATGTATATTTATGTTATATTGATCCTACCATTTGTTGCCTTTGTTTTTTTTTAATTAAAGGTTAAAATGGACTTAAGTTGACAATATTATTTTTTTAGAGTTTAGATATCTGCGTATATTTCACATTTTTTTTTATTAAATTATTTGAAGGCTTTTTTATAAGCTTATTTGAAAGCTTTTCCTGAATGAAAGAATAAATTTTAGCTTTTTAAATTCTATACAGAGACTCCAAAAACACCTAAACTTATATAAATAAATAATACAAAATATCTATTTAAAACTAAATTTTTAATTTATACATACAATACTTGCTAATTGATTCAACTTGTTACCATGTTATTTGCAAATGCAATTGAATGTTGCAGCCGGTGTTTTGACAAACTGAGGAAATTCAACAATTCCATTTTTTTTATTGCGAAATGTGTTCGCTTTTAATTTTCATTCGAGGAATCTTCATGACGGTATAATTTGTGGTTTTTATTTCGAATTAGCATTGTTACATTTTATTGCAGAATTGCTGCTGAAATATTCATTCAAAAAGGGGATATTCTTAAGAAATGACGCAATAATGTAATAAGAAAAACGATAACACCTCCCATTTACAAGAAAAGGAATCCAAATTGGAAAGTACTTGAACCGTGAATGAGGTTCATTTTTTTCCTTAAATTCTCGACGAAAAGATGAAAACCCCTAAATAACAGAAAATTATTATTTCTTTTAATAAATACTACGTGTTGTTGAGGAGGATTGATTTTTTGAATGAAAGAAATGAGAAAAAAAAACATTGTTTCGTAGAATTAAAATAACAATACCATCATCATTTTTCACACGTGTATCGACCCATATTATTGACATTAAGCCAAATAATTAAATTCAACCTCAAATTGTGCGTCAAACAATTTATTATAAGTGTACATTAAATTTTACAGTCTTGCAATAAAAATTATGCTTTACTAGTTTTCTGGAGACAAGCACCTATATAAGGAGGAAGAAAAAAAGAAACATTTATAGATATTCTATGCAAAAGTGATTTCGGTAAGATAGTGAGGCGATGAAATGTATAAAGTCTCATGTAGGTCGTTATTGTCATAAATGAAATGTCGTGTGTATTTTCAACCAATAAATAAAATTCTATTGTGTACTATTCAGCAAAAGAGAGAGAGAGACTTATCGCCATAGTCATAATTCATTTTTTACATACTCCTGAAAGTTGGTAATTTTTAACGCACCACGCAAAAGAAAGTCTGATAACGCTCTATGCTAAGCTAATGGTTGATTTATTAATTGCGTACATCATCTCTTGTGTGTCTTTTGGGGTGTAGCGTTGTGCCATCATAAGTGAGTGAAATTGACACGGCTAGAGCTTTGAAAGTTGCAAAGCTTCGTGGGTGACGAGAGAGCAGAATCCTCCTTTTATTGGAGTCAATTAACGACTTACTAATAAATTAGCTATCATATAAATTGTCCGACATTTCTTTGTCGGCATTCCCTCAGCCAATGGGAAGCAGCGCGCAATCCTATTGGATGGCGAGAAGCGAGTTGAACGCCCCAGACACGAGAGAGTCACTGCCTAGCATGAGGAGCGCAGCTGAAAGTCACGTCAAGCTCCCATCGAACGAGCACCGCGAAGCAGTTGCCACTCGTTTATCACTCGAGTTAGTTGTAATTGGACAGCTTGCTCCATAAGTGAAAAGCTACCTTGTCAATCAGTGCCCAAATCATAAGTAGTTCATATATATGTGTCCAATCTATGCACATAACATTGTGGCAGTTGGAAGTCAACAGCGAAAGCAATGCTAATGGAATCATGGATTATCCCATAGATAAACTAAAAGGAAAAGATAGTGACTTTATTATCATTGAGTGTGGTGTAAATGAGAAAAGTGTTTTGCAATTTTTCATGAAGGACCTGTGCCAATATCAATCCACATAAATCTACCGTGTGTGTGCGTTAGACTAAAGGATTATCCTCATATATCGTGATATATATTTACATACTCTTCACCGTGATATTACCTGTAAATTAATAAAATAAAAAATAAAATCTCTGTGTAATTCGGCAATGCTTTGTACCAGTGCACCACCAAGTCCAATAGGATCAGAAATCTCTGTGGGGGCCCCGAGTCCGCCGGCAACGGATGTACCCCACACCCAAGGTGGTGACGACTACTTTCGCCCTCTGAAGAGGCTAAAGATGCTAGACGGAAGAGAAAAGTGTATCAGCCCCACCCGCTCCACCATTGAAGGTGTCAAATCCTTTTCAATAGCTGACATCCTTGGTCATGAACCACCATCGAGTGGGGCGACAGGTGGAGTCGGTGCATTCAGCCACCATCACAACCACCTACATCAGCATCAAAGTCATCCTGCCACAAAAATTGTTCGACCTTGGGACCACTTACGAGGACCCATCCCTGTTCGTCCCTTCCTGCCACCCGCCCTGCTGCACTATGAACACCGGCTGGCCCTTGACTACCAACGTCAGCTGCAGGAACACTTTACGGCCCAGGCGCAGCTACTGCGTCATATGAGCATGGAAATCATACCCTCGGAAAGTGGATCCGAGCGCTCTAGTTCAGCCACAAGTGATTGCTGCTCACCTGAAATTGGTGGCTCCCGTACCTCCGACCATCACCACTCTAGTGGCCAACAGACGCCTGCAGCGGCCCATCAAGCCAGCACCGCCGGCACCCAGAAGACTAAACCCAACGGGACGCCCCTCGACGCCCTCTTCCAGATGACCAACAAAACCTTCGATGAGGCCCAAGCTGAGAATGGTTCTGGTAAGTTTATATTTCCTTAAATTTTTTAATTGAAAGAAATCTGGGCTTCCGCATTAATTTATTTCATTTTTTTTTAAACTTAAATTGTTAAATATACAAAATTTTAAAAATCAGTATAAAACCAATTATCTTATGATTTAACCCTTTAGGGTTTTTTGGTCATACGCTGACCCAAACGTGAAACATTTTATTTTTTCAATTATTTATGAATGTAATTGTTTTCCCATGTTACAAACGCATAAAATTCACGCATAAGGGGTCAAAGAAGACATTCTGAGTGAGAAAAGTCCTCTAAAAAAATTCATAGAATAAAAATCGCGATAAAAGAGCGCATGTTTCAATGTTTTTATGTTTCACGTTGGACGTTAAAGGGTTAAAAATTTGATAGAATGGGTTTAAACAAAATATAAATGTACTGGTAAGCTGACCAAGCTTACGGGAGCTGTGTTTCTTTCAGTGTACCAATTTTGGGAGAGCAAACTAAAACGCGAATTAATTTAAATACGCGCAAAGTCGGGAAAAGTTGAAAAGTCATACCCTAAGAAATGTTTGGAAGGCCATATCTCGAGAACGGATCCATAGATTTTCATAAATTTTTTTTTGTTTGAAAGGTCTTGAAGTCAGCTATAACATATCGAAAAATGAAAAAAATTTATGTCGCCATTTTCGAAAAATTCGAGTTCGAAATTTTCGAAAACTTTGTTTTTGACTTTAGCGCCTCTTGCGGTCATTTCTCGAAATTGCAATGTTCTAGACATTTGTAGGGCTTCACGAAACCTTTCATTTGCGCTTGAGTTGATCAAGATCGGACTTGTAGAACCCGAGATATGACATGCCAACTTTGGAAGGCTATATCTCGAGAACGGATCCATAGATTTTCTTCATTTTTGGCATGAAGCTAGATAATATGGTCAGCTACAACATATCAAAAAATGAAAAAAATTTATGTCGTCGTTTTCGAGATATTCATCGAAAACTCATCGAAAATTTTGTTTTTGATTTTTGGCCCCCTAGCGGTCACTTTTGAAACTTCGGATGTTCTAGAGAGTTGTAGGGTTTGTTGAGATCTTTCATTTGAGCCCGGGTTGATCAAAATCGGTCAAGCCGTTTTCGAGTTATGGTCGATTTTCGATGAAAAATTGTGGCGGCCATATTGACTAAACGGCTTGACCGATTTTCAAAAATGAGGTATCGTTGGAAAGCTCTTGATGGCCCCTGTAACATATCAAAATTTCAGATTTTTAGCTAATACAGGGGCTGAGATATAGCGAAAACAAAATTTTGAGGTTATTCAAAATGTCGGACGGGGGGGTGGGGGGGTGGATTTGACCTCATAATCGGATTTCTTCAGGTCGATATTTAAACTTTGCCGTTTACCGCAAGTCTCTATCTATCACCGTTCTCTTGCAATTTAAGTTTGGAATCCGGACGGCCGGACGGACGGCCGGACGGCCGGCCGGAAAAAACTTATTTTTGGCGCATACGTTTTTTGGAATGTGGGGACCCTAATTCGTGCTCATCCCAAGTTTGAGCCCGATCTGACGACTTTCGATTTTGCTCGGTACACAAAAGCTGTGTCTGAAAGAAACACAGCTAAAAAAAAACAATTTATATTACGAATTGATTGAAATCCCGAAATGTAAACTGAATCTTAATGTGTTAATTTTTTGCTCTTATGAAGGGGAGTTTAAGTAATTATTTTATCGCACATAAAGCAGAAAATATAGGTAGATAACACGATGAGAAAAAAATAAGAGCACACATAAATTAACATAATTTCATTTCACTTATTAAACTAAAAGTAATATTTGACTGATAATTCAACAAAAAATTGAATTAAAAAAAGATTAGAAATTAAAAAATTAAAAACATATTTTAAAAAATTATTTATAAAAGAAACGATAGAATTACAGCTAATAAATTATTTAATAATGCTAAACAAAAAAGCAAGCACTTGGCTAAAAGAAGTTATCATCCCCTGGGTATAAAAATGTATTTTTTCCAAAGGTTAGACATGTTTTTAAATATTTTTTCTTGTTGAATAAATAAAAAAATGTATTTTTTTAATTTTGTTGTTTGTCATTTTATTTTTACTCTCTAAATAAATTTAAAAACAATAATTTAAAATAATAATTATTATTTTTAAAAATATGATAGGTACCCTTTTAAAAAACAAATATAAAAAATATTAAACCGGTTATGGGCACAAGCTAGCCGTTAAGGCTAGTATTATATATAATTTTCAACACTTATCGCTTATATTAAGTGCTGTTAAAAAAACCAAAAAGAAATTTAAGAAAAACTTAAAAAACATAAGAAAAGAGTTAAAATGTCATTGATTTTTTTTATTTTGACAACCAACATGAAATTAGTAAAGGTAAATAACTAGCAATATACAATTTAACAAGATTCTCCGTTTACTTTCATATCCAAAATGGGGAGATTCAATCAAATTAATAAAAAAAGAGCTTTTAAAAAAAGTAAATGTCAGAGAACGGCTATCATTAAATCGCAATTATGATTGCTAATTACACCACACTTTGCAAACTCTCTTCCCCGCGTATAAATTAATATCGCACATCCCTGTATTTAGTAAAATTAATAGCTTTTTCCCATTGTACAACCGGTAAGACGTCAAATCCCGCAAAAGTATTAATTTTATTTCACAAATCTGCAAGTATTTTAAAATCAAATTATTCGTCTTTATGAATTCAACATGTCTACAGAGATAGAGTGCAAGATATCTTGTACGTTTCGTGAGAGTCTCCCAACTTCCTTAGCCAGGCCAAAGTGGATGAATATAACTTTCTTTGAAAGCTTTCTCACAAAACATACATAGCATATTTGTTGTTTTTTTTTATTTTCTGTGAATTGTCGAAAAGAATACCTATTCTTTTCTTAAAAGTTCCTGAAAACTTTTATCTGATCACATTGATTTATAGTTTGTATATATTTTGACTTTGAGCAAGAGTATTATAAAACTTTTGCGCAAAATGTGTCACTTTAAAAACCAATTAACATGGTGTTCAATAACTTGTGTACAAGCACTGTGAGATACTCAGCGTTTTACATATTCACAATGTGATTTGAATGTTAATTGCGTATATGAATGTTTTCAACAAAGCGTTTATGTAAACCAGTTTAAACTTGAGCTTTTATTTTTTTATTAACACTTTTGCAGAAATTCATAGTGTAGGAACAATATTAAGAAAAAAAATATGTATATATAATTTTTAAATTATATACCTTGAATTAAAAAAAAATGAAAATTGGAGATGATCCTCAGAGCATTTCTTGTGCAATAAATGCTTTCATGAATGAATTTTCAAAACCACCTCATCTACTTTTTTCCTTTGAATCTTATTAATTTTCTTATTGGCATATTTTCATGAAAAACGAATTATTTAATTTCCGTGATCAGAAGTCGTTAAATATATTGAAAATTTGATTGAATCTGAATGAAAATAAGAAATTGATATGGGTAAACCGCAAAGCAATTCCAGTAGAAATTCACATTTATTTCCTTTATTGAATGCCACAGCAATTTATCCCAAAGTATGTGCGAAGATGCTGAGAAAAGTGTGATTCTCACGTCTCATCGTATTCAATATAGAACAGACAAATTTGCCTTGGTTACGAAAAATATTTGGCTTTCAATTCGCAAAAGAGCGATTCACGGTTGGTTCTCAAGAAATTTGTAGTGTAAATGAGCTTCTGCAAGAGATGTTGCATTCATACCAGATGATTCTCCAGTGAAATTTTTTTTTCTGAGGGCGACAAAACTCACACGAATAAGTATGATGATTCTCAATAATAAAATTCTTTGTTGAAGCATGAAGAACAAAGAATTGACTTACAATAAACAGAGAAAAAAAAGAGAGTTGTAAATGTGAAAAAAGGCGCATCGATCAATCGATAATCAGACGAGCGTTCACCAAAAGTGGCTTTTGTTACTTCACACTGTGGAGGAATGGTCTTCACAATTCACTATTCTTTCTGCCCTCACCAGCAGTGAAAAGGATATTAAATTCAGACAGTCTCGGTGTGTGGGTCCAATTCGTCACACACGATTAAGATGCATTTAAGAAAGTCCAAATGCTGTGTGGCACTGATTCGCATCTTGTGCTCACTTTTTTCTTCCCATAGCAGACATTCCTGTGTTGGAACTCCAAAGACGGAGAAAACCAGAATGAAATATGGTTTCATCTCTCATGGTGATATCTCACGGGATATTCATTGAGAGAAACTAAAAATTTACTATATATATTCTGCAAAAGGAATGGCGAAAGAAGCGAGCGAAATACAATATCGAGATATATTCGAGTGGAGGATCGAAAGCCAATTTCCCAAAATCTTGGGCGATAGATTTCGTGATTGATCTTAATTGCCTCCTCTTTGATCTTCTTTTCGATATCGTTTGCATGTTTGAGACAAAACCGTAATTATTAAAAAGCAAAAATATGATCTTTTGGGTGAATATCAAAATTTCATTAGTAAGACGGGGAGCAAAGAAATGGAAATATATGGGAAAAAGACACGGCAACACCAAAAGGCTGACGATCATTAATATCCGTTTGATGATTAAGTTAATCACATCTTCGGCATTTGTGATGTTTGCCTCCTTTTTTTTCTACCTCAACATCAGCTCAATCTTTTATATTATTATATATCTGTGTCGCACTATAAAGCTTATTATGCCGAGCTTCACTCAAATTAGACACCGTCGTCACATTTAATTTCATTAAATATATAACTCGTTTAATAAAGTATCGGTCAAAAAAGAATCACACGCACACAGAGCGGCGAAAGAAGTCTCTCAGTCCGTTAATGTATTTAAATTTTACACGATTTATGTTGTTTGTCGAGAGTGGTTCGTGTGTGAAAATATGCGTACACGATGCCATGTGAATATTTATATATATAGCATTTTATACACTACCTACCTACCTACATATGTTCGTATCCTTATGTAGGGCTGTGTATTGGTGAAAAAAAAAGAACAAACAATAAAAGAAAAGTTAGCCGTTTTTTTCTCTATTTTCTTCTCTATGATGAGGAAGATTTTAGCTTCGATCCAAAATTGTTCCTTGAGGGTGCAAAATACCACCGGTGGAGATATATTCCGGGGGAAAAGTGGAGGAGATAATCGAGAAAGAGCAAAATACACTAAACGTGCACACAAAGTATATACAATTCCCTTATTCTGCATCGGAAATTGGAATCCTCTCCTTAGTCTCTCCCTGCCTTTGCTCACGGCATACAGAGGCGCAGAGAAACACTCTTTGGCGAGAACTCTAATAAAGTACAATGAGTTGCTGGGACGGTGATCGTCGCCCTAATGGCCGGGAACAGAGAGCTCGGCAATCGCGCCAGCGTGTGGTCCATTCTAAGTGGTCAAAGATGCCGCGGCCCTAGGTGTCGGCCGAGCTAATTGGAAGATGTTCAAAGGTGCCGCCAATCTCTGGAGTAGGGATCAGAGCTTGTAATAACTCTATCTTCAATATGGGAGGCCGCTGAAGAATACGATCACCGATGAATTTTTCGGTACAGCCGGGGTCCCGAAAAAGAGGCCCTCCTCTCACGAGATCACTTCTTTTCGTATTGAATAATTGGTGCTCTGCCAGACCATTGAGTTGGCATGGCGCAACACTTGTGTCATGCACTGTATAAAATTTGTCAGAACATCCGTAATTCTCTACATGAAGAAAAAATGCGTTTACCAACCATGCTCCACACACAGCAGTATTATTTAAGGTGTTTTTGCTCCTCACCTTTACCGATGTATGTACACCATTTAACATGCACGCCAATGATACTCTATGGGTAATTTAAACAGAATCGAACTCTCGCTGCCCCATCAAAAGGCTCATTGACAAGACTTCTTCTTTTTTTTGTTGTGTGTGGGGAGGGATAAAAATACCAAGCAATTCAATGATCCCCAAACAACTGCGAAAATTTGTATATGAAATTTTATTGAAGTTCCACCAATTAGCAATATCGTATTAAATTGTGATTTTTATTGTGTCTTACTTGCGATGTGATGTATAAAAATTGAGTGGATGGCGGCATTGTGGAAAAAAAAGGAGGTGAAAAAGCAAAAAGACAAGTCATCATCATCACAAATACTTGCCGCTCTAATCTTCCTTGGGAGCAAGAGATCCGAGTTGTGTGATCCATTCCGTCTCCATTCATAAGCACTCTCGTTGAGGTGAGACCTCTTCTTCCCCTCCGGGGTCCTATATCCGATGGATGCTGCACCGTGTTTAAGGTCGGTTTGTATTTCAAATGCGCCCAAGTGAGTGATACAAATACACTGCACATAGCACAAATTGATTAATTACATCAAATTTGTTATTGATTTCGATTGACGGAATTTGAAAATGATTGCAGAGCGGCGTGCAGTAATTACAGAGTAGCAAATCCATTCTAACACATTTTCCACAGATAAATGGACAGCACAAGAGGAACCCTATAATGGCAGGCATTCACATACCCATGCACACCATCAGCACCACCATGTGAGAACTCGGTTTAATATTCACCCAAGGCGGGTACACTCATTCAGAGGAGTGTAGAAATATTTCCACAATTTACACTCATAAAAAAAATTACAGAGAAAATTCTTAGTTGTTGGATATGCGTTGGTGTGTGATTTTCAAATTATATTATGAAATTTTAAATAAGGTAAATGAAGTAATTTTTTAGTATAAAATAAGAACTAATATCCATTGAAAGACTTGAGAAATTCACCGAAGATTCCTCCTGTGATTGTGCATATGATCCTTCGATAAAGAAAAAGGCATTTTAAAGGATTTAAACGGTTTACAACATAATCCATGATAATTTCTAATTTTTTTCTTCTTTTAAAAGTGGTGTACAATATTCGCGGTGACTGTCTCTTCCTTGATTGAAGAAGAGACAGGTATTAAGAAAATATTGCTCTTTAATGAAGCATACTCATGCACACACAGCTATATAGGGAACTTGTAGAGTAGATTTCTGTCTTGTGGCGATCGGTTCGCTCCCTATACTCTGATATACGAGATCATCTTTACCATCTACATTGGTGGTGTTCAATGGGTATACGCGATCGTGGAGATCGGTAAACAAAATTAAAAATTGATCGAGAAGCGCTCATATTAAATTCTTTTTGCACACACACCATATTCCCCCTGCCCTGGTCAGATGATTACGATAACGAGCTCCGCGGTGCAAAGTGCTGATTTGTTCTGCATGCAAAATTGTTATTAAATCGACATAAGAATTTGAGACGTTAAAGTAGGGGGACCAAACTCATGTAACTCGATCTTCTGTTTGGGGTGTGAGCCTTCCTGCGATGTACAAACAAAATTTTAGCATGGGTAAATTGGTCAAATGAAAGACATAGAAGCCGCCAAAAACGGGGGGATGATATTCTCAGCTGAAAATATGCCAATTCGTGAACTAAATACTTCTTCTCCGTATTCATGGCAAATCAACCTTGTTTCGCACCACAAAACCGTCGGCGGAATGTGCAAAAATGAATACACGGGACTAATTCCTGTCTGTGGAGGAAGGTGTGAGGCGATTTACAAAATGATTAATTTCAGGAGAGTTTCCCTCAATAGCAACCCAAAACATTTTTTTGGATCTACCTGAGTTCTAGAAATTTTTGCACCTGAGGTAATTTCACACCCGAAACCGGGAGAATGAGGAAAAAAACAGATTTAAGATTCGAAACGGCATACCGACTTGTAATATTGTGTCGAAAATCTTTTGATCCTGGGAGGAAATTCATATTTTAATACATAGCGTGGATGTGCCTTTTTTCACATATATATCGCTTCTATTCACTTGTTAAAATGTATTATATTGGGTTTATGTAAAATTTCCTACATATATGGGGGTATTGTTGTATCACTTTTATTGTACCTACCACAAAAGTCTTGGACTTGTGCTTTGACGACTTCGGCACAAGAGGTTTATCCCGAAAAAAAAAAGAAAGATACAGCAGCCTATTGCATTATAAGAAGACGAATATCCAATAAATGTTACTAACTGAAAATACAAACCAATTACGAATCATAAAGCCGACCGCTTTCGGCTTCCAGCTTATGATCTTCATAAACGCTAAGCCAAACACTTAACGCATAATAGTAGCTTGAAAAACTATAATGCCGGGATGGGGAACACTCGATATGTTGTAAAAAATGACACACTCAAGTGGGAAAGAGATTTTTAGAAATCGCTACGAATTATGATTCATGAATGACTAATTTTTTTTCTCTTTTCCCGAACATTTCTTGCCTTGTATCTGTGAGTGGGCATGTGGATGAGTAAAATCGATGTGTGATTAATTATTTTACACTCTTTGCTTCCTCACTGTCAAGTGTCATTTTTTTTGTTCGCCCAAAAAAAGATATTTTCAATAACTGAAGACCCTGATTAACCAATAGGTTAAGTGACTAAACAGAGAAAGCAAAAAACACTCTTGTTTTCATAATGTCAAATTACGGAGACAAATGTTTATTTAGGATTGCATATTAGACCACCGTCTATTCCAAATATTGGTTAGGTCATTATACATAATTTTCGTATACATACCTCTATATATGTATTGAAATAGCGTGAGAAAATATTAGATATCCTTAGCAATCTAGGAGTGTAAGGAAATGCAGAGCTCTCATAATTAGTAATCCTAATGTTTTCTCTTTCAATTTAATCCTTGCACTGAATCCTAAATCAACAACTAAGCAAATAGATTATAAAACATCGAGTTTAGAAGCAATAAAATATTAATTTAAAAAATATATAAACACAAAAGAAATAAAATTGTTTAAACGTAATTTTTAAAAATTCTTTCACATGACCACTAAGAAATATTCAACTTTGAAAAAAATCAAACACCGGAACTGAAAACTCCTTCACCCTCTTAAATATTATTTACACGAGACTGAATTCCAAGTAAATTTGACTTCATGGTGGTAACGGAAAAGGAGCTAAGGGATGAGGTCATAAATAAGGATGAAATAATCAATAAACACTTCCTCCTAAATTGTTTATTATGTGTAAAGTTCGGTAACGTAAAATTTATATTGTGCTGACAGATACCCACAGCGATGTATCTCATACAATCTCATGATCCCAAAGAAGGAATTTCAATCCACAAATACCACAGACTCGCATGTCGTCCATGGATTTTAGTGAAAGAAAGAATGACACCGATGACGGATCTATTGGGTGGCGAGCAATCTTCCAAAAGAATTTTCCCATTTTCTGTGACATTCTCGTCATAAGTAACCATCACCACAAAAATTTATGTGTGTGGCACAGGCTATGGAACAAATTTGACTATGTAATTAACAACAAATATCGTTAAATTTATCTTTTTTTTCTCTTATCCATTCACCTACGAGTTGTCGCTCAAAAATAACCATCCAATAATATCAAATACTTGTCTAAAATGCTTGTTGGCTGAAAAAAAGACACCATTCTACTTAAAACGAATTAACATTAAAAGATGTTACACTTTCAACAGCATATTTCCCCACTAAATCTGTAATAAGGAAATAGACGGAATTACATGCACAAAATTGTACATATGCACATGCGGACAAAAAAGTCGTTGAAATGCTGCTGTGCAAGAATCCAATCTCAAATGCAATTTTCACGAGAACACATTGCACAATGATTTTTGATGTTTGTGCCTCAAATAAATGAGAAAATATGCAGCATATTTGTTTTACAATCCTTAAAACCTTTTGCAGAAAGTAATGCTTAAAATTAATTGAAATTATTTTATGCTCCAGTTTTATTTTAAGAATGCATTTTGCTAATAGAAATTTCTATGATGCAGCAATGCAATGTATACAGTTGGCATCAAAATTTTAGAGACATTCCCGCAATATTTTGATGTTCCTGTCAATATAAATTTTCAAAGAATACCGATTCATACTTAAAAAAAAATCTCTCAAAATTTTATTTAAAAAAAACTATTTTAAAAGTTTTGAAAAGCTTTAGGATTCTTAGAAAAGAACGTAAATTGTTTTCAATTAGAATTTTAAACACATGGTCTTATTAAACTTTCCAGGGTCTTATTCGCACTATTCTTTTCAGCCTATGTTGTCTTTAGGATTTTTTTTTAATTAAAGCTTTTTTGCGTACTTTCGCATTCCATTATTCTCTAAAATTTCCCTCATTAGATAGCTATACCTTTGTTTGTTTGACTGCGTGGAAATTTAATGCGTGGAAAATCATTATTTTTCTTCTATAAAACTTGTTACAGGCATACCTTCCCGCAGTTGACTTCTTAAATTTATTTCCCTACGTGATTTTCTGAAAAGGAGACAGGATTTTTGCGGGAAAAGTCAGGGGTGGAATGTTCTGAGATTTATTGGGGAAACATCTAAAACTGGGGTGGATAACAGAGTGGAGGGATGTAATTTTATTGCTGTGTACATTGAGAAGAGGGCAATAATCGTTTAGATCATTTATTTGAATTAAAAGTACAAATAGCGTGAAAAGGAGAGGAAAATATGACATTTTTGCCACGACAATGAAAGGAAATTTATTTATGAGGAATTTTTTTCCAATAATAGAAATTCCATCTTTTTTTCCTGATCATTGAGTGTTGAAAAAGTGGGTGATATCTCTGTGGAATTTGTGTGAAAGGCAAGAATATTATTTCTTTTTTTTTTGCTTACACCGGGTATGAGTACATTCTGAGTTGATTCAGCAGAGACACCCGTAGGGGAAATATATTGGACACGAGGAAAGTTGGTGAGATACGACCATGTAAATGAAAAGTAATTGTATCATATAAATCAATCAGTCTGAAACTCCCTTAAGTCAACAAAATATATATATCCCCCCTCTGTTCTGTGTGTATACTCTTAATGATGCAGCTTGGGATACAATTATTGGTTTCAGAAGCAGTTAATAAACTCCATTCGTTACATGATTTTCACCCCAGAATCAAATCCCTTCGAAGGGTTGATGTAATCTCTTTGCGTTTTCATCCTCATCAAATGAGCGTATAAAAAGAGGTTTTGGACAGCGAGAAGCTGCTCTTTTAGGGGGTTCAGTAGCAAAAATACCCAAGCAATGATGACAGCAGAGATTGTGAATCCTTCATGGATTTTAGTTGAAATTGAATTGTTGTCCACTCAAGTGTTAAGTTGTGATTTGTTTTCTTTTAATTTCCATTTTGTCGACTGAGAATTTCTAAACCCACAAATAAAGGGGTGAGTGGTATGTAATTTAGCACCATCATTTGTCATCCGCTTTTCTCTCAACTTAACCCCACAACAAACCAGTGTAAGCGACGTTTTTTTGGCACATTATTCTGCTTCTTTAGATGAGATGAAAATTGAATGATGAGACTGAGAGATGGTTTGGTGGAAAATGGAGGAAGTGAAGAAAATTCAATTCATTCTCGTCGTTAAGCAATTTAAAGTTTATTAAATGCCATTTCGTTGAATCCCATTTTCCACCACACTTTTATATTGTCGTTCCCATTTAATTGGAAAATTGTTAGTCACGTTGCTGCGCAGAATTCCTTCTCTCTTCAAAATGGTAACCATCACTGAACGCCCAACTCTTCTCGCATAGCCACTCTTCCCCATTGTGCAGACACTGTACATAAAACCATTTATTGTCGTCTATCTAAGTGACATTAATAACAATACCAGTGCCATGGAGTACCCAACGTATTTTATAGCGTCGTCGTCCGCACGTACAATGGAGGCAAAAGCTTATTCGCCTTATCGCTTTTCGGGGGCGGTGAGAAGCTCGATGAGAGTAAATTGGAAAGACGTTCAGTGGCTCGGAAAATCCACTTGTGCTCCAGATTGACAAATTCTTGTACTTGTCTCAAATTACGCCCCACTCACTTGGCTATAAACACCCTCAGAGCGTCCTATCGTGAGCTATGAGCTAGAGAGGGACACGCAAAAGGGAAAACTTTCCTCACGAGAGGGAACATAAACCCCAATGGCTGGTGATCGTCCTTTTGTTGGATGTCATTACAGCAGAGTTTATATTTGAGTTTATAGGAAAGCAATTTTGTACATACATACACTGTGGGTGTTTTAATGTAAATTATATACCTATACGCACATACTTCTATTCCATATAGGTACTTCCTTTTTCCTACAATAACATGGCATTTAGTGTGGTAACATTTTGTGGGCATTATTGTTGTTTATTTTACAAAATAAACTAGACAATTTATATTTCAAAAGATTTTAAAAGCTCATTTATATTTTCTTTAGATGAAAATCAAGCTGAAAATGAACCAAATCGGAAAAAAAATTCAAGAATCCTCTGCAGTTTTTTCCAGTAAGTTTTTATGTTCCTTTCGGCACAAAATAATATTTTGTGAGTTTGAACTTCTTAATTTTAAGAGGACGTATACATACATATGTTCGTAAAAGCTTATCCAAATAAACACCCCCTTGTCTGTATACAGTAAGGAGAGAAAAAATGCAAAATAAAACAATAAAAAAAAATTATTGCAGAGTGAACATGTGGAATACCAACTAATTAAGCAATCTGCAAGTGAGAGAACTTGACTAAGCATAGCCTTTTGTTGGTCATAATTGCAAAAAAACATACAAAAATGTAATACAATTTCTGCACCAGTTTTCGAGGTGATAAATAATATTTCTTGGAAAGGTATTTTTCTGAGTGCTGCTCACAAGAAATTTCTAACATTACCATTTTCTCTACGGTCATCACAGAAAGTGATTAATTTTTACGCGGGAAATGCATTTCAAACACTTCCTAATCACCACTTGGTATGGTATTTGCATTACGCTCAATTGAAGAAATGCATGGTCGTAAAATTCTAAACTGAATTAAATGTTTTACGGCGCGACTGTTTTACTGTGGAAAAAATTGTTAGCATATATATACTCACTTTATTATTTTTTCTGTGTACACTGAGGCACACACCGCGATAATTAAGCCCTATAGTACAATGTGTACCTATACACCTAACTATTAGAACTTGAAGAAGAGGGAAGAAAAATGTGCCCATTGTAATTAGAAAAGTCCAGTATTTCAATTAAATTAGAACCTCACCAAAGTAGTCAAGTTACACATACATATATAGAGCAATAATCGCTTTCAGATAAATACTTTGGTAGCTTTTCTCGCCCCTTTTCCCAAGGCATTTATCTTCTTGCATTTATGCAATGTATACCAATGGTGTATATGTATGTTGAAAGTCTACCTATCTGGGCAGAGAACTATACACTTTTACGGCAGTTCCTGCTTTTATTCCCAATGTGCGTTTCAACATGAAAGCCTCAATTGCGTTTCAAATGCCCCAACAACGTGCATCAATTTTTCTACACCTTTTACCCAACAACTCCGGCGCGCAATCATGTCTCAAGCAGCAATTGCAAGCTTTTATTCTCAAGCCTGCACACCTCTTCCACACCAATAAATGTTTGTTGATCGTTAATTTAACCGCGCCATTTTATTCATTGTTAGTGCTTTTGTTTGTTTTATTAGAAATAAGAATGAATTTGGTCATGGTTTCGCTTGGTGGGTTAAATTTCCTGTGTCGATGCCATCGTTTATTATTTGGATGATGACGACCACGATGATGGCAGTGACGACCAATTTCTCTCTATACATATCTTTGAAAACCCACCATAAACGCCCAAAGACTTCTCATTGCCGCATTTAACTTTTCAAGAAAAAAAAGTTAAGAACTGGAAAAAATTGCGTTATTAATCAAATATACAGTGAGTGTACCCCTTTTTGCCCACTTTGGCCGCCTTTTTACCTTCAGGCTTAAATATCATTAACGAAATATAACCATAAATTCTCGCGAACGGATTATTTAATTGAATTTGTCAAATTGGGTATTTTCAATTAAGCGAGCTTTTTTTTCGGGTGGCTTTAATAAGGATATTTTGTATCGATGGTATGTGTACCAACGATTGAAATGATTATGGATATTTATTTTATTGCCACTGTTGAGGGAGTAATTGAACACAAATGGAAGATAGGAAATTGAAACCATCAATCATTTCCACCTTCGTTAGGGATCCATTAGTTTTGAGGCACTTTACAGTGAGGAGCATAATTTTGTCACAAAAAATTAACTACAGTATTAAAAAAATATATTTGAAAATAAAAATCGATAGGGTAAGATGGGATAAGTTTAATAATTTATACAAAAATCACTTAAGCCATTTCTTGGAGTATAATTGTACGTACACATTTGTGTCAGTTTGTGAACAATTTTCATCGTACTGTAACAAAGATAAATGATTATAAATATTTTACAAAAAAAAAAGAGGATACACTTTGAAAACGGATATCCACACAGAGAGAACCAAAGAAGTAGTTCTTTATAGATTTTCAATCACAACCTTCACGTTTTATAAAAGAAAACTTTTTCATAAAAGCTTTAAATGAATTTCCTTATAATTCGGCCTCATTGATTTTTTTCTTAAAAAAACATTTATCGGAGTGTTTTGGACTCTTATTTAATTAATGGTTGTGGAGAAGAAACTCCCTTTTTTCTCAAGTACCAGCTGAGGAGACGAATAACTAATTATGCATAATATTCCTAATTGGTTCACCGCACTTGTCTTATCGTACAGACTATTGCTCTCAAAGTTGCAGATGATTTTTTTTAACATAAATTGGAAAGCAAGAGAAAGTGTACACATTTTTCTCCAAATATTTATCCTAATATATCCTAATAGTGTGTGGGGTTTCTGGACAAGTTTCGTTTCAGTAATTGCTCTACCCCTATTTAAGATAAGAGCGATAAAAGCCATTAGTCATTAGAGCAAAATCCTTTAAACTCAAGGCGGTTTCTTTCCCACTCTTGAGGATTCTTATTTCACTGTGTTGTGTGTAGAAAAAAAACCTCTTCAATTAATCATCCCACAATTCGTGTCGTAAAAAATAATATCGTGCATTAGTGGATGCTAAGCGACAACCAACCACTGAGCTAGAATTGAATTTTGGTGTGAGGAACCACCATAAGGAAGGGTGGTGGTGGACAGTTGGATGGAAGGAAATGAAAAGGTTTTGTTTTTGTATGAATAAACTGCCATTTTGAGGTGCTTCTTTTTCATACCTTAATTACATTAGTGACACTCCAAACGGGATTATTAATTATTTCTTTGTCTTTATAATGAGACGCAGTTTGTCATCATAATATTGCGTCTTGGCAACGAAGTTTTTTTTTCTGGCCACTGCTGTGTGCTTTATTTCTGAATTAACATGGCAAAACTACGACAGTGATTAATTCACAGCCAGTGAATTCATATCACAACTAATCACATTAATGCATTAATTGTAGTGTAATTAATCCACATCATTATATACATACACGCAACTTGTAATTTTCTACATGAAGTCTTTGGGCATATAAGCAAAAGATTTTTGTGCGGAAGGAAATTCTTCTGCAAAGTAAAGATTACGGGAAAAGAAGAGAAACTCAAGATTAACATCACTATATCTACAAACTATTGAAAAGGTGTAAACTATAATTAAATTAGCATCATTTTTTTTCACTGAACATACAATGTGTATGTGCTCAGTATATTAATTAGGATATTAATATTATGTACTTGTATAAATTCTTATTTTTCTACCTCTCTTATTAGGTGAGGTTCACAGAGAAAAGAAAACTCGTGCTTCCTTGCCATTAATTTCGCATGACTACCAGCAGTAATCGCAAGTTTGCTGTAGTTCTTTTATTGCTATTATTTATATTTTGCGACACATATTACATGTCTTGTTACAATAATTATTAACACTAACTAGGTAGACTCTCGCAAGGGGAATCAGATTAAAAATAATCTCCCACCTTATCGTTGGCCCCTTAAGAAAAAGTACAAATTAAAGTTTTCATTTTTTTTACAATAATTTTTACTTCGTGTGCCTATTTAAATAATAAAAAAAAAATAATTATTAGTTGCATACAATGTATATGCGTACTGAACGAATTATTTTTCTCAATTTCTTTTAGTTTTTTTACATGCTAATTTCTTTCAATGGCTAAAAGAATAGCTTTGATAATTTTGACTAAAAAAAAAAACAATATTTCTTTAAAAATAAAAGATAAGTAATTCAATCAGAAATATGTGGTCCACGTAAACATTTCATCGCTACCAACCTATCCATTTTGTGTTTCATGCTAAATTGCTGTATAAATAAACTTCACTAAACTTTTATTCCACAAAATTCCCTGACAAGTATTTACTCAGACGATGGTGGTTTTGTGCAGGTGAATTGCGTGTATTGATATGGCTAATCGATACATAACAGCTAAAGTGTATGTAGTTGCTCATGTTAAATAGAATTCTTGGTCAAGTTATGTAATAAATATTGGCTCCATAGTAATTATATAATAACATATTATACATATATAATTTTCCGTCATCATGCGATACAATACGATATGCCCTGCCAAACCCTTTTCCACACAAGGATCTGGGGATTAAATCAATGCCATACTTCAATAAATATATGATGTTCTTTAAAATTCCTTAGGATAAGCAACTTATTAATATTGTTTTATACCAGGATTAGAAGATTTTTTTAATGTTGAATAGACTGCTTATATTTGGAAAGAATGGAACTATGAAAGGTGGTAGCAAGGGAGGTAGTAGGTAGTAACTCTGCGGCTGTATAAATATCTCCGGAGTAATTGAAGAACTGCTTATGTAGTTTGCTTCGTCTTCGCTGCTGAGGGTTATATGTGATGTGTTCAGGTCCTCTGGACGTGATGAAAACTCCATGGAGCACTCAGAACTTGTCTCTTCCTCTGTTGACGATTCCTCATCACTTCCTGTGTCCGAATCATGCATCCTCTGTCTTGAAAGCTCCTCCTCCAATTCGAATTGCCCTCGTGTTCCTATCAGCGAGTAGCCCACGTTCTTATCAGAGGAAGACGACCTTCTGTGACGAAGGTCGTCTTCACCGCTGTTGCTGCTGCTGCTGTCATCTGAAGATTCGATGGAGTCGTCGTCTTCATATTTTTCATGAGAAGAAGATTGGATTACCAATCTTGATTTCTTCGGTGCAGGTTCCTGAGGATCTGTCTGCACTTCCACGGATCGAAATTTTGGCGTGGAACTTCTACTGGGGCTTGTATCAGATTCTGAATCAGAATAGTCAATTACGATCGTCACTGCACTCTTTGCGACGACCGTGGTTTCAATATCACACCTTGACCTTTTTATTTTCAAACTTTTAAAATATTTTCCGAATACTGGCAAAAGATAAAAAATAAATTCTCACACTTGTGGAATATTCTTATTTGTCATACACCAAGAGATGTTGCAAGGGCAAAGAAGGCTACACAGCTTGACTATAGTCTTTCAATGGGCATTCCCCTTTCTTGTAAATAGGCCAATGTATGACCAAGAACATACAACCAGTGAAGGCATCTTTCCATCGTTTGGTCCTGGAGGTTGGTAACAACGCTAAGACGGCGATGGACGCAAACCCATTGAAATGAATAAATTTAATTGAATTGAATTTGAATTGAAGAAAAAACTTTGATTGACTTTCCAACTAGCCAGGAGCTGTATTTATAGGGCTGAATGGCTTGTAAGAGTTCAAGAAAAAATTTCTTCGCGGTGTACCGATTCCAGATCTTTTGTCTCAGGATCCGTCTGACTCCACACATATGTATCAAAATCTTGGTCTTTCAGTTAATTCTGGTGTCGATGTTTTATCAGGCTTAGTCGATGCATTGAATCAATTCATTTATCACTTTTCACAAAACTTACGCAGTTGATTTCGTAGTTGAATTAACTAAATTCAACTACGAAACCAACTGCTTTCGCGAATTTATCCTTTTGGAGGATACTTAAGGTACACATAAAACATTTCAATTTGAAGAATAGGAAAAGAATAAGATGAGACTTTCAAAGATAATTTTCGTCAAAACAATAGATATTTCAAGGACCAGATAATTGTCTTCGGCTGTTGAAAAAAAAGGGAAGAATTATAATAATTTGAAGGATAAAAAGAAAATTAATAGACATTTAAATTATGAAAAAATCAAGAAATGTTCTAAAAAATCTAGAATTTTTAGAATCTTCATTGCGCTCTTAAAGATTTAAAATTGGTTTGTCTTTACCTTAAAATTTTAAATCCTATCATATTCAAAGATTTATATTGTCATTGTAAGAATCTCTTTAAATGGTATAAACTGTAAAAGGAATCCCTACTATGTATTTCCATTGAAATGATAAAAAAGTATTGCGTGAAGGCGATGGGTGTGAAACTTTTTAATAAAACCTTCCCCCTTAAAATTCTTATTCGCGGGTCGCCGGCGACTGAACCGTAAAATTATATTTACCACAAAAATGCATGGCCCATCATCGATTCAGAACTCATCATCAAGCTGGGCTGTTATAAAAACTAAGAATACAAACCGCATTTAGGGATACTTTTGTACCAACATATTTGTATACATATATGGAGGTATATGCATGCAATATATATGTGCATACATACATTTAGTCTTAAGAGACAAAAAGCACTTTATTCATTGGCAACTGACCCCTCCTGCCGGCAACTACAGAGGACCTCTATATCAATGAACCCATATTATTAAGGAAAAGCGAAGAAATGCCTTCACCCAGTATTGAAACACCGCGCGATGGTACAAATGGTGAACGAAACCCCCAATCAAAACAGTTTTTATTATTGTCATTAATACAACATAAACACACAGTCAAATATTATTTTAAGCCATTATATCGCCTCTTATACATGTGGTATCTAAAAAGTACAACACAAATGAGAAAAATACATTTTTCTCTCTCTTTGTTCGGGCCACGATGGCAATGCAATTAGAGAGGGAAGGCGAACTAACCCCCTAATTTATAAATTCACATTTTATTTGTTTGCCGCATTAGGGCGCTTTATTTCACAAATATATATTTTGATACAAGTGGAGAAAAAAATCCACATTGTTCCATTTGTGCACACCGCCGAGGAGCACGTTGAGGTATATACCTTTACCTTTTGTATATGAGCGCGTTGGTCAGAGTCGGAATAAATCCATTGATATATTCTCCTAAGGTGTGAATTAATAGTTGGGTTTCCACTCACAAGAACTTCCCACTTTGTCTATTTCCGCTGCTTGAAATCTGATATGAGAATCATTTGTATCAAACAAATAAGATTCATTTCTCTTCTTCTCAATATGCGCTCACGCTTCTACTTCTCCCAAAATACCATTAACGAAATGGAATATTGGAATCAAATTTTAGATACATCACGTGTATACTGTTGAACAGAGTAAAATGTACTGTACGTACGTACACATCATGCAAAATAAGACATAAAACTGGTAGAGAGGTTCGATTACATATGCGGATGCCTTTCTTAAAATATAATTGATCTATTGTTAAATTTCAATGATTTGATATTACAAGAAGTCGGTTCATCGTTTAATGAGAGTTGCAATTAGGTACAATATTCGCATATATACATATGTATATATAGCATCATCATGGGTGGGTATGGGCAATATAAAAGATACGTATGTACCTCTCATTGTTAGCGTCATATGCTAACCATGAGCTCATTCTAATCATGATGAAATAAACCGCGAGATTCAAATGAGGACGCAATTTTCTCCTTTCATCTTGAAGTATTCCATGACACCTCATCTTGTGTCTCATTTAGGAAATTAACGCTAACGGCACTAAATTCACGAATACTTTCGAAGAAAGCCTTTTGTTTGCCACTAAATGGTCTATATTGTTATTTCCACCAAAATTATACACAGGTTATTAATTAAAAATTATAAAAAAGAATACCTAGCGTAACTGATCACACCGCTAACAATTTTATCATTAGATCTTCTATTGTTTCGCAAAGAAATTTAAATATGATCTGAAATTTTATTGTTCTACATTTAAATTTCTTACTACTTAAAATTTTAGGTTGCTTGTTAAAAGTACGCCTAAAGCTAAAAAGCACGACCAATTTAAATTTAATTTTTGAAAAAAATTTTGCGGAAATTGCTTAATAAAATAAATTTCATTTGTCAAATATAGATTTCTTTCTCAAATGAAATTAATTTTTTAACAACATATAAGAAGGTAATATAAAGTGAAAAAAATAATAAATTATTGCCACTTAAGTTAAATAACTATATGTACATAAGTAATAATAAGTGGTTTAGTTTTGTTCTTCATTAGGTTTATTATTCAATTAATCTTTCAGTCTTGTTCCATCTTTAAGTACAGGAAAAGCGAGATAACTATGCCCTATAACGACAAACCTCATTGAGAGTGTTCTCGTCAATCAGGCCAAGTTATCCGCTCATGCTTCTACAGAGAGAATTCTACATAATGTATTCAGTCGATGCTGTATATTAAAACCAAAGCAATATTATTTTACGAACCAAGAAAATTACCGACACCTTGTCTAGTTCTCAATTGAAACGTCCAACCTACTGGAAAAGAAAATATATGTAAAAAAAAAAGATTTTAATTTGAAATGTTAAATTTTAAAAACTCCCTCAAGTGCATCTTTCGTGAATCTTAAAATGTTAATTATAGATGAGTTGAGAATGAAAATTTCTCCACATAAAATTTTCGGAAATAATTTTTCATAATAACGTTCTTTTATGAACTTGATCGACTACAAATTTGTAAAGGCGAATTTAATTTTCACGAAAAAACTAAAATAATTTCAAGTAAAATAATAAATACGTGATGTAAACATTTTTAGATTTATTATAAATAGTTAAAATTAGCCAAGGTAATAAATACCTAATGATTTATATTATTAAGTAGATACAAAAACAGGTAAATAATAAGGAGTGGTTAACTTGGTGGCTACGCGTGTGCCCGTTTTTATCCAATAAATTCCAATATAAAAGGCTCTCGAGGAGTGTGACAAAAATTGGCACACGTTTGGGTAAAAACTATTATTCTATGTGCACAAAATTGCATGATCTATTGTCACATGATGCGGTTTTCATTGATTCCACCGTAGAGGTGGGTAATATGTAATTATTTGGAGAATGTATCGCCACACAATGAAGGACGCCTTAATTGTAAAAAATTTCGATTCCAATGAATGGGACACGTGGGGACAAAGCGCCAGATCATTTGGCTGTTGTGTTGGAATTTTCTAATAAGCAATCTCGAGCCCATTTTGGGTGCTGCATTAGCCCAAAACAAGTGTTGTTGTCCACAAAATGTGGCACATAGAGGCGTGACAAAAAGGTACTAATTTCACTTTTCCTCCTCTTTCATCTAACCAATCTTCTTGGCCGTCCAAAAGGTGCCCACAGGAGGAAATTTTGGAATTTGTACCTGGGTGCATTTACAACTTCATCAACTTCTTGTGTGTGTGAATTTGGTCTCCAACTGTTAGGAATTAATTGGACCACACAGCTAACATAATATGCGATGAGGTTGGAAGAAGGGAAAAGAACATATTGACTTCTATGCAAGTGGCAACATTAAAAGGGATGTGAAACCAAATTGAGAGGCACAGTTTGTGCGCGCTATAAGGATTAATTGAGAAAACCCATTCAGACCCCATAGAGAAGTAATGTGGTTGAAATTTTATTCACAGCCAATGAAATTTCGGTTCCCATTACGTGATCCCGCATGGAAATTCTTCATTCGAAATATGATATTAAATGGTTGGTTCATTGGGAATCAACGCACTGCATCATATTTTGTCGTCATTTCAATTATAATGATATATTTGGCTGTTTTTGTACACATTCAACATGACATATTGAGCATAGAGACATTTTGAAAGAATCTACAGAATATATATGGTTTAATTTAATGTGGTAACTCATGCCTAAAATCAAAGCAAAAGAATTTTCAACGCATTTTCTCCGCGCTCATTCATTGGCCCCGTGCAATTGGTTTTTCATCCCACACAATGAACAGGTTGACACTAAAAGAATTATATACATTTTTTTTCAACCCTGAAGATTGCTTAATTGGAGGTAGAGGCGTTTTTTCTATGGCATTATAGCGTCATCTGGCTTGATATCTGTATTTTTGTATTTTGACGTGGAGACAGGATACAAAAAAATGCTCATGGATCATCTCCTTGTGCCTTGGTGATCCCGAAAAAAAGAGAGTCAAAAGATTTAACAGCAAAGTTTGTGGCTTCAGTTGAGCAAGATGAAAGAAGATAAAATGTGTGCGATACAATAAGTCAAGATCCTTTTGTGCTCACCTCAATGGATGAGGATTGTATTGTTCATAGAGAATGACGACATAATGGGACATAATGAGACCACTAACTTTTTTCTTTACAAAAATTGAATTATATTGAAAAGTAAAGAGATGGAACGTCATGGCTATATGGTCCTTTTGGGACAAGGCGGAATTTTATTCCTTAGCTAACATTAGACAAAAAATTAATTTTAAAAGAAACCACAATCTCCGTATGACATGTAATCAAAATTGTAACGTTGATGCCACCATTCGTCAACTTTTTATACATTTTTGTTGCATCTCCTGAAAAAGAATCTCAAAAAAATCATTCCTCGGACTACACAGTAGATACGGTTTAATGAATAGTTTTATTTATTTAAACATTGAAACAATTAGTTGCGATTTTTTTTAGTAAAGCAAACGAACCGCTAGTAAGATTTTCAAAACAGAAAATTCTAATCATTTTCTTTTTCAAAGATTTACTTTATTGATGCCAAAAAGTTCAGCCCATTTCAACCAATAACTTCTTCTGGATAAAAATACTTAAGAGGCAACATTGTCACATTTTATTACAACCCTCATATAACTTTTATTCATTTTATTTTTGTGTTGGTCGGGATGAAAAATGAGCCCCCTTGAAGGGGCGCTTACATTACACATAATGACATATTGCTGGTATGATGTTCCTTTAGACGAAGTTAACTCCCTGTACTAACTTCTCGTACACATAACGTAATTCCCGCTTTTCCCATGCGTCTTCCTCCCTGTTCGGGTTCTCTTTCAGCATTTCCTCACCCAATGCCATCACCCGTAGAGGCAATTTGGTAAAATTAAAGTGATAAAACCATGTCGTATTTGTCGCTGCAACAGCCATTTTCATTATGATTATTAGTCGTATAAATGGAGAATCTCATACACGAGGGGAGTATTACATCACAATTAAAGCGGCGTGAATGATGATTGAGATGGATTGCGATCGACCAACCCCAAAATGTCTCTCACGTGTACATTTCATTCGGGCATTGTGGTGTATGGCCTAGAAATGGCGGTCAAGCGCATTTGTCACCAATTCTACCCATTGTCAACGGCAACGCGGCACATATGTATGTACATATGATTCGTCTTCAAATGGGAATGGTTAAGTATACCTCGCGGTGTGACCCCACACGATCGCATCATCGAGAGACGATTGCTCTTCGTCCACTGCAAAGCGTCGCGGTATGTATTGATCGCATCATCTTCGTTTTCTCCTTTGGGCACCAACTTCTTATAATGCTCTCAGTAGCTGGGCAAGAGAGCGCCATCTCGCGAGAGGCGTGGCCTCTAGTGTTGCGATCAAAGAAATCCGCCGGCCGGCGGTACGTTTGATCTCCCCATCGCGCGATCGAATTTTTATACAACGTCACGTCGAAGGTATACATTTGAATGAATGGGGAAATATATGTATATGTATACTGGGCATACACTATACATATTCACATAACTAAGAGAAGGGTTAACACTAAACGGATACATTCTCATTTGCCGACGGGTCGTGGCTCATGTCCAAATTGATTTTGGACGATTAATTAATTGATTCCACCGGGCGTCAAGAGGAGTCGGAAAGAGCTGTGCGGCTATTAATGGTGTTCCGCGCGGCGCAATTGAAACGGTCATTATGGACAATGATAATGAACGAATTACACCCAATAATCATATGCGAAGTCGATGTTTCTTGATTTGGTGCAATTAGTTTATATGCAATTCACAAAAGCCCCGATACAAATCTACCTTTATTGCAATTTTTTCCTTCCATTCAAATCTCCTCTGGTTATACGTATAGGAGATACGCAATCCCCAGGAGTTGAAGGTGGTTATGGCGCGAGAAGTTAGGACAATTATAGACAATAAAACCCTCACACTTCTTTGCAGTTATCGCGCGAATACAATACTTCCAATTAGCGAAATTATCGATTAAAAAAAACTACCAACTCTTTACGCTTTGAATGTTTTTACATTGATGCTTTGGGTAAAAAGGTGTTCAAAAAAATAAAAATTCCCCAAACCGCAAAAACTAATTTAACTGGTTAACTCGAGTCTCTGCGATCTTCGCAGTGTGCTCACACTCTTTATGGAATTTTGTGCTTTTTCACGAAAAAAAAAACACGATACCACCATTCACATCTGTTTATAGAGTTAATCAGTTAAAATTCTAACAGTCACCGGAGAGTAGAGAAAAAAACCCCTAATGATCGGTGATTTCGATGACATGTGTAACCTAAATGATCGTCTCGCAACCATTGTAATTTGTTTAAATACCCCACCGGATATCAACCGCACATCAAGTGTGAGACCCCTCAAATTTTTAATCCTTTTCCCCCTTTAAAAACTCTTAATGGTCCGTGGAAGCTTCCCGAAAAGATCTTTTAAATACAGAATAAACCATCAAAATTATTATATGGTATTTCTTCGTATATAAAAAGTGTTTTTCATCAGCTTCCAAATATTTCTTTTCTTTTTTTCTTCATTTCATAATAAAAAAATTTATTGCCGCAATATTGGCTGCTTTTATTGAGGGGGGCCAGAAAGGTGGAGAAACAATAATCGGAACTGGCGGTAGCATTTTCGATGAATTAATTGTATGTAAATATGATGGTTGTCCGAGCTGCTAAAGTGTACAATTTATGATGACAAGAGATAGAATTGTGGATGATGCTGTGAGAATCTCATTTTGGGTTGTATTTGAAAAATATTAATTAACGTGCCAAACAACAAAAAACGAACAGACACCATTATTTTATTCATTTCTACCGAATTTATAGAGCCTTTTTGTCGGAACGACTCTCAATTATTGTAAATCTCATCTTTTCGGTGTGAGATGATAGTGGATGGATGGGAACTATAATTAGTAATCTGAATGTATATAAAAAGAGTTAAATCTCAATTTGTCTCCCAATATTATTTCTGTTTATCGATAGATTATATTTTAAATATTATATATAAATGCTTTATGATATTTTAAAAGTTTTATTATAAATATTTAGTTAGCTAACATCATAAAAAATTATAAGTTTGAAAAAATATTTGAAAAGATATAGAGCATAAAATAACTCTTGAGCCACATAGTATTCAAAACAATAAATATAAAGCATAAAATAATTTTATAAAATAAATATAAGCACATAAAAATTCATTACACAGTTAAAATTTTTTTAAAGACATTGATAAATTAATTTCAAATATTAATTTTCTATTTTTCTAGATTCTATCATTTAGTGCTTACGGATGAGAACAATTTTTTATGCTTTATCATAATTCATTGAGATTGTATCGCCCCTTCAATGTATAAACTTGCCGAGTACAACTCTGTTGTCTTATTTACTGAATCTTCAGCACCATAATAACATCAATCCATTATTTCGGAAGCCACAGATAATTTCTCACCTCTTTTATAGTCGAAAATAAAATGTGAACATTTTATCTTTTTTGTAGATCAATCGCATTTAAATTTATTTGCCTCACGGCCACAGCCAAAGAAGAAGCGTAAATCACGGACAGCGTTCACCAATCATCAAATTTTTGAACTGGAAAAGAGATTCCTCTACCAGAAATACCTGTCGCCTGCAGACCGGGATGAAATTGCAGCGGCTCTGGGACTTTCCAATGCTCAGGTGGGTAGAAGGATTATACGATCATTCATTCTTGGGGGGCATGATATTAATTTATTTTTCCTCTTCCTTTATCCTTTAGGTTATTACGTGGTTCCAGAATCGTAGGGCGAAACTGAAGCGTGATATGGAGGAGTTAAAAAAGGACGTTGAAACAGTGAAGGTCCTATCGTCTCACAAGACTTTCCTAGAGAACGTCAATGATTTGGGTATCCTAAAGAAGAAGGCCATTCACGACGACGGTGATTCGAGTCCTCAGAAATGAGGGATATTTAGGAAAATATTTCATGAAGAAATCTGTAAAAGAAAAAAGAAAACCAGTAAATCATGAAGAGATGCATCAGTTCCGATGAAAATCATAGTGTTGTAATTGTAAATAGATCTTTTATTAATAGAATTGTAATTTGAAAAAAATGTAAAGGTAAAAAAAATATTACGTATTTTGTAAAGATCTCAGTGTAGAATTTTATAGTGCGACATTCTGTAAGTAAAATTATTTCTGGGATAGAAAGACGTTATAATTTTGTACAATGATTTTTACTTTAAAAGAATCGACTGGGGTAATAGCAAGTGCAATATACAGATGTCCCATCAAATCTACTGATTAATGCAACTAGCGCAATATTTATCTGAATCAACATTTAAATATTCTTGTAATTATCAAAATGATAATCACTTTATTCGTTTTATGCTTCATTATGTCAAGCCAGTATAATTCATTAAGCATCATGAGACTTGATGTCCTTGCTTTAGAGTTGAGTTTCCCGATTTAAGAGACAAAATTGCTGTTTTTAGTAAAATTATTTTATTAATTAGTTTGATTGGTGGTTCAAAATACCAACTAGTAAATTATTAGTCGTATTAAAAACAGCTATTTCTTTTGAGAGAAAAATATATAATTTATTGTTTTTTTTTCTTCTTTTTATTTCTCCTAATTTTGAGATGATAATTGAACTATAAATAAATTGCAAAGATGTGCGTCAATGAATTTAAAAATTATCATGGTGAATTAAGATTTAAAACAAATAAAAACAAAATTATAAAAAAAATCTTTTTCGAATTTAAAGATATTTTAGGAATTTTCCTACAAATTATAAAATTTTCCGAGAATTTCCCTTCATTGAATTCAACTTTACTCATTTTCTGAATAAGCTCAGTGCTTATCTTTTCTTAATACATAATTTAAAAACTTGCCGAATATCTTAACTCTCAATCTAATTTCTTAAACCTTTTATCCTTTCTAATTCGTTTTAAAAACATAAAAAAAAGTCTTAAAGTGTTTCAGGATGACAAATGAATGAAATATAATTGAATTTTGCATTAGTAAAAGTGATAAAAAAACAAATGCTATTACCCCATCGATATGAGAAGATATCAATATTAAAAGGAAAATTGATAGCCAGTACTTATCAAAATTAAGTGTTTTTTATTGAAAAGTATTTTACATAAAAAAGAAAGAAATGACAATAAAATTGGTATTGAAAATTCTTTTTGAAATGCTGAAAAGAATTCCGATAGTCACTAAAATGAAAGGAGAAGTAATAAAATTATGAAAGTCCATTCTAACGATTTTTCACAAAAATCTCCAATGAAGTGAGATGTCCAGATGTAATCAAATAAATGACTTACATAAAGTGTTACGTCTAATTGTATGTATGTATGTATGTATGTTAATTAAATTATTCATTTAGAAAGAGACTGTACATAGTGAAAAAGATTTCATGTAGAAATAAATCTAATTATTCAAATTTAATTGTTTTCAATCGACGTTACATTCAGCTGCCAAATTCCATTCATCCCCCATTTTACGGATCGCTGTAAAATTTGCAGGATTTGTTTGCAACCTACCTTTTAGTTTCTCTTTATGGGGAATCCACAAAAATGTCTCTAAAATGACAACGCCCCACTAAAATTAACAAGTTTATGCGATGGTTGCGGTGAAGGTAATTTTATTTACTAGACTTTGTTGGTTGATTTTGCTGCCATTTTGAACACAATTTCTGTATACTGAAGAGCGATCCTCGCACGAATGCCGTAAATCTACTGAGATTGATGATCGTGCGCGATATCCGCATGGTTCATGTGGTGGCATCTGCATTATTAAAAAATTATGAAGAGGACGAAAGAAAACAAATTGTGGGGAGCGAAACCGACCAAAAAACTATCTATGAACAATATGTTGGAGTTCTTGTGGATGAAGAAGGGAAAAAACGAAGCAAAATCACGATAAATTGTGTGTTCGCGCCACATTTTTATTGCCTTTATGTGTGATTTATGGGTTTTAAAAAGCAATATCGTAAACATTGCTTCTTTGGGCTTACGGTTTCGTCATATGTGGGTGAGCTGCTTTGAATAAAGCGTCGTTTAATTCATCGCTCTCAAATTAAGTGTTGATGGAAAGATGCCGTGGAGTTTACGGTTTTTTTTAAACATTTTGTCTGCGCTATTCACCACGAGATGACGCGGATTGTCTTTTGGATGTACTAAAATCTGTTTTGAATCCAAAAGGTAACATAATTTCATCGATTTTACGTAATTCGATAAAATGCTTAGTCGTTATGAAGATTGGTATTCCACTACATGAGAATATATCATTATACCTTGAGTTGAAAAATGATTAAAATGATTAGAATAAATATTAAATCTCTATAGAACTGATAGAAACTATAGATTGGATAATCAAAAATTATTAAATTTTAATAAAAGGTACAAATCCTATAATGAAAAAAGATTGCCTATAACAATTTTTAAATGTTTCTGAATATTTAACGACTGTAAAATAATTTTAAAACATATTTTTTTTAAACACATTATTCAAGGAAAATACAAATTTTCCTTGAGTTTTTCGTCCTTTCAGGATGCAGTAGAAGAGTAATGATTTTCATTGAAGGAAAATCATAATTTAGGCAAAGTGTTTTCGTTGGGATGCTTCTCCCATATTTGAGAGTTTTTATTAAAGTACTTTTCAATATTTATTCTTTTCTAAATAATTTTATTTGTGTTTTTGGTGAAAATTTTAGAATAATGAAAAATTAAAAAAAGGAAATTAAGAAATAAATAATTCTTTCGATTCATAATTAAATTCTATTTACTGGTAAAGAGAACAAATAAGAGGAAAATCAAAGACAAATTCCTTAATATTGTTCATTGAGAGTTATTTGATGAATGGACAAGATTTAATAGTAAATTTAAAATTGCTTTACATAAAATATAAAATGTAGGTAAAATAAAACAAATATTTACAAAAATAAAATGATAGTAATTAAAAAATACAATTTTGCCATTACGGAAATAAACAAAGAATTATGTATAGTAGGTAGTAAAATATGCACGTGTTACAGAATTATAAATCTTTCAGCAGGAATGTTAATAATATTCTAATAGAGCCTGACCAAATCGTATAAAACGTAATTAGTGTAATAGTGCACAATTATATCGTCGTGGAGTTCATTTAAACAAGGAAATTTGAATATAAACAAGACGCAATCTCTTAGTAAACTTTATATGTTTTACAATCTACGTGGAAGAGACTCAACATTTTATGGAGACGAGTTGATTTTATACACTTTGGGTGTTATAGAGCAGAGGGAGTTGAATAAATAAACAGGGTTTTCCGCTCTAAGCGCAAGCAGGAATGCCAGTACTCGGGAAACCGCCTCGGATGGGAATGGTGTGGAAGTACGCGATGTATGGAAAAGAGAGCGCAAGTATACATACATATTGTCAAAATGGTGAAATGGTGCGATGGGAGGTTGTCTTTCAGCTGGAAAAGTCGATATTCACGTCTTGTTTGTGTGTTCAGCATTCCTTTAGCTAAATCGGGAAATATTCTCCTCCCTGTGTGCAGGAGTTAAAAGAGTTTTCAGCTGTGGTCCGATTGTTTACGGACCCGTCATCAACAGATACGTATACCCGGTACTATATTTTGCTTATATGTAGTATTGTGAGATAATAAAAACCAATCCTCAAGTAATTGGTTCTTCTTTACCATTAAATTGATATTCATTTTAACTTTTTACTCCTTCCTCATTCCCCCAACTGAAAAAAAGCCTCCAAGGTTATATGAGCTTTCTTAGAAAATCCCTAAATTTTGGGTAAAAGAGAAAATTTCAATTCGTGACTACTTGGGAACAATTTAATGAATATGCTAGCTCTCCTCTAAATGGAAGAATTCCACCGACAACCACATAGAATTTCTTTGGAGAGTGTACATAGAGAGAGATATAAATGGGAATTGGGAGAAAATTCTTCTTTTCACTTGGAAAATTCGTTAGGTTGGTGTGTGAGATGGGTGGTAGATGATTGCAGGGAGCGAGAGTTGTATGGCAAAGATTACAGGAAAATTGCTCGTTAGTTAAGTCTTTCTTAAAAGACGACGGTAATTTGCCGGTAAAAATCAAGAGACCTTTCAAAGCGTGAAAAGGAAATAAAGTTTTCTCGTGAATAGGAGCTTCTTTTCTCCCTGCTCTAGCGTGCTTCATCCGCCTACCACCCAAATTGTCCCCCATCCTCGATCTTTTGCCCGACTTTTCCGTTCCATGAAGGAGCTATGGTGCTGTGGCTCGTTATTTCTTCTCTACCACATAAATATTTATGTGCGAAACTTGTAAATAATGTAAATCTCTCCTAGAGTCTTTCCTAAAGAGTCTTCCGTGGATCACAAATGATGATCATTAGAATTAGTGAATCAAATATTTTACCTCAATCTCAATCAATTTGTTTTTAAATTTTGTTTCAATTCTTTGGAGCAGTTCAAATAAAAAATTAAAATGTTTTGTTTTAATTTCGTAAATCGTAACTATGTTCATAGACCACATATAATGGACTTTGAGTGGTTATTCTGTCACAGCTTTCTCGGAAGTATCGTATTCGGTTACATTGAAGGAGATACACAAAAAGTTTTGAAATGTAAAGGAAATGGAAACAATTTTGGTTTCAATTTTCAATATGTCATTAAATTGTTTCTCTTTCCTAATGGAGGCTATTAATACATTTAAGAAAATTAATTTTAAGTAAAATAAATAACCAAATTTGGGTCAACACATAATTTCCTTTATTGAATCCTTTTTAGCTAAGCAGGACCAGAACTCCCCTAATATAGAGAAGATAATCAAAAGAGAAGCAATTTTATTCATTTTATTTGATAGTTTGATTGAATTAAAAGCTGATTGTTTTAATTCTGACCTACATAAAACTATATTTATTTATAGGTCATTGTGTATAAAAATATCGAGAAAAAGAACGCTATAGAGCGAAATTTAATGACTCAAGTACCATCATCTGCTTCTGAAGTGCTCTTCGGCTCGTCAATTTTGTACTCTTCTGCCACAGAATCCTCTTGTCTGCAGAAATAATCTGGCAAAGTACATAAAAATTTGCCTCGCGATTGATTAATAAAAAAAATTCACAAAAATTCTTTATTCTTTGATGGTAATTTTCATGATCAAACCATAAAAATTTTCTACGTAAAAATAAATATTCCCACACACTTGAAGCATCAGCACCAAAAAACTCTTTCAATTTCTCCTCATGATAAACTTCTGAGTGATAATTATTGTGGAACAAATTGCCACCTCAATAGGATTTTAGTTGAGGCTCCATTGAGCACTCGGCGCAGCCATCGTCAACCCAAAATATCGGAGACATTGTGGTTTGGAAGAGTTTCTTAAGTGTCGGACACATTTTTCGTCTCCACATATTTCTCCCATAAGCGCAAAATGATTTTATTTACATTATAAACGATGTTAAACAGCCTTCAAATGATTTGGAAAGCTTTATATCAACTACTTATGAGACATATATACATACCGGGAGAAGGCAAAAAAAAAAACATCTCAAATGCGAGAGACTGTGGAAGTGGGTGACTTTTGAACCATGAGGTGGCATCTCTTCAGTTGATAGTAGAACGCACAATGCTCTTAAGAAGGCCGTAATTTATCTCGAGAGCTAATTCTTAAACAAAATGGATTTATTACGCAGCGATTTATTATGATGTATACTACATATAGCAAGTGAATAAAGCATCAATGCATAAAGGATGTATTCAGAAGTCCAAGTGTTTCACATATAAGACTCTCTGATCATGCCACTGAAAATGCGGTGCTTCTTTGCCACTTTACGTACAGAATGAAATGTCTCTCAGCAGCAATCAAAATAGAGGCATAATAAATTCACAGCATTACTTTGTGTATATATAACACAGAGAGTATATTAGACCTTTCTTCGACAAGCAATTAAATATTCTAAACACTTTTAATATGCTCCACTCTGTTTATGTGATAATTACGAAAACATTAATTGAATTATATGTATATTTATGTAAACAATCTCCATACAACACGACAACCACTGACTGTCTCGAGAGGTCGGTGTTTATTTATCTTGAGGAAATACCATGTAGGAGTGTTTCAGTGGGAAATAAGGGTGACTTTTTCACAAATGCCCTGTGAGGAGGTTACTCAAATTCTCCGTAAGTCATCTCAAGAGTTTATTAAAATGTGCACAGATGATATCAACAAAAGTATTGGGTTTCACCTTTCTGGAGACTTTCAAAAACCGTAAAAGGCGCTACTATTCCAGACATCCCATAAAAACCCCTTTTTTCCCCGTTTTTCTGTTATTCCCCAACCACTGAAAAAAAACCTTCATGTGGGCGATTATAAGGGCAATTTTCCACTGAAGGTTAGAGTGAAAATGAAAATTTTCCTCCAACATATTCAAAGAGGTGAGGTGAGCATACGTTAGAAAATTGGCGTATTGTTCTCTCATTGTGTCAGCATTGTGTCGACGGAACCCCTAATTCAGACACCAACAGCAAGTACACTGGAAGGCCTTCTGTAAAGTATGCAATGAGGGTGAGAGACTACGTGAGAGGAGCGACTAACAATGCAAGACATTTGGAAAATCTTCTGCAGAGTTAGTCAAATGGAAAAATTCATGCACTCCACTTTCGGCACACGAAGGAAGAGTACAGAAGAGTATAATGTATAGAGAGGTTCTTTTGGGCAAGAAATGGGCAATTCTCATCTTATTGCTATGCTTTGCACATGAGTTATGAGAAAATTTGAAGCTTTAAAAATTTCCAATATGTGCTTTATTAAATTATATAGAGAGAAGAGTCAATTTGTTCGTTTAATAATGACTTCAATCCTGTGACCGATCTATCTTTAATTATATGTTATTAACCCCACCCTTAACTATAATTTTTATTGTTCAATATTGAATAAGATTAAAAACAATTGTTTTACCTAACTTTTTGAAATGAAAATGAAACTATGATTGAGATTTTTTTTCCAAAAAAGAAAAATCTCCGCTAATGAATAAAGAAAAACAAATAATAGAAAAGAAAATTTTCTACCTAAAATAAAAAGAAACTTAAATCATACTTCAGAGCTCTCAATAAAGCTCCTATAATCCCCAATAAGACAATTTAGAATAGAACAGAGAAAAGGGAGAAAAGTTTTTACATAAGAAATAAAATATTTTTTACCTTTCTTTTGTAATAAAATTAGGTCAAGCGGTCAAAGGCTATGTCCCCTATCAAACTCCTTACTAATGGGGAAAATAAGTATTTCAATGGGTCATGAGTAGGTACAACGACCACTGGGATGACTCTCGCGTATTGAAAAGAGTGTGAAAAGTACATCCAAGCGATCATTGTACTAAGGTCTCATTGTATTATTATTTAGTAAATTTCCCATAATGCTGTGTTTGTCCACTGAAGTATAAGACAAAATTTTAAAAATCAATCGCGAGTTTTTTTTGGTAATTAAATTGAATTCAATATTCAGCAACTTTACGCTTTCAATCAAAAGATTCAAACCGACCTTTCTCCACATACCTACATCAATTTAATACCTAAAGTTGATAACTTGTAAACTCTGAAAATGCTTAAATGATTCTTGAAATTTTAATTAGGGATTTTAATGAAAATTCCAAATCACGCACATGATGTAATGAATTATTTAGAAAATTCCAATGAATTTCCCACTAATTCCCACCCTCCCATAAAAAGCATAGAAAACTTGCGAAATGTGCGCCAGTTGACTTCTTGGAAAACCGATATGCGTTTTCCGCCCATTTAACTATATTATGTACATTACAAACTGAGTAGATTGAGAAAATTATCTCTCTAACATCACTTCAATCTCATGTTAGTCGAAGAGATCAAAAATTCACTTAAACTCTAACAGAGTTAATATCCGTTAAATTGTTATCACACATGGCTTTTCTAAGAATAACATTTTGGTTTTTGGTCGCCATTAAAAACAATGAATTCACGAAGGAGTTTTCTCAGTGCTTGGCAACCTTTTTGCTTCCTCATACATTCTGTGGGCTTTTCACATTGTACATTTCATTTCCCGCATGCCTCTTTATACTCACAGCATTGCAAAGCGTTTCAAACTCTGGAAAACTTTTGTTATTGTGGCGGAAAAGACATCCAACACTCGGATTTAAACAGTGTGGCGCAAATGATGTGTTGGGATTTTGAAAGGAGAGAGGAACTTAGTTTGAAAGCCTTCAACTCTTCAACATGTGCTCAACAGACTTTTCCACCTCTACTCGGTACAATTACAAAAATATTCCTAGAGTCTTTTAAACAAATGATGAGCCATTTAAGAGTTTATATTCTGACTCTTTATAGCACAGTGCTCTCGGTGTGGGATGGTCGTTTATCCGTACTCGAGAATTATATGCCTACAAAAAGACCTTAAATATTCTTGAATATTTTCCACTTCACGCCATGCATTGTTCCATTTTCCCGAAATTAAGATGAAAAATGTGTTTTGTTGGAAAATATTACACCTCACCTGCATTTTTTTTAATTAAATTTCTGGCACACTTGTGTCCTCTTCGGGATGCTTATTCTGCCTGCAGCCACCGAGAGATTTTCACACATTAGTGTAAGGAGCGTCCGCATTTATAAACAGCATTTCTTGAACGATGCAATAAATCTAAGCTAGAGGATTTGTTTAAACAGTTTTACGAAACAGCGATAATGATTTTCTTGTTTTTCCGTATTAAATGGTTTGAATTGTTTTGCTTTAGCCATAGCATAAAAATGTCGTAATTCATCTGATCTTTTCGTATTGTATATGATCCCATTTGTTTGGATGATTTGAGGTTTTAATTACTCAAGAGCCATCTGTGTTGGCATGTCTATTTGGATGTGATTCCTTTCGCATTTATCCAATTAGACAAATTTTCCGCAATTGCCATGGCTAAAGCACGAACCAATTGGGAAGGATGTTAAATTCAGAGTCCTCATCATCGCCAAAATTTATTGGTGTACTGCATGAAAATGCGGGGAAATTGGAAAATGCATGCAAATGGATGGATTTTTGCCTCACTACACCGAAACATAAAGTCCAATATCGGAAGTGGACTATAAATCAATGAGAATGGGGGAGTCATTACATAACTTACGGGGCTCTTGAGTTTCTCTGCCTCTCAAAGTGGCTCATAGCACACTCCAAAGAGATTTAACTATTAGTGGAATTTGGCACAAGAATCATTATTTCTCTGCCAATTCTTAAGAATCACTGAAACTCTTATATATGCACGACTATTAGTGTTATGATTACTCATTCACTCCGGAATATCAAATATTATTGAGATTAATTTCGCAAGAGAAAATTAATTGTATTCAATGGATTGAGATGTTTCTCAAAAAAACATCTTTCAAAATGCAATCGAATGCCAATACAGCTGGTGACGTCAATTTTATTCTCAACAACATCATTGATTTGCACACACTTCTAAAAACAAATGAGATTCACATCCTTCACTGGTTTGCTGCGGGGTGAGGGGATGTCTCCTAGTCAATTTCCACATTTTCACTCTCCTCTGTGCCATCATTTGGTTGATTTCGCTTTATTTTGTCCGCATCCACATCTTCGTTATTTGATGAGATCTTTTGTGATTGCTTCTCATTCCTTGGATCCACCTCCTCCTGACTTTGGGAAAGAGCTACTGCTGCTGACGCAGAGTGTCGTCCATCGTCTCTCTTTGAGTAATTCAAAATGTGGTCATGATGCTTGTCAAATAGTCTCATTGACAATTTATGTTGCTCAAGCGTTGATCCAGGATTTGCCAATTTTGACGGGTAAAAGTATGGAAATGGTACCGGAGGAATTGGCATCCCATAAGCCATTTGAATCTAAAAGAAATTTAATTTTTGGTTCAATAAAAAAATCTTAAGATTATAGTAAAAATATTTTTGTTTTCTTCTTCAGAACAAGTAATTAAAGAAAAATATTTAAATTTTCATAAAAAAAGCTTTTCTCTTTCGGTTTCCAAAAAAATACTATATAAAACTATTTCAATGATAATTTAAAAAAAAATGATTAATTAATTTGCTAAAATGAAAGCTTTTTATTAAAAATAAAAGCTCGGCAGCTTTTTTCTTGAATTTCCCTTTTATAAAAAAAAATTAATAAATTACCTGATGCCTATACATGTTGACTAAAGCTGGATCAAGTCCTGCTGCAAAGTGAGGCTGTGTTCCTGCCAGCTGACCATTCCCAACCAACATATGCCCATAGGAACCATCCTCGCGTACAAGAACCTGGACTGGAACTCTCTTTGTAGCATTGAGAACGGCAGCTTCATGCTGCTGAATTTGTTTTCTCTTTGTCTTGTAGCGCCGATTTTGGAACCATATCTTCACCTGAGTCTCGGTGAGACGCAAATTCTTTGCCAATTCGGACCTTTCAGGACCCGAAAGGTATCGCTGCTGGGCAAATCTCCTCTCAAGCTCAAACACCTGAGCATGGCTGAAGGCAGCACGAGATCTCTTTTTGCGATTCGTCGTCAAATTGTCCTCCATGTGATGAAGGCTCATGTTGAATTGCGGGGGTGGGGAATCTCCATCTGTGAAATTAGGCATGCAAACACCCTTCAACTAATTATACTAATTGGTTGTATATTAATAAGGTAAGTAACGATAATATTTGAGAGTCATTTCCGGGTGTACAAATTCTTGTGAAAGGCGCTCTCGAAACAATTGAGTGTCAATTTCCCGGAACACTTTTATCCTGAAGGTGTTTTTCATCCTTTTAAGCCCCACCAAGACCATGAGTTGTTAGTTTTTTTTTATCGACACCGCCGGGGGTGGATCGCTATATATGGGATCCTTGGCAAATTTATTATTAATGAGTTATCAATATTTAGTTGACGACATGACGCTAAAAGCTTTCTTCGTAATCCAGCACAAAGTCATTTAGTCCTTTCTCTTGGCATGATCCTCGCATATTATGGTAGTACCATAATTTCCCAACCCGTTAAAACACTTTTACCCACAAATACGGACCGTGAAATTGCATGGCAATCGAGAGGAACATAAAAAGCTATTAGCTAATGTATTTCGCGCGTGTGTCGTGATTATCGGGGTTACGGTGGAAGTTTCTAAGTAAATTGTTGATTTGAGTTGTCGTAGCGACAGCCCAATGGGTTATCTTTTACAGCAGAAACCACCAACTCACCTGAATCTGTAACCGTGCAGCGCCTCATATCGAGTGGTGAGTCCATTCGATTACTGTAGCGACCCATACGACCCTCAAGAATTTTCACGGATGCTCCATTTGGGTACACTTCCTCACATTCCCCATCGGGGGAGAGCTGATCCCGTTTTTCACTTTCAACAAGGAAGCAATCCAGGGATCCTCGACGTACAACTGGTCCTGGGCAGTTGTTGTTGTTGTTGAAGTAGATTGAATGATTTCCTTGGGAGGAATTCTGAAAAGCCCCTCGACTTGTTTTAGTTCCTCCAGGTGGGCTCTCAGATTGTCTCCTCATGAGCCCCGATGCAACTCGAAGAGAACGGTCACAAGGTGGGAACTTGAAACACTTCACTGAACCATCACTGTTCATTTCAAATGAGGAATCCATGGGAAATTGGTCCGAAGGATTATTCCTGGTTAAAATGTCGTTTATCGAGAATGGAGTAGTTGCCATTGTCTTTGCACTAATAGATTGATAACTCATTACTTTCTCACAAATAGAAAAGAAAATATTACATGAACACTTTTGAGGAAAATTCTTTCCAAGGACAAGGAAAATTCTTTAGCTAATAATCCAACACACGAAACACGTCTAACCGCCGCGACTGCTGGCAGCACTTTAAACTCAACACTGAACTGAGAGAACTCAAAATATCCACCCGCACTTACAAGCTCGACTATTTTATGCACTCACTCAACCGAATCCGATCCCTAATAGCACCCGCGCTGAGCAAAATGCTCGTGGGAGTTCTCCTTGTTGATATATCCAAAGCACGACGCGTGATTTTCTCACAAGGGGAGAGCCACAGAAGTGCGGATTCCGTCTTTCTTGCTCACTCAAGACTGAGTCGCGAGATTGTTGGGATTGGCTAAGAGTTTCCCGCCGCACTCACGCCGATTGGACGCCTTGTGCTCATTGAATTCCGCTTAAGTATCTCCACTCGTGACATGAGGATTTTCCGACGGCTGCCCGTGACAATGCAATGGGCGGGAAAGTGGCAATCTTGCACAATGGGAGATAAATTATCCCTCCGTTTTCATCAGAATTTTTTTTTATCCATGCTACTCACAGGCTTTCCTTCCCTGTGTCTTTGAGGCGCACGAGGACGAGAGACGCTCTCATATAGCCTCCAGCTAATCTCCTTATGAGTCAGAGATGAGAAAGAGGAGGACTTATATACGGATATTAGCTCCAATTATCCCATAGTTTTCCGGCTCACTGCTAACGAAAGCCCGTAATTTGCACTCATTAATTCGCTAATAAGTGGCAATTGTGGTTTTCCACCCTCGCTTCATCATTGCTCAAAAAGTGCAAAGAAATTCATGTATTACCCCGGCTTCACCCTCTATTGACTTTATGCCTCGATTGAATATGTTGAAGGAATCACTAAATATTTACCTTTAGCAATGCTTAATCCATTAAGGACTCTTTGATATCTATTAAAACAATCTCAATGTCGCAGATTAAATTTCATTATGTACCCATTAAATATGATGGATCATCGCTGTGAGCATATAAATTGATTATGTTTATTTGCTCGTTCATTTTTTGTATTTAGCAAATCTTTAAGATTTTTCAAACATTAAATAAAGTGTTTAAATACTTATGTACATAAGTATATGTATATGTTTAGTTACATAGCTGATACATATATGTATACATAATAGAATTTTAACAGAAATATTTTTAAATTCGTTTCACAATTCTATATTTCGGTGCTCTATTGGGAGGTAGAGGAAAAAGGAAAAGCTTGTGCCGAATACATTACTTAATACGGGTGGTAGACGTCAAAAAAAGTAATTTGGATTACAGATATTTGAGGGAAATTTATCGAGACCAATTAATTATTTTAATTTATAATTTTCTAGGGGCGAGGAAGTAGGTTGTAATTTGAATTACCTGGAAATAAAATATGAATAATAGTTTTAAATATTAAGTAAATCATTGATGAACCTATCTATATTTTGTAGCTTTTATAGTCATAAATAAACGGGAGCTTTAAGAGCTTTGAAAGTTTTAAATTATTCCTTTTCAATTTATAAAAATTCAACAATATTTTGGAATACTTAAACCGTGAAATTTATTCATTTTTTTTTTAAATATTAGTCCAGTTTTAATAGAAAAGTTTTCTCAAGATTTTGGACCAGTAAACTAATTTAGAAAAATAATTTAATATTTTTAATAATAAAATGCAAAAAAACATACAAAAAATAAATTTAAAATAAAGTCACAGCTAAAACGAGAGGGGAAAGAGCATAGAAGTGAAAATGGGAGCTAAGGGTATCATATCTAAAACAGGCAGCCATTTAATGGCTTTATAAAATATTTTGGGTTATCAAAATGCTGTCTTGCCGATGAAAACCAGATGCCCTTTCATAAGTTATATAAAATGTTGCACATAAGAGAAATTAATATACCATTTTCTCCTCCATTTCCACTGTTGCTGGCAATTACAGACATATACATATACCAACTCTGGGATGATTGATTGGAACTCATACTGAATTTATTTTTTAACCATTCGATTGGTGAGGAAAACAACATGGTTTACATTATCGAGCTATTTAATTGTCCTCCACATTCCATATTCACAAAATGACTCCCCCACCGCAAGAGAAGAAAAGCCTCAATTCCAATAGTGGTGCTTTTGATCAAAGGGAGACCCACTGTAGGGGTGTGAGTGGCTAGCAGGGCTGAATTGATGGTCAAAATGATTGAAATTGTAGGCTGGATATGGGGGAGGTGGAAGGTTGTTGACGAAGGTGGAGCTCTTGGGCAGCATGCTGAGTTCTTTGTTGAGCGCTTGCCCGCAGTGGATTGTCTTTGTACTGATCATATCGGACTTTTCCCCGCCATCCATTTGTTTGTCGTCGTTCTTCACAACGGTGAGCGTGGCCCCACCTTCAATGGTGAGCCTCTTGCACTTGTAGCGTCGATTCTGAAACCATATCTTCACCTGCGTTGGCGTGAGGCTCAGCGTTTGTGCCAGCACCTCCCTTTCTGGCGCCGAAAGGTATCGCTGCAGACGGAAGCGACGCTCCAATTCGAGAACTTGGGATTGCGAAAAAAGTACCCTGGGCTTTCGCTTTGCACGAACTTTCCCATTCTTCCGCAACTCGCACCTCGATGATGTCACTAACTGGCTGGTGGAATCTTCTGTGGATTGAGGAATTTAAAAAAAATAAGTGAAATGCTTCTTGAGGGTGTCGAAATTGAGATGAATTCAAATGTTGATTTTGTCGGGGAAAAAGAGTGAAACCGATACTCACTGACTTGTACAATATCCTCTTTGTTCTCACTAAGATGACACATGCTGTCCAATTCCTGCACATGTTCAGAGGTCACCACGGACTGCTGGGAAGATGCAGAGAAAGGCTGCATCTCATAGTCATCGATAGCTTTGAGAGTTCTACTCTCTGATTCATTCCCAAACAACCCCCGCGGATCAGGAGGATCGGATGATGCGACGGAATGACTGCGGAAGTTACTTCCGGGTGTGATGGTTTTCACAGAGTCCATGGTTTGGAGTAGAGGTGGTGTCCCACCCAGATGACCATTGCTGGAGGATGTTGGATAATTCGTATAAAGGTTCTGATGTGACCCATAGTCGTATAAATTGGGGGTGTACGATGATGGATGGTAACTCTGATGTGGCAGAAAGCTATGAGAGATTGATGCTGGGAAGCTATCGATATATGGAACGGAATCACAATCCATGAAATTCTGGTGAGAAACACTAAAAAATAAATTTTATTCATTAATCCTAAACTTTATGTTATTTTAAAAAAATTTCAAGCTATCACTCGGTTCGAGTTTAAAGAATTGGTGGTTGAATTAAACAAGCAAATTTTTTGAAGAAAAATTGTTATAGTTTTACCAATAAGGAAAATAAAAGAGATATTTTTCACTTCTCCAGATTAAAATTGATTAACGAATTTTAGGGTAAAAAAAATGCAAAATTTTCACTTTTTGCTTAAAAACAGAATAAAATAGTTCTCAGAATAACTTATATAGAGCATGAAATTATCTTTAAACCACCCTCAAATAATCAAAATATTATCGTTCTATATACATAGATTGTAAGGGAATGTCCCACATACTCCTAAATATTTTTTAAATTAAAATATTGATTAAAAAATGTAGAACTTCACAGAAAAGTTTTCAATATGAAACACTTTCTTAATAAAATCATCAAACTTTTTCAATTTATGGTTCATTTAAAAAAAAACATTTCTTCATAAATTTTTTTCACCTTTCTATGTGACACCCCAAATAATTATCATCATTCTGATCCACAAGATTGAGAATGTCCTTTACGGAAAAGGGAGTTGAATAGCAACACTCTCTCCCTGAAACTGAGGCACTTGCACTATCAATTTCAAAATATCCTTGTTGCATTGCTCGACAAACTGTTGATATAAATTCACTTCCAACACTTCTTCCCAAATAAAAATTAAAATATTTATAAAGGTATCCCCAAGGAGGCAGCCGCGAGAGCTCCTGTGACGCAACCGAATCGTTTCTTTACAAATTAGTGACTGATTGAAAATTTCAATTTTCATGCTCAATTAGACTCTGAAGCGGCGCCATATCGTTCGTCCTGCATCGTTTTTCCCACTCTAGCAGCCGTCAAGCTTATTTTCCTCATCTTCTAATCTCATTCGTGACGCAAATCCCCAAACTCTATTTCAAGAAGAACAACCACATGCATGGAGAGCATATTTGGTGATGAATAATTTTTCCTTCCGCGGAATTTTTAGGCGCATTCTGACTATTTTATGATAATTCATAAATTTTCCGCATTTTCTCGGAAAATTGTGGGAAAATTCTTCCATTGAAAGTGCCTCAATGTTGCAACTCATAAAAGCGCTCATGTACGACGAAACTCCGCCCCAACATTCAGCTGCTAAGCCAATGGGTTGTTTTCATCGCCAGAGAAAGAAATGGAATAGAGAGGCACAGTGCCAGATTCTCATGACTTTTCCTTCTTGGCTTCTGGCTGAGATTTTTTTCTCTATACATATACGAATTAATCACTTTTTATATTTAGAGAAAGGCTATAAAACTGAACTAATTGGTTGGATAATTGAAAGCATTTTAGATATTACCAACAGCTATGAATTTTGTTCTGTGCCCCATTTTCCAACATGAATTAAATGCGCCGATATTACAATTTTATTGTGCGGGAGAAATTCCTCTCTGGGAAGACGTCTTCTCTTTTTTTTGTGCGTCTTTTCTCACGACTTAAGTGGCGCCTGATGCATTTCGCCAAACATTTTCCGCACAACACCGAAATACACTTTTTTCCTCCTGCTTTGCCTCAAAGAAATATGTCTCTGTTTGCAGCGTCCTTTCATATGTTTTTCCTTTATGACATGGACATATGTTCACTTCAAATTTTTGGAGTAAAGTGCAGTCAACAGTTCAGATGCATCCAATTGCAACAGGATGGGCAAATAATTTTTAATTTTCTCAATTTTTATGTAAAATTAGAATATTTGTTACAGAACAAGAGCCTTGTGTTTCAAGAATTAGATAAAAAAAATAATAATTTAAGAGGCATGATAAATCTTTCTTAAATTCATCAGTCCTTAGAAGACCTTCATAGTTTTTTTTTTTAAACTTAAAAGGAATTTTTTGCGTAAAAGTATTTTTCTCTGAATAACTTGCCATATCTTCATTTTGTTTTCAGAGATCTAGAGTTTGAGTATTTTTTTAGAATATTTGGCTCTGTAGGAAATCTTCAGTGGTTTTACTGATAGTTTTTTCTTAAGGGATTGTGTTTCATTTTATTTTCTTTTATGGAAATAAGGCTTGATTTTTCAAAAAAAATTTTTTTCTTAATTTTTTTGTAAACATCGGAAGAGATAGACAAAACTTGCTTAAAAACTTATTCTTCATTTGCTTTGCCTAAAATTATATATTTGGTTTCAATATTCCGACAAGGTACTGTAGAGATATCTCACACAGATTCTGAAGATGTTATGCAATTTTTGGGTTTTACCCCACACTATATCTTACAGAGCCTTAGGGCTGCCGGTTTCCTCTTTGTTTGATTCGTGCGACAAATAAAATGAATGCCGTGCTATGTGTAGAAAATAAATTTATCGTTTGATCCGCCTCGTGGTGAAAAATTTGTCTGCCACATCATCCATAAGGAGTATTAAGAAAGAAAATGTTTCAAAAAAATTATAAACTGAAATGCGACTTCCACATTACTTTCATTTCGGCATCCCTTTTACCTAAAAGACCGCTGCTTCGGGAGGCTTTTAATATATTTTCTTTTTTCTTTTTTCTTTTAATTCAACTCTTTCTAGTGAATAAAAAAGAGCATAAATACCATAAAGATCTCAGTGGAGTGAATTTCTTCATTTCACACGAATGTGAAGAGATGAGTGGCGACGCTGGACTGCATTTTTAATGTAATGTGTAGGAGAAATTTGTCACATCTGGAAGAGATAGATGTCTACATAAATTTGTACTTTACAGGACCTACATGGCCGTACAGGATGGACACTGACGTTGTTTTTTTTAATTGCTCTGTTTGACCATGCTCTGGGGTCATGTCATTTTGGCCTTTTTTCCTGCAAGGAGCCCCGACGTCTAGACGCTGTGCAACATGTAAGATCAAATAACAAACATTTTCCAATTTTTTTTCGCCAGAGAAGGGCGTTTTGTTTACAAATTGCCATATAAATCTGAGTACCTACATAGTGAACCTTTCACTTGTCTCAATAAAATTTTCCAAAAAAAATGTTTCAAATTTTATGAGGTCTTTCATGGATTCAAAACACGGGGACGCTGTCATCTAAAATCTATAAAATAGGTGAATTACGACCACGAGACGGTACTTGAGTCTGCCCCCTATAAAGGATTCTTATTTCTTTCACGACTTTCACATTCCCGGGCAACCCTCTTTCTCTGCTGAACTGCAATTAAAAAAGCACTTGACCCTATCTATTTACATACATTATTCCAAAATAAAAACGTTTCATATTTCCTTCTTATTTGTTGTAATAAGTTGGAAAAAATTCTTACAAAGTTTACTTAGGTTGGACGGTTAAGAAAATAATAAATCTGCTGATTTCATTTTATTCATTCCTCTTTTATTAGTTTGATTTAGAGTAAATTAAATTTGATACCTAGTTTAATTTAGTCCAAAGATTAACTTTAAAGCTTTAGTTTTTTTTTGAAAATCGAAAGGAAATATATCGAATTATTATTTATTCAAATCATTTATTTTTTGCAGCAAAATAAATAAATAAATTTTTAAAACATTTTACATTTCCGTTACTGATTCTAATTCAAGTCGAATGAGTCAATTCTCCCGCGTTTGCATGCGTTTACATTACCGACTTTTATGTTTTCAAATATAATGCGCTAGATGTCGTACGTAAGTCAGTGCATAGACTAAGAGCGGGTCTTTTAAAATTATTCAATACAAACCTTAAAATTCTGTGTATAATTGTAAATTTTATTGTTTTTCTTTATTATCAAACATTTTTTTACATATTAAAAGAAATCAAGGGATATTTCTTTAAAAGCTTTCAAAATTTTAATAATAATTTTTGTCACATTTATTTGTATTTTCTTTCTTTACGATTTACTAATATAATTTAGTTTTAAAAAATTCAAACATTAAATAGTCGTTATTTACATTAATTTTTAATCCTTAAACTTTTATTGAAATTTAAAAGATGTGGTGTTAATATAAAAGATATAAAATAAAAATTATTGTTCTAAATCAATCAGATGAACAAATGGCTTTTCATAAAATCATCTTGAGATGCCACACCGAAGCAAACGATTGATTTATCCGAAAACATTTTGCGATAAAATCTCCGAGCGCGGTAAAATAAGAAAAAAAATAAACGATGACATGCAAAACTATATACAATGTTGGTGTTATTTATATATATTATGTATTTATGTATATTACTAATTTAGAATTTAATGTCTATTTTGCATGTTTAGAGAAATACTCATATCAGAAAGAATTCTTAAGACATACAAAGTATGGAATATAGGGTGTAATAAAAGTAGGTCTTATCTGTTACTTAAGTTAATTTAATAATTATTGTTAAATTGCATTCTAATGACATTTCAACGTTCTAAACGATCGCGTTAGAGATTCTAAAGGTAAAAAGGAAAACAACGAAACAGCGAAGTAGAATAAGGCATCAAAATTCCTTCTGTTCATGCAAAGTATATATCTCGCTATATATAAATATGGTAGAAGTATGTAAAGAAGGAACGCAACATCGGAAAGAAATGCGAGAGATAAAACAGGGAGAGAAAAAAGAAAAGAAAAAGAAAAATCATGTTTGGTTTTGTGTATACAAAACGCACTCATAATAATGATTACAACTTTATTAACGATCCTGTGAATAATCTTTTATCGATATCCGCTTGTTTAATGGCATATCTTTTTCCCTCCTCTGCGAATTTGCGCTTGCAGTTGTGAGATGCCGATGTATTGCTGTGAGATATCATTGCGATGAGTTAATTTATTGCTAAATCATTTATTAATTTCCCCGCGCCGAGTGTGATTTTATGGTACCACACTGTGTGCACCAATAAAGCCATAATATGTTGGAATTGCGCAAACACATAAAGGAGGCGCACTTTTGCCTTTGATCCTCCCCGGTCGCCGGCCGCGAGAGATGAAGGTAAGATCTGCGTACCAATGTGCCAATACTATGGGGGCGCGCACAGACTCGTGTGTTTGTTGCCGGTGAAAGCCTGCGCCGGGAAAATAAATAACACTCGCGCCGGGCGGATAAATCACTCCAAAATTACTTATAAATAAAATAACGACCTCCACCTTTGAAAATATTTTATCTTTATACCTTCAACGAAAAAAAAACGTCCCTACGATTGTTATTTGTCACCCTGTTGCATCCAATCAGTCATCCCCGTGAGCCCCGCGATGGAGATATCTCTTCTTTATGCGATCTCAATCTCTTTTAATTGTAATTTTCCACATCAATGTGCTATGCAATTTTTGTTCTCTTTTACATTGCAAGATTTTCTCATGACGATCTTCCTCGCGTCCTCCTTTCTCATGTCTATCGGACACTGTGTGTAATGAATGAATTGGCAATATCGTCAACAATCCTCCACTGGTGAGGAACACAGACAAGTCAATTATCTTTTTTTTTGCACACAACAAATCAACCAGCTAGTGGGTCACAAAAACGTGTGATTTGTTTTGTGATACACAACATTAAACAAAAGTTATATAGGTAACACCAAGAAACCACCACCCATACCCGAAGATTTCTTCTCTTTAATTTAATTGACAGAGAATAAAATTGAATTGAGTGACAGTTTTGTTATTCATAAGAAATTAATCATGTTAAATATCTTAGGATATGTATGTATATAAATATTAAATTGTGATTAATTACAGTATCGAAAGAAAATATTTCGATCAATCTGTTCAACATTTTTGAATCTGGAAATTCTTCGACAGACACTGGATAGGAGGAATGAGAAATGAATGCGTGAAACTTTATTTACACAAAAATTATTATAATTTGTCTCAATCACATGGATTGATATTAAAAATAAATTAAAAAAAAATAAACTACAAAATGTAAAAAAAAAATAAAAAAGTACCTCCCCGGCGGGGAATCGAACCCCGGTCTCCCGCGTGACAGGCGGGGATACTGACCACTATACTACCGAGGACTTGCATGTTAGTAGAAAATTCAATAATATATAGCTATATGTATGTACGTAGGTACATATAGTACAGTTAACATATCCTAAAGGACTATTTGAAAATATATAGTACAGTTACGGGGTGATTAAGCATAAAATCTTCTTTAATTTAATATTTTTTTTAGCTTCGTAATTTATTTATTACTAAAAAAAAGAATATTAATCGAAATAAGTGACAATAAAGATAAATGACGTATAAGAAGATTAAATGTGGTAATAATATTCCGTAAAATTTAATTAAAACTATCACTAAATACATAACACTATGCAGCAAATTTTTTGTACTTGAACATAAAATTTTTTTTTGAATAATAAATTCTTTGATCAGCAAAGAAATTAGTAAAATTACATTAAATTGAAACAAAAATATTATTGAAAAGTCCTCAAAAATTTATTGTTAATAAAATGTCCGCTCATTTGGTATTTCTTTATCAGTTCTCATTGATTTTGAAAGCGGTGTATGTTTTTTTCATGAATATATTTATTATGGGTAGAGTGAATAATATTTCTTCAGTGTGCAGAATGAGGATTGTTCTTCGGGCATTGAAGGGACGGTAAAAAGTCATCGCCTCGGGAAGATGGGACAAAAAAAGTGCCCGGGTTTTTTGTGTTACCCCAAAGAGAACGATGCAAGAAGCCACTGAAGAAATGATTCGATACAAATTAACCGTCATATTTCATTGGTTGTCAATTTGTGCGTTTTGTGGACATTGCTGGTGGAAAGGAGATGGAGATACCAGAGGCAAAAGGCTTCTTCCTTCAGCGGGAGATTGTCTCTTCTTCCCAAAAAGCCGCATTTCTTCGAATCCTCGAGGGTAGGGGGATCTCAGCAGTTTGGACAGTGGCAAAGGAATACATACATATATATGCCATAGAGATGGAGGGACAAAAAAAGTATATTATTAATAACAGGAGGATGAAGAACAAAACGTGGGCTGAGGGAAAAAAAATCTCAACACACAGATATAAATGAAATGTTGGTGAAATTAAAATTCTACACAATATTTCATGTCACAGAGATACGAAGAATTAATTGTCCACCGGAGATATTGGGAGATAAGTCTGGAATTGTCAATTTTTTCGAGCATCCATCGAGATGGGGCTCCACGATGGAATGAAGCTCGGAATTTGTCAATATAGTGGCCACAGAGCTGAGATTAATAATATGATTTATACCGAATGTAGACAGGTGAAGTCATTCCAATGCTCGACTTTTTCTCATCCCAAACCCTCCCAGGTGAGTGATGAATTTATGTCACACCCTGTGCCATTATGTATCGTATCTGCCGATGAAGAAGATTTCCGCTAAAATCAACAAAGAAATCTTCCCGCGCGATTGAGGCGAAAAACGTGCAATTATACTTTTTTGTCCGATTCTTAATTTCTTATTTATGAGGGCATGAAGATGAAGTTGCAGACTATTTCTTGCGGGTCCCAATAAAAATGGTCATATAGTGACACTTTATGTATTGAGCTCGCATGGGAGAGTGAGAGGATCTCTTAGGAGAAAAGCTGACTCATGCATGCCAACAAATTGATCTTCTGTGAGGTCTTATGTTTCATTGATGCGATCCGTGAAGAAATTTAATTTTTCCCCCCAAGTCATCGCTTCATGATCGCCGATAATCTTACCATATAGAGATCATACAATTGAAAGAGACACATAATCACATATTCACGAATAAATCAAATAACAATACTTCAATCAAATTCCTTGAATTTTCTTTCTCGTCCTTTCAAAGCAGCATCATCGCATCTCGAAATACAAATTGCTGCATTGTGGCGATGATGAAGGAATACCGATCAGAATCCACAAAAGATTGTCTGACCTTTGAACACACATTTTTTTTTCACGTAGTGAAGAATCCTTCTTAAACAATCAGGTGCTTAACCAATAAATCAATGATTTCTTAAGATCTCTTTGAAGGTGTTTTTAAAAAAAATTCCTACGTCTTGTCTAAAAGAAAATAGTCCAATTTTTCTTATTTGAGACGTTAAGAAATTTTTAAAATTTTACGAGAGAAAGCAAGATTTGCGGGGGCGTGGATATTCGATCAAACATTAGAATCAAAAGAATACGCGAGTGCATAAAAAACTTCTTCTATTGCCGAAAATTACTACCATTAAAAACGAGATAAAATCCATCGTTTTTTTGGCATCTTTCCCAATAGGATAAAAAAAGTCCTCCCACTGTTTTGAAAACATTTTGGCTCCATATTATCTCAAAGTAGCCGTCTGAGTAAATAAGAGAAACAGAAAAAATATTCAATTAATAAAGATGTTCGAAAAGCATTTTTATGCCCATCCCAAGACCTTATCTTTCCGTTTAAAGCTAAATAAAGCAACGAATTAATTGCTCACATTCCGCCAAGAAGAAGTCAGCACATTCCAATAAATTACCCAAATTAATCTAATTACTCACCTGTTCGGTTTCAATTTACAAAAATCGCCTTCAGGAGTGTTGGGGATTTTTTTCTACCTTCTTCCCCATGGGAACAATAACCACAAATAAAAACGTCAACAAATCAATTGGGTCCGAAACAAATTTCTTCGTTTTTTTTTGACCATCTTCCTGGGGTACAAGAAAAAAAATCTTACTTCACCCCATGCGGTGGTACTAAAATGCATTTTGTATCTGTTAGGAGAAACTCATAAAATTCTCAAAAGGATTCCAAAAATTTCGACCACTGCGACCATTAAAAAAACACACATAATTGCCTTCCTCAACATCTTTCCTGATCCCAAATTCCTGTGCATATAGGTGGGAGATAAAATGGTATTAATTTGTGTTGTGCGTTTGCATGTTATCCACCAAAGTGTTCTTCATCATTCAAACAATTCATTAGATAGGTCTCTAATTAATTTCATAATTCTTCACAGCACTCACTGCACCCCTTTTGCAAGGCGTGATTCTCCTCCAGCCAGCTCCATTCACCATAAAGAGAGCCGACTGAAATGATAAATAAACAGTGATTAACACTTTTATCTCACTTTGTGCCATTTGACCGAGAAACTAGATTCCATGCGGGAGTCTGTGAGTGAAGATTTTAGGTGGGAAGAGGCACTCGCGATTTATACCATAAATTTACTTCAAATTTGAATAAATTGTTAATACCCAACCCCCTGAAAAAAAATCCTCAAAAGTGTATTTTTCCACACGGAGATTTTACATGAGTGGAAGATGAAAAAAAAACGAAGAGATGGAGGCGCCAAGTGGATCTTTGAACTGCCGCCTTGTGAAAGAAAGATGAAAACTTGAGAGAGATATGATGGTGTAAGAAAAAGGGAAAAGAAAGTTGCAGGCCAAAATATTTGTCAAGTTTATCCCAAAAAACAATATTTACGCAAGCAATTGCTCATCAAATAGCATTTGTGTTGATTTTGGTTGACTTTCAGGTCCAGGGATCGGTGAACCAAAAGGATTTCAATCACGGTGGGCAAATTTTCTCCATTTACAGCCACCAAAGTAAGTTGCCGAAACGGAAATCGTTGTTAACACATGTCCCAGCCGCCACTTGAACTCCCTATCCTTGGGAATATAAGTGGTGCGCACAGGGATTCCTTCTGGGACAAACATTATCAATTAAATGGTGTTAATGCCATCTAAATTAGGTTTAATACCTACTCGTTTAAGCGGTATACTTTCTTCCAACAAAAAATAACCAAGTACATCCCTTTCCAATTAATCATTAGGGCACGTCTTCATTTTAGAGTAGAGAATGTAAGTATGCATTAGAATTTTTTTTTATTATGAAAGTTTCTTAAAGAAAATTAGAAAAAAATGATTATTTTATTAATTTTCTAATTTAAAATTAGAAAAAAAAAGAAAAATATGATAAAAATATTTTTCAAATATTTCCGTTAGATGTTTTGTGCTCTAACCCCCATCAATGGGTTCTAACATCCATACACGAGTACCTACTTCCTCTCACTTCATACATTATTTCAAGTCAGCCATAAAGCTACAGTTGAGTGTCTTGAAATGCTTTTTTCTTTTCAACATTTAACTCCTTGCACAAAAATCGCGCCGGTAGTAAGTCTATTTGCAAATGAAATGGGTTTGAGAGGGCATGCTAAATGCGCGGCGTAAAAATTCAACATTGACTTTGCCAGATTTGCACTCGGTCTGTAGCAAATAATTTCTCATTTCCCCTCTGTAGCTGATTTCTGAAGATGTGAAAGATATGTAATTGGAATAGTTAGTTGACTTCGACCCTGAACACTCAACAGTTCTTCATCAGCGCTAAATGAGCGTCATCTTTGAACAATTAATAACTAAACAGCAATTTCGAAGCGAAAATTGGTAATCTTCAATCTCGGCGGTGTGCTTATTTGTATTTATTTTAACTGTCTGGCCAGTCGCTTAGGTATTTACTGATGAGAATTTCGACCCAGAAGAAGGAGAGATGCGAACGAAAAGCCCGCTGTTAGACGTATAATATAAGAAATCTTATATGTACCTCAAGTCAGTATCTCTGGCGCATACATCAGAGGTTTTGTATGTATAAATTTATACTTAGCAGGAATTCTTTCAATTTGTCGGGAATGATAAGCAAATACATTTTAAAGCTGATGGTGATGGGCTACAATGGAAGTAGCCTGCCTCTGGTGTGGAAATTGTTTCAATAGCGCTATTCCTTCGTTTCTGCAAATATTTATCAATGCGACCAATACGAAATGAAAAATGGATTTGTTTTTATTACCTCAAGAGACGTGCTGTTATCAATGAATTTCTCCACAAACCTCAAGCTTTCTGGAAAAGCGATAAATAATATTTAGATAATAAAGTGTATTAATGTATAAGAGCAAGTTTGATATTATCACATTCACCATTCAAGAAGAGCCAAACAATGTAAGGAAATCAGACAACTTCATCTATATGTAGATACATATATTATGTGTGTATGGACATAATCTGACGAACTCTACATAATGAAGGACTGGTCATTCTGATCAATATAGATTCCAAAAAAAATCTTGTAAAAAACCGACATCAAATCTAATTAAAATCCATAATTTTTCCAAAAATGTATTAAAAAATTAGTTAAAAATAAGTTACGTTAATTCTTAAAAGCATAACCAGTGAGCTTTTCTACGTATTATATATAAAAGAAAAGATTAGGAGCTTTTCTTTTTCCGAGCACGTGTTATGCTACAACCGGGATTTAACGAAGAGCTGGTTGCTATTGACGACGTAATCTCAAAAGTTCCACATGACAGCACTTTATTCGCGAATTATTCGACGTCTAATTCCATCGTCAATTTATCCTGTGATTCTCTTCTTCCTTCTTCCACATTTTTATTAGCTCATCACTTGAGAAGTACTTCACAACAATGTGATATTTTGGTTCATGCTTGGCAAATTTATTCACACACATACAGCCAGAAGCATTTCGGTAGATGATAAATAAAAATCAATTGTGGAAATTTAAAATGAATCACGGCAAAAAAAGAAAAGAAAATCTAATAAAAGTCCCAAAACGCCATTTTGAAAGCTTAAAAGTCACTCTGCTTCATAATAATTTTTCTCGTAATTCTTTTCTCTTTTGCTATTGTTACTTTTCTCCCCCAAACCAGCAAAGAGAGCTTTTTTGCCTGCCTTTTACAAAGTCGTGAGTGAAAACAATAATATTTTTCATAATAAAATATGAATTGCGAAATCCCATGTCGTGAAATTCGCATAATATTCCAATAAAACAACACTCGTTTTCTTGTAGTTTAATATTATTTATAGCACTCGAGGATTTCCATACATTTACACGCTTTCCACCAAGCAGAACAATTTAAATGTTAGGTATGCGAAAAGATGAAAATATATATATTATAATATTTCTCCCTTCCCAAAAAGCAAAGCTCATTCAAGAACAATTGCCATTTTATGGGGCGCGGTGCGGAATTATTGCAAAATACAGAGGGTCGAAAAATTTTCCAACAATTCACAGCTTTCACGCTTCCACGAGGAAAAGGCAACACAGAGCGGAGAGTTAGATAATACACGGGATATAACCAAATATACAATAACATGGTAAAATTAAAGTCATCCTAAAAGTAGTAAGAATTAATATTTACTTTACTACTTTAGGAAAATGAGGAAAATCACGTGGGAAAGGATTTTTAAAGATACTGCTTCGAGATTTAAATTTTGATTAATTACTTGGAAGGATTTTTTTAGAAATAAAAATTCATTCCAACAAACAAAGTATAAAAAAGGAAAATTCAACAAAGTTGCAAAACTTTCCGACTGCCAATTCATGGCTGAATTTACATGCTTATTAAATCTTTCCCTTTTTCGTCATGTGTCAATTAAATAAAATTAAAGCTCGTTGAGTGTTGTGATGGTAAAAAAAAGACGGAGAAAGGGCTTTCTTGCAATGTGGATATAGAAGGTAATTTAAATTTTTGACACAGTTTAGAAATTGTAGGAGATACCGGAATTTTATGCAAAATAGCCGTAAGACCATTCATTTTATTATATCCCATCCAATTTTCAACAATGATGCCATTCTATCACGCGAAGGTAAGAAAAATAAAACAGAGGAGTGAGACAGAAGTGTGAGAGAAAAGCTCTGGCTGAAAAGCTACTGTGTGAGGAAACTGTCTGGCGCATATGCTGTCAGTCCATCAATCCAGTGTTGATTCATGGTGCTTGTTAGCCGGCGCATCTCTTCAGGTTGCATTTTCTACAGTCTCCACACATATTTTATTTATTGGCATTGTGACTCCCCATTCCGCATATGTGTGCAACAATCATTTTACTCATGCATTTATCTCCATCGTTTTATTATTATTTTATTCCAATCTGCACGACTGTGTTCTTCTCCTAATTAGATAACGCCATCTTGCTATAGTTCCTACAAATGGCGCTCATGAATGATTTTATTAAAATTTATTTCTTACACGAACATTAAGAATAATTAGCAGCAAAGAAACATGGCAAAACATATAAATATTTCAACAAAAATCTAACAACTAAATTAACCCAGAAGACCCAGAACTATTTTATAGTTCCTCTTCCTGTTTCATTCAAGAAGACACAAATAATGGTCCTCCTACACAATGTACGATGGAGGTACTTACTTAATGCAAGTTTCCTTTTAACTGCAACTCTGAAAATTACTATTTACATTTTAAATACAATATTCATGAGAGAATTTTAAAATATTGCAATTAAACGTAAAATAAATTCTCTTAACTAGAACGAGTGATCTTTAAAACTAAAGTTGTTAAGCAATTAATTCTTTAACAAAAATTGTCTTAAATTAGCGCAATGTCTAACCTTTTAATCAATGCCGCATTTACCTATTCTAAATGGTTGTAAAACACAAGAAATAGCGTTTTATATTTTACAGTTGCGAACAAAAAGGAGTTATCACTTTAACAACTGCAAGGTAAGGTGATTTAAATGGATGCATTTGCATTTCTTTCCCTTCCTCAAATTAAAGGAATATTTGTTTGTAGCATATGGAGAATTTACCGCAGCTGAAATTACTCGTGTATGCATACAAATAGTGCATTCCAACATGATTTGTTGGTTTGAAAAAGTGTGCTCCTCCGAGAACTAAAAAAAAAATAATTGAAGGTGGAATTGGACAGTGTATTCATGAGATCGAGAGCGCCAAAAGAGCAATGAATATCGCAAAGTCGTGATTGTCGCTGGCAAGAGGCACAAGGAGCTGGATGGCTTCTGCCGCGCACAAAACTCCCCAAGCCAAGAGGTAATATATAAATTCAGCATTTTCAAATGGACGTCTTTATTCTATTCAAAATAAGACATTGGCGTGTATCGTGTACGTACGGTGTGCACCATTGGATCCTATAAGTGGCTCTTGTGTGTACATTCCAGCAGTTATAAATTTTAATATATTTATTCACAACAGAGAATGGACCGAGTGTTTATTCCAATTCGCCTGTAGACGTGTTTGGAGTCTCTCCTTCTTTAATCCTCCATGTCTTCATGGTGCTGCCTATTGTTTCACTTTTGATCGATTTCCTGCAATTGTAAGATTTTGGGATCTAATTCAAACTCTTATACATTTTTTTTTATTGCTTCCACGACTCTAGGTTGAAGCACAATATTCCCATTTACGTTTACTCTATTGATACATTGACTAATCCATTAATTCACTGATCGATCAGTGCTAAAGATCAATATTTTTTCTCTCATAAATGTAATTGAATAAGGTAATTGTTGCTTACATAGAGCTTATGATCTCACTTAATAAAATCAAAAGAAAAGCTCACAATTACTGCTGCATAATATAAAATGATTTATGTAAAGCGAATACATATGTATATAGCAAAAAAAGGTTCAAAAAATAATTTGAAAAAAAAATCACTTTTGTTTATATTTGAACAAATTTTGGTGTTTGTCCAACGTCCAATGGACGGCGGATGTTGGCGTTGAATTTCGTCGACTCTCCTTTAATACAGCATCACATACGTACAGCAATATGCCTGGTGGTGCTTTCCATAGAGGAGCTCTCTATAGAAAATTTGCCGAAAACAATAAATATTTAAACAACAGGCAGCTGCCACTATTGTAAATTGAAGATTAACGAGTTTTGATTTCTTGATCAGATGTTCAAACATACAAAAGACCATCATCATCATAATGATCATCATTGGGGCAAGGAATTCACATCGGAGCATAAAGCAAATGAGGGAAGCTGAAGAATATAAAGAGATATGTTGCAAGCTTTCTGAGGAGGGCACACTACCGAAAACATCTTCGTAAATTATGCATTTTATGCACAGATTGATGCTGCGTGCATAATTCTCCAAATCGCATTGCAAAATCTACCGTCACAGCAAATTTGTAATTGAATCGTTAATATTCTCTCGTGTACGATTTATTGGTGGTTGAATTGAAAGCTACGTTTAGCGAGCTTTAGCTTTCAAGTAACATTTGCATACCACGTTTACAATTTGTATACGATAAATGTAAAATATTTTCTATATAAAACAATTTAGTAATGTTAATTTAATTTCACCTACAGGCAAAAGAAGCAAAATCTTGAGTGAAAATAGCTTAAAATATATTTAGCTTTTTATATGGAAATTTCCTTTGAAAAGAAGCGAAGAAAAATCCAAAACCTTAAAGCCTACCCGCCCACGCTTAAATCCAAAATGGAAGAATGGGAAAAAGACTCATTTCATTTGCATTCATTCCTTCAAGAAAATCGTACATTGACGCACAAATAAAGCAACTCCATTCGACAAAATTGGCCGTTTAAGTGTTAAACCATTTATCCAGTGATTTGAATGTAAAAGGAATATCTATTATAGCATCACGATTTTCAAATTCGCAAGTCAAATTGAATTCTTCTCATTCGCAAATCCAACCCTCTAACTAAATCGTATAAGTCGATCGCATACCGATTTATTTGAGGGGTGAAACTTTGAGTATTTTTCTCATTCATTTTTTTCTCTCCCTTCACTCACCCATGCCCGAAAATTCAATCAGTGCCTCAATCCCACACGGAAATAGGATGTTTGCAGAGACATTATGTATGCTATATACCTGTGAGTCCCTCAATATCCTTTTTGCTTTTTATCCAATTGCAAAAAGGATGAGAAATATTGCCACCACCATACAATGCTGGGCCTTTTGCTGCAGTAACACACACACCCCTCAATTTAAATAACTTAGCATTCAAATCGCGAGCAATACAACTGATTTTCGATAACAATCTCCGTAATGATGCAATTACAATCGCGCATTCGAAGTGTTACCATGGCAAAAGCAAAATCCCCGGTAAATCTGCAAGAGCGTTCTCTTTATACCTACATACAACATACATATAGCTTTGGAGCTTTTGAGCTTAATATTTGTGAAGTTCTCGTACGAGATATACGAAGCATTACTACCTACGCGGAGAAAGAAGAAAAAAAATATATAAATCTCATACTTTCCCCAATTATATATAGATTTTATTTTAAATATAATTAACTGTCACAAGAAGGGAGAAAAAGTAAATCCTCATGAAAAATTCAAGGAAATGAAATTCGTGTAAGAGAAATAAAAATGCCAAAAAGCTGAATATAAAGTTTTTATTGCTAACATTTCTCCAGCAGCATCTACCGCGTTTGCAGCAATAGAGCCATGAAAATAGAGAGAAAAGTATTGGAGGGTTTTTGTGAAAAGAAATGGGGCGGTGGTATGCAAAATTATATGTGTGTATTTCACATAGTGTCAAAATATAGGAAATAAAACATCATTGTGCTGCATATATAAGGTACCTATATATAGAAGTTATGTTGGGCTTCTGTTGAAAAGATATACATAATAATTTTGAAATTGCATATAGAGAATATCCTCAGAGACGCTTTTATTGTCGTAGAACCATTTCTAAGATATGAAATGAAATCATTCTCCTGAAAAGGATTGGATCATTTTTTTCATGCTGGTACATAAAATGAAGAAAAAAAAACACATATTTTTCTTAGGGACAAAATTTACAGTCACTGCTATACCATAACTATGGAAAATCAATTTCTAATAAAATTTCCTTTATGCACAGTACATGTAAAGTGTGGTCCCTACCATCAAAAGAGGGACATGTCTATGCCCAAAATTTTTATGACATCAAAAAATGCTTCTATAAATCACAAAATGACCTACACTACTCATCTTCTAGCATATGCTTCGTATTTTGAGGAAAATTTGATAGAAAAAAAGTCAGTTTTATAAAACTGAATCCATCGCAAGAAATTCTTTTTCTAATAAAATTTTTTATGTTGTTTGCATAGTAATTTTTAAAATTATTAAATTAATCAAGAAAAAAACTAATCTCCCTGTTTCTGAGACTAACAGAACATAGCATATATGCTGTATGACGTATTAATATGAATGATGGCCAAAGCACGTGTGATTCACGTGTCTTATTCATCCATACACCCGTGCCCCGATTAATAACGACGTGATAAGTAAACTTGCTGCAGAATGCATTCTGTGTACACAGTGATTTTTCTATACTAAGAGGCGCATTACATTGAATATCCAAGATTTCGGATATTATCCCTCAGCGTGTACATAAAGGACTCACATCGAGATTTCTATGAAAAATATAGAGGAAAGAATGTTTCCCATAAGACAATTATGGGCTGTGTGAGGGAAAATCATTTAATCGTTTCACTTAACAATGCTGAAAGCATACAAATATACTCAACTACCCTATCGTATATAGTCAATCATGTCGTAGGGGGTAAAAACGCATTAATAACAGATAAATATTATATGTATTTTATTATATTATTTCACCCCTATATAGTAATCACAGGGTGAGCAGATTAACTCGTCAAACGGTTTTTGACTTTGGGCCCTTTGAGGACACAGGGCCAAATTAGATATTTTTTCTTAAACTTTTTCAAATGATTATACCAACATAAACATAAACAGGAACACTTTTTCTCATCTAAGAAAACTAAATCAGACTACATGCTGCCTCCGAGAAAATTAGGGAACTTTTTATAAGAGAATAGTCAACCCGAGCCCCCAATCACGTGTAAGCAAACTCCATTTTAAACTATAAAAGAGGGGCGTATATTAATAGGGGGGATGAATAATAGGGTACCCTGAAAAAATTTTAAAATGAAAAAAATCCCGTTATCTGACCCTTCAGCAGGTAGAAAATGGGAAAAAATAAGTTTTTCTGTGGGGGCGCTATAAAGGGGGGTTGGGGCGGAATCCCATATAGCGCTTGCAACTCGTATTGACCCTCTCTACCACCATACCAAATTTCATTAAGATCGGCCCAGCGGTTTCGGAGGAGTTCATGTGCCACAAACAAACTTTTCAGCTTTATATATTAAGATAAACGACGAATACGACCCTGGTGAGAAATCTCTTATTCGCTCGATTAGCTTCAGTTTTCCTAACTATTAGGTCGGGTCGTATTTCATGCCGCTAAATGTGTTAAACCATCACCAAAAATACCCTTCTATTTTCTCCCCTACAATATACTCTTCCACTACATATTTTGTACATAGTCTTTACCACATGGAGGAAATAAAAGGAGCGACATTGCTGTGGGACTATTATATTCATATTTCATACAAATACATTTTCACACGAAGCACTTTTTCTATATCATTCAGAGTGTATGCTACCATCTAAAATCATAGACTTTTCAAGAGTGAATTTATGTGGAAATTTTATATCCTTCACAGTGACTCTGGACCTTTTCAATGTATCAATACAAGTCAAAATGATTAATTAGAATTTCATTTAGTAGCATCCTACCCCCAGTAATAATACGCAATTTCCTCCCTCTTTTATATTAACAGTTGAATTATCATAAAATCCTCATCTTACCATGTGAACATATTGAAAAAGTTAATACTCAGCGGTCGGACGCATTGATTTATTCATAGTTCAAAAATTTGCATAGAAATTAAAATTTCCTGTTATGTTTTTTATTAGTTTATGAATGAATATTAATGCAAATTAGGAAAATTGTTTATTAGAAAATTTGTTATGAATTTTGAAATAAGGATAAGATAACGACGTGTTCATTTTTAAAAGGATTTTATTTAATTTAAATAATTAATTATCCATGTAAATGAGTTAAGGATTTACAGATTTTCTAGGATTCTGTTAAAATTTATTTATCTAATATTTTAATAAATAAAGTTAGAGAAACAAATACAAATAAAACACGAATTGAAATTAATTAAACTTAAAAAATAAAAAAAAATAATCCATGTTAGTGCATGCATACAAGAAAAAGCAAATTAGTCTGCTCAGTAATCCGTAGAAATATCATTTAGAATTATACTTACTTACAAACCATTTTATTTATATACATGAGGGTTAAACTTATCTTAATGTCTTCCGGCTGTGTTTTCCGCGAGAAAAATCACATCCAAGATATACTAATTTATGAAAAAAGAGGAGAAACGATAATAATGCTTTCATAGATAGGGTAGAAATATACATACATAAAGCTTTCAAACAGCTTCCATGGCGGAAATCTTCCTTTTCTTCTCCTCGTCTGTTGGAGATTGTACAATTAGAGAGGGAAATGAATTTTTGGACCATCCTGGGTGAATTTTATCATTCTCGAGTGAGGAGAAATTGGACCCAGTTGGGTGAGATGGGAAAATATCGCAGCAATTAAGGTTTGCTAAATTAAAACAACCCCCGCTGGTAATTTACCTCAGTTTGGGGCGAATAAAAAGGGCAATGGGGTGGCAATTTTATGGGAAATACCCGCTGCACAGTAAAATAGAGCAAACAATTAACAATTAAAAGGGGGCGATTGTCTGATAATAGCTCAATTAACACCTAACTTAATGGCAACATTAGAATCTCGCCGAGTAAATGCTGTCGCCTTCTTCTATGGTTTTAGGGGGTGTTGTAGTATATAGCATACACCCCATACCTCGCACATTTAATAACATTAACAGAATTACATTTAATTTAACACGTTTATTTGGTGCGGCGTATGAAATTTCCGTAATTTCCATAAATCAAAACAACATGCTAATGAATCTGTGTCAATAACACGAGAGATACTTTATGTTGAATACAGCATTCAATTGAGAGAAACTATTGTGTGTAATATCTCTACAAATTTCTAACTAACCACCATTGCCACCCTCTCGTGCAGTGTCTTCCTCTGCAGGAACAAGAGACGAGCGACGTTGTTTGTAAATTGAACACACTCACAGCTTATTTCCTGTACTTTAAATTAACCCATTGAAGCCACCCCTCGCGTCAAAGTCACTTTGAATTACATGTTACAATCCTCTTCCTCCCACCACCACCCTCAATTTCCCATGACTTGGAAAATATGCCACAAATAATCCAATAGCAGACACTCTTGCATGAGAAATATGATATGCAAACCATTAAATTAACTCTATGAAATTTATGATTTTTTCAATTAAAATAATTTAATTAATAAATCAAATACCTACATGTCCTTAATATATACATTCAAGTATGTAACAATAAAAAATTGAGAAAAATAGAAAAATATGTATTCCTTGAAACTCTTTGATAAGCAACCCTCCTTATTTTGTAAATCAAAAAAATAATAGATAGGTAGGTATCGTTAGAGAGAAAATAATAATTCTATTGCTGGTGCTGAAGAGACGATGAGTAGAGCAATAATAGAAGCATAATAGGGCGCACCGCATATAAAAGGCAAACCGAAGGCGTCCCCCTTGCAATGCCATGAGATGCTTACATGGGAGGCGGGGTTGGGTGGAATCTCGAGGCATGCGATATTGCTGCGAAATAGGCCGGATATTTGATATTTCAGATTAAGGGATTGTCGCCGTTTGTGCAAACTCCAGAGAAAATTGGGGTCCATTGTTATTGCATCATTTGAAAGCGAGAGAGAAACGTTGAGCAAGTCTCCCCTCAAGAGGGATTGTCTGTGATGGTGTGGATGTGCCGCTAGAGGGTGAATGTGCGGAAGAGGGGCGCCCTGGTATCTATGCACAGTCAATTATGCTCCATTTTGCCACCGCCAACTGTGGCGAAAGTGAGGGTGCTCGCGGGGTTGCTTGTGTGTGGGTGCGATATTGCCCAGTGGCGCGTGCGCCTATTTTTGGGGTGGAAAACCGAGGCGCCAAGATAAGGCAGGCCATGATGAGCACCCCACTGTGCCATAAGCAGGGGTGGAATAATTTTTTATTGCCCTCATTCACATCTAATTTCGATGAATTTCCACTCGCGCTCCATCGTTACAGGTATATGCGGCGGAGAAAGCAAGTGAAGATGCTGAAAATCCCTCAATACCTATATTTTCTAGGAATATCCTCAGCATCACCAAGAGGAAATTACGTTAGATAGTCCCTTTATTATCCTAGAGGTATCTATTCATTTAAAAGCATGTACTATGATTATATTTTGTGAATAAATAAATTACTTTAAACAATTCAAAATTTTAAATTTAGGGGTTGGTTTATCTTCGCTGTAGACATATGTCTGGTTTTGGATTAAAAATTTTCAATATAATTGGCTGATCAATTTAAATTTGATGCCATGCTATCACAACCACAACTCCAGGAATCACATTCATATAAAATTTGAACCCTCCATTGTTTGCCGTTCTCACATGAGTTTTTTTTCACCACCCTCAATCCACATGAAAACCATTAAAAAGCACTAGCCAAACCAAATCATCCCTCTCATAGGCCTATACAATTGTCCTCCGGCATTGAATTTCATGAGAAAGTCAACAGTGGCAATACGTTTAATCCGATTTTTAACATTGGAATTAAATGATTGCTGTTTGTTTGCCAAATAAATCGTCTGTCAATATTGGATTTTCTGCTTACTTACCCTCTAAACAGAAAATCACCCCCTTGCTGAACGAACACCCTCCAGTTGAGGGTGAATATAAAAAAGTCCCACCATTTAACCACGGCCTAAAGATGGGTAAATAGTGATTTAATTGAATTTTTACTAGTGCCATCACGCATATAAATTCAAGTACAATCCCAGCAATTGTTATCCCACTACTTAAACGAGGAATATATTTCTAAATTAGCTCCTTCACAAAGGGCCTAAAAAAACACAACCCAAAGTGTAAACACATTCAAAACTTTTTCAAAGGAGAAAATACAAATTTAATTTTATTTCCCATCAAATACAACCCCCTCCAAAGTATGCTCAAGTTAATTAATTAAAGAATTGCCAAGTGGTGCCAATAAAATGTGCTGAATAATAATTTATTGTTTTGTTCTTGTTGGAGGACAATGTCTTAATTAATTCTCTAATTATTTACATTTCCAGTTTGAAACAAAAAAAAAACTAAAATTGGTTCCCAATTAAGTGGAGTCAAAACAGAAGCATCAGCAATCGAGCAAAAAAACACCCAACAAGACTTTACGTTCTTCCCAGTGAAACATCTTTTTGTACAAATCGTAACCAACAAATTATATATTTTTTCCTCTTCTTCTCCACCGAGATATGACTTCAACTATTGGGTGTGGCAATAAGTTTTCATGCTTTCTAACCAAGTTGAAAAACTTATCTCAAAATCGAAAAATAAAATTATTTTCTTAAGAATGAATGTAGAAATTCTAAAGATTTTCAGAAGGACAAAATCGACGTTTTCCTTGCAAAAACATTCTTCAGAAAAATTTTACAAAAAAATAATAATTAAATCATATTTAATTTTTAAAGATTTTTCCTTTAGATTTGCACAAAAAATTACAAAATTTTATCAATTTTAGATTGAATATATCAATTTTGGTGCGCTATATTGTATATCTATGTTCAAAAGTTAGACAACTTATTGCTACACCCAATGCATCCACTACCAACATTAAACTTGTCTGGAGTAAATGTGTGGTGGTTGAAAAAATCCGGAAACACTTTTTGGTCATCTCCAGTAGTCACCACTAAAATTTTAATGAATGGGTGTTGTTTCGAGAGTTGGAATGAAGAGAGCACGTCAAATGATTAAAACATTCAAAAAGAAGTGGCACTAATACTGTAGTTTTAACAGAACACAAGGAGAAAAATTTAAATAATATGACTATTTAATTCAAACAAGTTAATTGTGTTGGAACTAGAAAATAAGAGGTATTAATGCAAATTAGGATGGAGATATAAACCTGCTATATATGTACGTCTACCAGAATACCTACCTATATATGTATAATAGAATGATGTAGGTACCCCAACATTAACAGGAGAGAAATCATGAGGTGAAACAAAGATTGAAAATGAAGCAGATAAATAAAGTGTTCGCCTTGTGTTGAGATTCGTCTTTTATTTTTTGTTCTTTTATAATGAACAAACGATAAAAATGGAAATCTCGTCGGGGTGACACAACGACCGATAAAATCGATTTTGGACTCTTTAAATTTCATTCGTTTTTTTATTGTAACCATGATCCGCGATAAAATTCTTCTTTTGAATTTCCTTCTTTTTTCTTTTAATACTAATTAACAGATTTAGAGCAAAAATTCGGAAAATTGTCATTCAATTCAGCATAAAATTCGTGGAAAGCCAAAAGATTGCAATTTCTTGGTGGAAAAGAAATTAAGTAAAAACCAAAAGAAATTAATTTCATTGTGTCTTGGTGATTCTTTTTTTTTTGTTAAAGTTTCTTTTGTGTTAGGTGTAAGCTTTTCAAGTCAATTAATTAGAAGAAGGAAAATTGCTGTCAGACAGAAGAACGATTTCGTATCTCCCTTTTATTTCCCCGGATATTTTACTCCATTGCCAAATTGTCCTGGAGCGAGGAAGTCCGCAACGAATCAGAGAAAGGAAGGGATGAAAATCAATATTTATGAACCGCATCGTGAGGGGAATATGGTGGACTCCTTCTATTGGCGCTCACCGTGATCGAGCACAAGCGCATCGAAGCTTTCCCTCGACCAACATGCATTGGTGTTGGGTAAATAAGTTGAACAAGATATTTATGTATATAAAATCGTGCCCCATCGCTATGTACAAAGTGAGGTACGACAAATGCATTGAGACAGACCAACACAGATGCCCAAATTAGTTGGGAGGAAATAGTAAAAGGAGAAATGGAGGAAAATCAATTAAAGTTCCAGAAGGAGCTTTCAATAATTGCTTCTGTAATTTTACTCAAAAAGAAAATCATTTGACTCCTTGGCTGCATCTAGCTTTCTTAATAGATTTCCATCAATCGATAACATTTACCTACAGATGTTAACCAAAACTGATATCCCAAATATTATTCTAAAATCGGAAAATCGACTGACCTAATTGTAAAATTATAAATCTACTTTATGGACTTCAAGAGATATTTTAATTCGTCATTTGATCCTTAAATTCTAAAGAAAAAGCATAATCGTAATTTAAACCTCTTGAGACTACAAACGGACTTAGGTTAATATTAAACGGTTTTAACTTTAAATTTTCTAATTTTTCTTATATCCCAATGATATAAAACAAGAATGCCATTTAGTTTATTATAGCTCTAATCTAATTGTATAAAATAATTATATTAATTTATAATAAAAACGTTAATAAACTTTAATTGTTCTGTCAAAAACATAAATAGCACTTGCGAAATTAATTAACCGCAATTTACTTCTTGGAAATAAAGAAATTATTTTAAAGAGAAAAAAAACCAAAAAAGATTTTAATTGATTTCTTACCTTGGTGTACACAGCTGAATGTGATGCGACACTTCAAGGAGATACAAAACAGTCAGATGCTCTTCTTGACTTTTTCTTCTTCCTCATTCAAAAAGTATTCACCTTTTTGCTATTTTCGTGTCTTCAACATCGTGTATACATCATATTCTTGCAATTATTCTCCTGACACATGTCAATGTTTGTCACATGAAAGGCCCACCCTCGTCTTTTCGGTGATGACTTTTTTTGCCTATTGGGCGAAAAATGAAAATCCGATGAAGATCTGCCGTATCCATGTCAGTTTATTGTTTGGCATGCTTCTAACCATCTTCAGTACCTTCAAAAATTTGAGAAGAGACCATTTTCAGTAAATTTGTCTTTTATTTGCCTTATCCGATTACCTCATTATTGACTACAAGATCAATGGCTTACCACACGAAAAGCCTCACCGGGGCAAACTTACCTGGAAAATTAATCTGCCAAAAAATCTCTGTTAGACCCTTGTCATAATCTCTGGTAATGTAGTGAGAAAAGTCAATTCCCATCCATTATTTTGCCATTCAAGTCCCATGTGAAGTTAATCATTTAACAATTGGTGCATAATTTCAACAAAAGCTCCATTTATAATTGATTCTGCACAAAATCTCGCACATTTCATTGCCCCTATTCTCAGGTTTGAAAAGATTTTCAAAGGTTCAAAGAATCTGAATTACTCTGACAATTTCAGGTGACTACAAATGTCTTGAGAACAATTTACTTATATTTACGATGAACCTTTGTTCGTTTCTTTTTCCTAAACATAAAATTAAGCTTAAGTAAGGAAAAAGTTTATTTTAATGAGAAATTAAATATTTTAATTTATCTTTAATTAATTCGCCTTTTTTCTTTTTATAATGATCTTTTTCTTAATAACCAATTAATTTTTTTAACTACATACTTACCTCACAAACGTTATTCAAGGAAATTGACTATTTTTTGAGATATTTTGAAATATAATTCAATTTGAATTGGAATAAATTGTTCATCAAGTGAATCAATTGATCGTAACACCGTCACGATCACTTTCAACTTCACAAAAACTCTCAGTAAGAGAAATAAATGGATTTCAGATCATTTCCGCATGTCATTTGGCACAGGGATTTCTTTAAAAATCTATACCTATAATATATGTACCTACCTGACTATTTAATTAATTTCATTGGATTTCAAGTGTAGCGGTTTCAGTGTTTTTCTCAAGAATGTGATCATTCCTCCCCTTTTTCTCGCTCTCATCTCATCGCCTTTTGATTGCCGAACTTTAACACAAATTGCAATTATGCAAATACTCACTTGCTGCTCATGCGTGGTCGTGAAAAGTCCCTCATGAGAGAAAGAGTATCAATTGGCAAAAGGGAGAAAAGATACACTTTAGCAGATTGTTCCAATTATAAATTAACATTAGTAATTATTTCGTGTTCCGCGTTATTTCGCCTCGCTAATTTATCAGAATGGTGGAATCGAAAAGCAGAGGTCGAGGCATGAGAGCAAAATGCATATAGGAGCCTTCTAATCTCTCGGGGAGGCAGCCTCATGAGTAATTGAAGTGTTGGCTGGTCCGATTCGATTGAACAAGAAGAAACAGTGAACTTTTGTGGATAAAACATCCACCACCGAAGTCGACCATAAATAGCATGTCATATCACTCACCAGGCATCTCTAAGTGCTGAAATTCGCAAGAGTATTTCGATAATTAGACTCCATTCCGCACTCTGTATTACGCTCAATTATTTCCTATTGCAAAATGCTATCTAACATGCACTTGAAATTGCCATTTTCACCATCTATCGCATTTCATTATATTGTATACTGTAGATATTTTCTCACATTTTCCAGCGAAATACGTAATGAGGTCGTATGAGAAGAAATGAGACAGTTTTGGAGAATTTTTTTTTGGATCATATGCTGGTGAGAAAGCTTCATTAGAACATCAAATATTCCCTAGAAAATCAAATAAAATTAATTTTGAAAATTGAGATGAATCGTTATTAATTCCATCTTTCTGCTTACATGATCCTTAAATTCCTTAAAGGATTTTAATTTTTTTATTGAAATTTTTGCTTCATTTGAGTTGTATAATTTAATCAAATATCTCAATGCAAAAAACGAATAAAAATTTCTCGATTGATCATTTCTTCTTAAATGACTCGCCTCATAGTATATACTAGCCATGTTAATCTCGATGGATTCGGAGAAGAGAAAACGTATAAAAAAGAGACACTTTTCTTGAGACTTTAAAAGACATGGAACGGAAGTCGTTGAGTAATTTGCTTTTGGTGGAGTGCGAGATTTTTATTTGTGAATGCAATGAAATAAGTCATCAAAGTCGAATTAATTGGATGATAAAATTTAAATAAAATTAATTAATTTGATTTAATCGGCTCACTTTAAGGTGAATCATAAAACGCAGCTTAAACACTGTTGAAACAGTAGCAAATTATCTTGCGCGTTTTTTCAACCGTCATTCCACCAAAGGGGCCCATGTATAGCGACAGCGTCATTCACAATTTGTTTTTATTTAATTATATTATATATAAAACGGATGTCGAGACAAATTTTAATTGCCATTGTATACCTTGGCCAGGGAGGTTAATGAAATAGAGACATGATTGCTGCGCTATAAAAAGGTATGGTTCTCACACACCAATGTCCGCACATAAATACGCATATATGTGCATTATATTCATCTTTGACGCTGACAATCTTCCAGAGATCAAAGCTTGAAAAATTTTCAACTAATCATAAAGTTTCTTACGCAGAGAATTTGCATATATCTCATAAAAATTCCTGCCTCTTTTTTATCACCTCTGTTTTTATTGGCTGATGTGTGTGCATAACATGGTACAAGAATGAATAATACAATGGGATAATTAGGTCGGAATTGTGTTCCCTTTGAAGAAATAATTAGACAATAAAATTGTACCGCATTGTCTTCTTCATTCATGAACATCTCTTGCACCGTGAATGAGGATCAGTCGGTTGTTAATTAATCTTCTCTTTTTTTTGTAACCATCGCAATTAAACGTCAATTTTTCTGAATAAAATCAACCCAAGTGTAAATGTTGCCTTTTGGAAAAATACCTCGAGAAATCCAATAAAATTATTCGGGAAGTTTACCACTCGATTTCCATTTATTACCTCCTTAAAGACTGGCAGGGTAGATGACGAGAAAAAAAATTACATTTCAAATGGGAATTAATAAAAAGAGGTGGATCCACGGGCAAGATCTATCCTCCACTCGTTTATTTTAATTAAGTAGTAATTGTGTTTTTATTGTAATTCATTGTTGTCCTCTGCTGGCAACTCCTTCGGTGGTGGCCCCCCAAAAATAGCCGCACGACTATTTCGGCTCATCTCTATGGAGCCTCATTTGTCGTCTGTGGTCTCTAATCACGGTCGCTTCATCATTCTCCAAATGATCACAATCAGCCATCCGATTAATACAGTAATGGTCGTCTAAATAAATTCCCACTCTCGTGAGAGATGTCATCACACGCTCATTTGCCATTTGTCCACTTTATAATGTTTTAATACATATTTATACAGAAATAAATAATAATCAAATAATTACGTGTTATAACACTTCAACGATCCGCTGGGGCTTCACTATACGAGAATCGGCGGGTGGGTCCCACAAATGCTCTGACTCAGACACCCGCTGTGGCATCCCGCGGTGCGATCGATTGCTAAGGAGGACGACCGCGACTGTTGGCGCATTTAGAATAAATATGAGAATATTGTTGTATTTTATTCTATAACTCTATGATTTCATTAATCCCCTTATAAAGAATTAAAGTAAATATACAATATGATACCGGATATGTCTTTAGAGCGTTCTACTTTGGAATAATAATTTTAAATCATACAAGTTCTATATTTGAAAATTTTCTTTAGAAAATAAAATCAAATTTATGATAAAGAAAAATTCCATTTTGCGTTTAATATCCGGACAAAACAACCATGACCAAACTTCACGCACTTTTTGTAAGAAAGAAGTAAAATATTGAGAATCTTTAAGAAAAATTCTTGAGTAAGAAAAGTAACAACCGTATTAAGAATAAAAATTATTTCTTTCAACCAATTTTGGAAGAATAATTTTTCTGAGTGTACTAACCATGTTTTCACTGCGATGCACATAATGCAGTATCGAGGGGAGAACGGGCAAAAAGAATGAAATAAGAAGAAAAAAAACCTTTAAGCTTAATTCGATCATTGAATTTTATTGTATGACTTTTATCTAATGTCTTTCAATCATCTGTTTTCCTTTCGCATATTACATTTCGATATTTGCATTTTTTCAACCTATACAATTCAGAAAGTTTACTTTTGCCCCCTTTTTTACGTCACCAATGTACATTCTCTTGCATATTTTATTGAGCTGTGTGTACATGAAGAATTCAGCATGTGTTGCAAATGAATTTTTAAATTATGACCATCTTCGCTCTATTGCAATAGGTATGGGTTTTTCTTCTGATGTGTGTACTCAATTTGCTTCTTTTTGTCTTCTTCTTTTCTTTTTTAAATATATAGTCTTACAACATACTGGATGATAGAATCTGTTTTTTCCCTTTTTATTCTCAACAACACAGAATATTTTCTAATTATTACACATTTATGTATATTGTTCCATCTTAAAGTGTAACCTCTAAAACTCATTACTCCTGTCACATAATTTTATGTGTCATTCATAGTAAATCATTGCATTTGTAGGGTAATTTATATCCTATCAAATACATATTCCTCACTATATTTACATCTTTGTTCAAGTTCTACATAACTATAATTCATTCAAATTCCTATTTACAGAGTCTTTCAAAAAAAAAATTCTTCTCATCTAAAAGTTAATGGAATTCAAAATATAGATCATTTTTTTTATTCACGTCAAATGGAAATATGCAAAAAGAAAAGAATTAACCTTCGTCTTATAAATATTTCTCTCATCAATTCATCACTACAATTAATTGTTGTTATACAAAAGCTAAACGCTATTTACAAATTACATCAATTGTGTTTTATAATACAGTGATCATTTAAATAATTTTTCACTATATGTAATTCATTTATAAATACATAATTACTTCTTTTTTTTTCTTCTCCTTTTCCACTGCAATTTATGTCACTGATAAGGTTCTTTCTGTGAAATGTGGTAAACAAACTGGACGTGCATAATGCATGGAGGCTAACCGTTTTGTAGTAGCGTGATTCCACATTATTTCATTTTAAACATTGTGCAGAAATTCTTTAATTTTTCACAATTTACTTCTCCATATTCCCCGTCTCTGTCCCCCATACTCCCAGACAATCTTCTTATTTTTTTTTCTCACATAATACTTCAATACAATTATGCTGATGATGGCGGAAACATGATTTTCATAAATTTATTATGAACATTGCAACAATTGTGAAAAATAAATTAAATCACAATTAATTATGGAACATTGTAATATATTATGTAGGTACTTGGCTACCAGATTGTTTTTGAATGAATAAAATAAATTAGTTTGTATTTTATTATTTTCTCGCGAGCTTTCCGTTATGCTTCGATAGAGGCCAGATGACGGTTCTAAGTATGTTTCGGTTTAATGTCTCTGTAACTAAAGTCGTTTCTTTAGTCAGTTTATTAGTTTTGTTTTTGTATTGAAATAAAATCCTAAATAAAGTCATTAGTTATGGGATTTACGTTGTTTTCAGTCATTTTCTAAGGTCAGTTCTAACAATTTTATCGTATTAAATGTTAACGAGGTTTGAGTCATTTTAACATTTATTCTGGGGATTCAATAAAACTTTTCAATAAAACAAATCATTTAAAAAATGTTTGCTGAACCCTGAATCAATTTTACGCCCTTTTAATTAGTTTGGTTCCTCTAATTCACACACGTCGAGTTTGTTTTCCCTATTTTCCCCCTCATAGAGAGTGCAATATATAATATATAATTTCTGTCAAATAAACGAGACATGAGGTCCAATGTTCGGATGTCTCTTCAACCGCAATTACCCTAGATGCATCGCGCCGCCCATGAGACTCGGATGGAAGTAGCCCATGTACAGCTGAGCTCCGGGAGCCCCTCGCCCCAGTGCTGCCATTTTGATCTTCTCAAGTTCAGCCTCTTGGAGTCTTTTCGCCTTGGCGCGTCGATTTTGAAACCAAATCTTAACCTGGGTTTCTGTCAGTCGGAGGGATGATGAGAATTCAGCTCGCTCTGCGATACTCAAGTACTGCTTCTCCCTAAATTTCTTTTCCAGCGAGAGAAGTTGCTGGGTGGTGAAGGGCGTCCGAGGTTTCCTATTGGGTTTATGCTTCCGAAGGTTGCACTTTATACGCGGCGGTTCTTGGTTATCTGCAAAAGACAGAGAAAAAGAGAAGAACATTAACATGACAAATTCAAGTAAGATTCCAAGCTATCTAGCAACCTCCATAGTAATTGATTCTAATATATACATTTTCCTAATAGGTTGGGGATACTTAATTGTTCCACACTATCTCCCACTTCGGGTGAGACTAAGAAATGGGAGAATCTATAAAGAGCTTCCTCGGAATTTTTATTCAAATTACACCACAACATTTCCAACGACAAAGTGGCTAAAGTGTTGTTAGGTAGCACCGAAGCAATTAATTGGGAATAAACTACCAGTGATTGATCTTACCGGCAAAATTTTAAATTTCAAACTCGATTTCGTATTTATACATTCAATATGATTTCGAATTCCACACCGTCAAGAGCTCCCAATAACTGGACCAAAGAGTTATTTCAATTATGTGATTTTAATGTCACGTTTCTGAATTCAATTTCTGATAACACTATCCATAATGTGCTGTCGGACTTCTCGCCTTTTTCTCTCTAAAAAAAAGTGATTTTTCCCCCATCTGTTACCTCGTTCAGTTTACATTCCCGAAGAATAGCACTATTATAGATTATCTTCTCAGTTCTAAATTGTTTGGCATCATCGATTCCCTCTATATATATGCTGTGCTGCCGACTTTTGAGTAGCTCTCTCTTGAGCATATACACACAGAGCACACATTGAAAGAAACGATTAGGCATCGATTGACTTTCAATATCCACTATGACAAAATATTTGAGAAAGAAGAATCAATATAAATAGAAACAGAGTCCACTTGGTAATTAAAATTCTTGCAAGTGGTAAAAGAGAGGGAAAAATGTGGCGGTTACAATTGGTGACAATCCTCTTAGAGGACACATTAAAGACACCCATTCCATTCGAATTAATTTTGACTCACTTAACCCACATGTCTGCCCCTTGCGGAGAAATGCATAGCTCGGGAGTCTTCCTTTCTTGTGAGACGTACTTGTCAGCTGAGACAGAAGTAATTTTATTGAATTCCGCCGGAAGATAAATTTACGCCTCGCCCATCCATTTAATCTTCACACATTCATACCAAAAGGGTGGCACAAACACTTAATTTTCTCACGCACTTCTTACACACACGCACACATGTGAATTTTTGAAGAAAATTTTCCTTAAACATATGTATGTATGTACATAATATGTACATAATTACTCTATTTTCTCTTATAGTTTTTGATACGTCGATTAGCGGCAATAGCGGTTAATTAGTAAAATTTATAAAATTTGTAATAGAATAATTTTCCGACATTGTGATTAATAATTTTCTTAATATTTGACCAATCATTAGTCTGTATTTTAACCCAGATATGCCCAGGAAATTTTTGAAATTTAAAAGATATTTTCTTATGAAAATTCTTTAAAAAAAATACGTCTAAAAAGGACTAAAGTCTTCCTTAAACCGGATTCATTCGATTTTTATAAAAATAAAACTTTTCTGCTATTTTTATGCACTCAAAATAAACAAAGAAAATTTTCAAAGTGTGTATAGTACAATGGTCAAATTCATGTTAAATCAATCTTGAAATCCAAAAAAATTAAGGATCTCCTAATTTTGCTTAAGAAAAAGTAATGAAATATTTATTTTTTAAAAACATTTTAATATTCAAAAGTTTAGAAAATAAATCACGAATTAAAAAAAAAAGAAAAGGGATGTGTGGGAGACATAGCGGGTGCGTTGAGATGAAAGCAAAAAATTAAAATATTCATACATATTATTTAAATAACCCTCTATAAAATTAAATAACATTTCTCTGGTATTTAGAATACCGGGAATACCGAAGCAATTAAAGTCGGAACAACGTCAGTTGACTCAAGTAAATTGGGAGGCAGTAAAAAATGTTTCTCAAAGAACTCTACAAAAGCCTTCTTGCTCCGCCTTAGAGCGGCCTTGTCGTGCGTAATAGAGTAGAGAAAAAGATCTTCATGTACTAATCGACTATTAGCATTTAAACGCTCTCGGGAGTCTCTCTTTTAGAACATTACAGAGGCATCAAGTTGAAATTTCCATAAATAAAGTGTAGCATGTGACCACTTTCTCACTTAATTTTAACTAACGAGATAATGTTTTTCACTGATGCATTCCTCGGGGGAAACTCAAAAACGACGATAAATCTCTCGTGGGGCGTCAGAAATTTATTAAGTCTTTCCATCTTCTCAAAAATGTTCTCCTTTACGTACATGTGTTCAGTTAGAGTGACAATTTTTATACATCTCCACTGCGACACACCACAAGTATTAGCTGCCTTCTTTACATGAAAATCAAAGAGGATCATTTGTTTTTCTGTATTTTCCCGTATACTTCAAGCATGATGCAGTACCTACAAAAAATGTCCCTTGCCTTCTTGGAAATTTATATAAAATGCGTCCAAATGAGCATGTTTGTGAAGACGGTAGCGAGGCCTTATTGCAATGTGATTGGTGGAGCAGTGTTAATGATTTAATTTTCCTGCTTCTTTGCTATGTATATTGATGTGACCGATTAAATTGCCACATGTTAAATTGTACATATATGTACATCGCATTATGTGCGGTCTGCTGTTTGGGTAACAAGACACCTTTCACAGCAAAATGATAAATGGGCCATAAGCACAAATGATGAGTGAATTAATAAGGCATCGCATCTTCTCTCCACCGCTAATACATGCCATCCTTCCCGCAGAGTATAAAATTTCAATCGCGAATTTATGAAGAATGATTGATTTGTTACCTCAGCAGATCCTTGGGAAGCTCAACCACTCAATGTCAATTTACCAAGAAGAGAGAGAAAGACCTTATTTCAATTAATAAAATACTTCTCACGGTAAGACACACGTCCCCGTCACAATGCTCCCAACCAAACACAATCCATTACAAATTTGGCTTAATCGCGGTAAAGTACTTGGAAGCACGATGCAATTCAACTTGAGCATGAATATAGCAATCTGCACATAAATTTCCAACACTTTGTTACCGCTTATGTCTCAATATATGTTAAATGTGCCCGAAGAATTTATTGAAATTCCAATCCTCATTGTTGAGAATGTGGGTATCGGGTAGAGAACATCAACCAATTACACTTGAGTGTAAAATGCAGCAAATGAATAGCATTTGTGTAAGAAGCTCGCCGAAGTGATGTGTTGCCTTTCAAAATCACACTGCAATATCAAGGCGTAAATTAATTTGTGATTGCATCAATGTGAGAAAATACAGTGGACATCATTTACGCCATGAAAATATGCTGCAAAATTACTTAAATTTCTATGTTAAACAATTTAATTTTTATATCAAATACCAATCTTTCTGAATTTTTATTCAGTTTTTATTATATTTTTCATTGGCATAAATAGCGCTAAGCCACCATTAACACCTAATGTTTCTTTTTTGCTACAAATTGTGCTGATAAAAAAAAAACTTACGAGGTAAAAACTAATTTGTGAAACTGCGCAAATTTCCTTTAAATTCATTGTCTTCCCTCTCTTAAATTAAGCAAAGTCAAATGGTCTATTTAATTATACAATCATGAGGTATATTTTATGAATACAACTTCCTGGCACATCAGCTTTAGAGACACACATACACATTTTTTTCCTAATCGCTTCATTTAACCGAAAATAAAAACAAGGAGAGAGTTTCAAATCATTTCTTTGGCTGCACAACAACAACAACAACAAAAACTATTCACTGAAATGCAACTAATTAAAGTGGATCAAGAAAAAAAATTTCGCCCCAAAGAATAAACTTCTCATATTCGCACAAAACATTTTCTATATACCCCACATGACTAGAAAATATGATATGTTTCATTTTGACACAAAACTATCAGCCATTCCCGCAAATGGGACTAAATTGCCAATTAAATAAATCAAATTGAAACCGACAAATGGCATATTCTCAACCACCCATTGAATTGCTCTTTCTCCCCACGTAAAAAAAGCGGCCATGTTATGAGTGTTTCAGCGAGATCAATGTTATTTCATAACATGAACTCTCATGTGGATGAATTTGTAAGGAAACTCATTGTGTTTATTTTTTTTCTGGTCCGTAATAAGCGAGCTTATATTGAAACGAGCCAACCAAGAATAACAAAAACAATTGGGGAATGTTTATTTTGTCGGAAAAACTTCATAAAGTTGTAAGCATTGTCCTGTAATTTCATACAACATCTACTCACATAAGGTAATTGAATGAATAGAATTAAGAAATAACAATTTGTAAAGGAAGAAGGAACTCTGAGGTAAAAAAACTGCCGCAAGAATGAAGAGTTTTTGACGCCACGTTATTATTTAAATGTCAATGAAACTAATATGTGTACATAAATAATATTTATTTCATTCACCTACAATGCTTTGCATAATGTTCCAACCCTTGCCTTGACCTTAAAAGAAAATGTTAAAAATCAATTTAAAAATATATATTTTCATCTCTAATTAAATCATTATATTCTTCTTATGTAAAGTCACTCTCTTATGGGTAAACTTTGCAATTTAATTCCATTTGGAAAATCTGGTTTTCTTACATAAGTATCCCCACAAATGAGAAGCAATTAAAATTTTTATTCACAATAATTACCTACGTTGATACTTGTGCAAATAATGAATTGATTGTATATAAAAAATTAAAAAAAAAATAAAATGGATGCTTTTTATCAATCCAAACATGGAATTACTTTAAATGTGCTAAGTAAAACTATCTCTACACGACATAATCGCACAAATTATGCTTGTTGAAAAAAATTATATTCCAATTAGTGTCGTTTAAACTGTTACTCCTGGCGGACGTTTTTATTCATCGTATTATTTATGTTTCTTGTATTTGCAACGTACACACATATATATAAAATAACTCCGGCACAAGATTTCTGGTAGTGATTTCTAAGTTCCTCCGCGCCAGACAAAAGCTATATACGAGTGAGGTGAAAAGATGAAAAGAGACGGAAAAGACGGTAAGAAGAGAAAACATGTGATAGTGATGTGCGGGGAAAAAAACGAGTGCAAACTGCATCATTTTTGTAACAGCTTTCGCGGATCTCGCGTCGATTGCATATACAGAACACGCACTTAATTTATTCATTTACGCTTCCAATTAATTAGTACCGATTTTCCACTTCTTCTGGTGGGTGATTCACTCGCATGGCGAACCAAGGGAATCATATAAGACAAGAAGCTCTCTGGTACTTCAACACAGAAGGAACATCTTGTGATCAGTATTTACGAGGCTCGTGTGGTTATCTTATCAAAGGAGAAGGCTCAAATGGAGTTCTTAAACGCACCTTCGTTTTGTACAGTGTATAGGTTTTATACCTGAAACCCGAGTGCCGCGCTCCTTTTTCCGTTTTGGTGCCACAGTCTCTCAATGAATATCATTTATTGTGACCTACAGGTGCAATCGATGGTTAATTGATACATAAATGTTTCATTTGACTCTTCTTTTATATCGTTAATTGGTGGAAATGTTAATTGGTGTGCGTTTCACCTCAATAAATGTGGCATCGTAAAACCACATAATGGATATTGCTGCTGTTTATTTGTTTTACTGTCAACTGTGTTAAGGACACATTTGAGATTTCTTTCTCTTTTTTTCTTCCTCAACTGCATTAAAATCAGACAAGGTTTTACCACTGCAAGGGATGCTCTATGTGGTCTAGGGACTGTACACCACGTGCACTTAAAAAAATGATAAATAACAATTTTAGGAATTAAGATTTAATCAAGGATTGTTCTACGGTTTTAAAAAAGAAATTGTTGTCGCAAGATCTTTATCTTAAGAACTAAATTAATAATTTTAGTTCAATGACGTAATTGGTGGTAAATATCCGTGTAAACGGCGAAAACAATATAACGCCAAATTAATAGAAAATCATAAAATTATGTTTTTGTCTTCTTTTCATTCGTTATATTTTTAGAATCTTATTTTTAATCATTACTTTATTTCTTATTACAACAACAGTCAAGCCGACGGTTGGTTACCATATAGGGTGTTTTACGAGGGTAGCATGTAATTTAATTTCTTCTTTTTTTTTCTTCAATTAATATTCTATTATTTTCTTCCAATTTAAAGTTCCTAATTAAAAAAAAAAAACAAAACTATCTCAAGTTATCAAGTACGATCACAACCGCTATTTTGAACTAATTCAACACTGCCTACACTACTCTGAAGAAATCTCTTTCCCTTGCCTTACGGTTAGCTTATACTCTCACACGTTGCACGGTAATCGTGGAAATTTAAAAATTTTACTCATCACTAATTGAATTTGAGGGGGTTTGAAGAGAGAAAATTTTTGAAGAATACTTGGGATCCTTTCAGTGAGGACAGAAGCTTTATTATTAATGTGAAACTAGACGGTAAATTTATATACGAAACACAAATATTCGCCACGACCAATTACGGTTGCTAATTAATGTTCTGCGAGATAAATTAATTCAGATCGTTCGTATTGCAGACACAGGCAACACAACAGACTCACTCAAACATATTGCATGCAATTTTTTACCACTTGTTCTCCCCAGCTTATAACTTCTTGCGGATGGTATAACGATGATCATGGCGTTGACTATGGAAGCCACCGCATTCGTGATTCGCTGCAAATGGCACGTTGTTGTTATGGGCCGAAGAGTGGTACCTAAGAGACTCGTACAACCATCATTTCCCCCGTGGGATTTCATTCAATATATAATGTGTATACGCAGGAGCGAGGAAGTTCCCGTACGTGAGTCACAAGGGGAGGATAGGCCCATTTTTGTCAATTACACCATGATTTACTTTCTGCACCTATGTTTAAACATAAGCAACCCAGTCAAGCCTATACATTGCTCGCCTCGGTCGAGATGTGGGCTTCGCCACTGCTGGTGGCAAACTTGAATTCGCCGAATTCGGTATGTGCTAATTGCTGGTGGAATGCTCTCTTTTTTCTTTAATTATAATTGCGTGAGTACATATCAGTCACTTCCAATTACACCGCACTTCTATGGACTATACTCGCGAGAGCAAATCATGCCCAATGACCCCCTCACGCACATAAAATGAGATGATTGAATAATAGTCGAGTACCCAAGTGGACAAATGTAACCATTAAATTTTATTATGTATGTGACTCATTAGTGATAAATCTCAGCGCGAATGGCATTCTCAATTACAGCTTCTCCCCTGGGTGCGATTAATTAGGAGAAAAATTAATATAACAATTTAGGTCGAAAATTCACAAAATTTCTCTTCTAGTTTGTATCTCCACATTATGCAAAATATACACCTTTTAAAATACCTCAAAATACCCACAAAATGTGTACCATCAATTAGGAGAAAAAAAATATGTTCATCTGTTTATGATATTGACCACATAGTGGTGTGTGATAGTATTTATAATCTAATCGATATGAAACTTGTATCATTGCAGAAGAATAAAAGATTAAGATTAAGCAATAAAATTCAAATGATGTCGAACGACAAGTTTGGCATTTTAATTTGCTGTTTATGTTAATATTATATTAGGAATTGTTGATGAACAGAAAAATTTTTGATGGAACTTATAAGTTAATAGAGCCATTTAACGAGTGATCTCGCTTTCGTGATCATTAGATGGCGCACCACAGGAAGAGGGACCCATTTTATGAGGTCCCAATGAATTGGTGGAAGAGAGCGTGATTGTAGTCTCAACTGCCCACCAACCTTCGTCGGGAGATCTTTTAAAGATCATTCTCTCCGCACCCGGGTTCGGTGGCAATAAAGAAGACTAACAAATAGTGCCCCGAAAATATTGAGTAAACATTTGGATGGGAATGCGTGGTGGAAGAAAAAAAAAGGATTTTTTCTTCGCGTCCAAACTCTCGGCCACTGCGCCCTGGATCAGTGTCTGTCATCAAGTTGGAGAGACACTCAGTTATCCAATTATACGATCAACAACAAAACAGTTGACGGTTGAAAGTGACACGGTATTTTGACTTTTAATTGTTCACACATGTTCTCTTGGTCCACAGGCATCAAAATGAAACGGCAGCCACCGTGTAATGAGACTCTTAGAAATGCATAACTTAGAACCACGAGATCCCAGCCGCGATCCACGCCATCAGGAGCCACTGTGGGGAAAGACCCTCAAAGATGCTGCCACATACATTTAAAAATACATCCATCTGAATTAAAATCTTATTTGCACAAAATATTCATCAACCGCTCGCACAAATCTCATTACAATTAAATCCGACATTTGTGCACGCGTCGTGACTTTTCCCTTTTTACGCAAAAAATCATCCTTGCACGAAGACTCCTTCAAAGAAACTTTTTTTTGTTGTCTTTTCAGCCAATCATAGAAGACACGAAAATACCGCATGCTACCTACAAAATTGCTTTTTTGGGGTTGTGCTATATAGGTGGCTAAAATATCCAAATCGATGAAACAGTCTGATTGTTGGCCCAGACAATCTCAACGAGCCAGACACCCATTTGTCACAAAGCTAATTATAAATTCCTAGAATATATTCGACTGTGGAAAAATTCAATATCATGCCACAAGGGAGGACAATAAAAATTCTAGAAAACAACACGAATCTGAAATTCCTGAAATCCACAAAACGCGGGCGCAAAACAAATAACATCTGTGTTTGTTTCTATATTGATTTAAAGAGTTATATGGTTGCTCCGGGACGCTGAGGTGGTTTGAGATAACCTATTGTTGTGTACCCTTCCTCACACCCCTGTAGCACCCAATCTATGATTGTTCAACATTGGCATACCTAGGTATGAGGAGAGACACGAAGAGATTCACTCCAGCAGCGGGTGAAGTGCGAGAATTCCAAAATTCTATTCAATATGGGGACTCACAGTGGGAATGAAATGTGCTGTGCTACGCTATGGTGGAGTAGGGGCGAGAAGACTTTTGCATAAGGGACTTTTGTATACAAATCCGATCAAAGATATTCACCATTGTCTCTATCTTGTCTCAACCATTTGCCGCCACCATCCCCCCATTAGGGGCTTTTATTTAAATTTTTGGTAATCTTCACAGTGGCATTTGCAGGAAGGGCAGATTTGTCATGAGGAAATGCTTGGGAATTCCACCAAAACATCATCCAAACACGCAATCCCACCGCAAATGAACATCGAAGGGAAAGTGCCTCAAATTGTGTGTAAGAAGAAAAACACACCATCTTCACAAAACATAAATACATATACAACAATCACAACAATATTCTCAAATCTTTGCACACTAAATGCTATTCGTGTCTGCGGAATTATCTTGTTGCAGAGGTTTTTTCCTTGGAAAATATGTATTAGACCAAATAATGTATGGAAATTGTTGATCGAAATGGAATCCTCCTCACACAGAGAATCAGCAGGAGGGGAGAGGAGGGTACAAAGTGAGCTCATCGTAACAAATGAGATACCAATAGATGTGCCGCCATTGCATTGAATTTGTACTACAAACATACAATTTAACAGAGAATTTACGCCAATAAATATCAATGTGAAATCACGCTAAAAAACTTTACGCAAATGAAGCCATAAAGGCTTTCGCACACCACATGAAACCACCACCGTCAAGTTATAATTCTTCGTCGGCAGTGCAATAAAATTGCAGCAACAGCACACCATCATTGGGTCTCCTCCGTGGTATCTCTTTGCTATTGCCGAGGAAAATTTGCATGGAATACAGCCCCAAGAAGCATTATATGTAGCCAACTATATACATACATATTTTTGTACAAAGGATGATTTTCTTTTGGGCAAAACTCAAGAGAAATCATAATATTGAGAGATCCAAAGAGTTCATTATACATAATTTTTTGTATATGTATGTATATAGCATATGAGATTGTGTTGCTATCTCCACTGTTTTCGGCTATAGTGGCCGCACGAGCGACAAAAAAAATGGTAAAGAGCCAGATTTATGGAAGAGCCATGTATGTGAATGTGCCCCCGCTGGGAAGTGGCTTGGGACCTTTTCATCGGACACACATATAGCCCGTAGTGAAGTACCGTGGTTTGTTGTTCATGAGACTATAATTGACAATCATTTAATTTAATTTGACTTAATAGGAAAATGTTTGTTTAAGTGCGACACAGCAGTTAGGGACGCTATGGGTGATGGCAGGAAGTGCGTATATATTCGATTGATGCCCAACAATTTAGGGGAAGTGGGTGGGAGAGTGTAGCAACAACAACAACAGCGGTACAGAAGTTTGAAAAAATGGCGGAGGTACTCACCAGAGACGGGTCCTGTTGCAAAAGCCTGCCCGGGAAACATACCCGGTGGCCCAAATGGTGGTATTTGTCTGGCCGATGGCCAAGGCACTGCTCCCCCCATGCCGCCCCATGCGGCCGCAGCCGCCGCTAATGCACTGAACGGTGTTGGCCTAATGGGAACATGTCCGGTGAGTGTGGGTGACGGAAGCAGTGATTGGGACTTCTCGAGACCGGGTGTTGAACTGGTCTCGTTGTTCACATCTTCAATATCGACAATTGAATCTTCCTGATTGGAGTCATACTCAACATCTGAGTCAGCAGCCGAACTGTGTGCGGGGGAGTAAATTCGTTCATTCTTAGCCAGGCGCTCATCCACCGTACTCGTCTCCTGGGATTGGGTATCGCGCGGTGAGGCGGGTGGTCGACTACTTAAATTCGTGGCGGATACAACCTCCACGTCAGAAGGACTTTTGGGCCTTGTGTCCGCCAAAAGGGATGCCACACTGAAGTTACTGACACGTGAACTGGATTTCTGCTGCGGAGGAACCGTCGGGCTTGTCATAGCCGTGCGTAGCGGAGTTACTGTCATTCCTGATGATTTTATCATGAATTTCGTCGGAATCTCTTAATTAAAATGTTTTTCTGCTTTACTAATGACACATTTAAAGTACAAAATGTCTGAATCCTTTAAGATTTCAACATGGAACTCGTGTACACATTAGCCCATTGAGAGTTTTTTTTTTGTAATTTTTCTTGCTGAACAGTACAAGCACATAAGGGAATACAAATCACAAATGTTCTCGCATTTTGTGCTTCCCAGATTAAATTGAGCATAAAACTTGCGCAAATGCACTATCTTGCATTTATATGATTTAGTCACACACAAAAATATCGATTAACTATTCGAAGGGATCAGTAGTAATTTTATTTAATCACATTTAGTCCTTGTCCGTGATCTTGAGGCGTTTTGGGAAAAACTGAAAACACAGCCCTTTTCAGAAACTCAACCGCGAAAGTCGAATCTATTAATAGAGTTCCTGGTATTGCGAAACCGAGAGCAAACGGAAATTCTCACAAATTGCATTAAAAGATCCAAATGCTGATGATACACGACCACTAATCGCGTTGCGTCCAACCAGCTTCACGACTTTCAGCGAACTAAAGTGGAGAGACAGAGTTGTGTTAGCCGTTGCCGGGTTGTGAGCTTCAGTTTCGTACTTCTCGTTCGTCGCGCGACTGTTGCCTGGGGATACTTTCGACATGAGGCGGTGACTGTTGAAAGTCAGCACCGCCTTCCAATTGGACTGCCACCAATCTGCGTCGAAGCCTTCTCCTCCGGATTCTCCCTCACAATGTTCCTAGCATAAGCAGCGGCTGTTGCCGATGTCTCTCGCGTACACCACCTACACTCACCCCATGGCACCCTTGCACGACTCACCCTCCGATCCCACAACTACGGCATTTGCTGCATTCAGATTTAGAGGATGTGTAATTGCCAATAACTTGGGGACGTCCTGTCTGCTAAGCAATATTTCAGAGCAGTGCTTATGTGTGCCTCGAGTGTGCTCCTTGTTGCCAAGACACTCACAGACTCCTCTGGGTGCACTCCTGTGAGGGGTCTTTCTGCATCGTCTCTTATTAGCTCACTTTATAAGATGTCGCACTCACACTTTGCGCGATTGGCCACCAAGCAATTAAGCATGGAGAATTTTTTTTTCTTACCAACTCGTACTAATGACCGAGACCCCGCAATAAATAAACCAAAATGTACTGATGAGATGTCTATCGCGAGCAATTTAATCTCATTTTCAGCTGAATGAAATTAAAAGTCAATCATAACGCGTCCAGTTATTAGAGTTGGTATACCACAACGCGGATGGGTCAGTTTATGCGTTGTAATTTAATTTGTGAGCAGAATTAGTAGGCAAAGTTGATTTTTTTATGATATTCATCAATATGAAAGATAAAAATGCTCATATCTGAAGTTCTATAAGACTTACAGAAATTTCTTGACTAGTTTTGGAAAGGTCTTGAAACAAGCTATAAGTTGACATATATATCAGTAATTTTCAAGGTCACATCTAGAACAAAAATGGCGGATATTTGTTTGACCAAAACATTTTTTTGCACTTTATGTCCTCATGGAATGGTTCTACAGGTTTCTGATGTTCTAGAAAGTTGTAGAGATTTGCAAAACCTTTAATTTGATACCAAGTTGAGCCAAATAGGACAAGCCGTTTAAGAGATATGGCTATTAGAACTTTTCAAATTCAAGAATTTTTCAAATGGCCATATCTTCTAAACGGCGACATAGATTTTCTTCATTTTCGGACTGGTGCAAGATTATTAGTCCTGCTACAACATATCAAAATTTAAAAGATTTGCCTAATGGGGATTCGGAGATATTGCCCCTTAAAGTTAGGCAATTTTTGTTTTTGATTTTAGCGCCTCTTGCGGATGTTTTTGGAACTTGAAATGTTCTAGACAGTTGTAGGGCTTCTTGAAACCTTTCATTTGATACCAAGATGGTCAAAATCGGTCAAGCCGTTCTTGAGTTATATCGAAAAAACACTTTTTGCTTTAGGCCGCCATATTTGCTAAACCGCTTGACCGATTTTCAAGTATGATTTGTTGATGAAAATGTCTTACTGAGCTCTACATCATACTAAAATTTCAGACTTCTAGCTATAAGGGAAGTGGTTGACGGTATTTCAAAATGGCGGACGGCGGCCATCTAGGATTTTGAAAATGCGAAAAAATGAAATTTTACACCCACATTTCTATAGAAAACTTCAAACCCGAAGTCTCTATCTGTTACCGTTCTCGAATTATAAGGCAAAGTTTGGACCAACGGAAGGCCGGCCGGCCGGAAGGCCGGCCGGCAGGCCGGCCGGATCAAAAATTTTCCACCACCATTTTCGTAATGTGGGATATCTAAAACGTGCTTATACTAAGCTTGAACCCGATCTGAGGTGGGCGGTTTTTCCGATGATTACAATACTTGGTATGCCACGATTGTGGTATACCAACTAATAAATTAATATATATTAAATACGATTAGGGGGATAATGAATAGAAGGAGGAGGGGAGGTATGTGAGAGTTGTGAAGAACAAAATTCAAGTCAAATTATGTCTAACTTTTATGTGTTAACAAAATGAGCGTATTTTCCTTTTATAAATACCCAACTCTCCTTTATATTTTCAGGCTCAGTGTAGTACATACATATTAATAGGCCAAGTCTCTGGGGAACTGTGAGATCAAACAACCCCTCATTATCAACTATCAGCAGCCCTGTACAACTGGATTCCACCCTCGAAAATTGTTTGGGAGGGTGTCACACAGCAACGGACGCCTATTCTACGCCAAAATAAGATCTATTGGACCGATTATACGGACAAAGGGGGTAATGAATTTTAATTTAAGGGTTGATTATATCTTCAAATTTAACACATTTGCCACATCTCATCCATTGTTGTTAGAAATATTATATGCCATCTCCACATAAAGTCCCTATACACATAGCCCGGGATCTATACCAAACATCTTCCATCCTACCAGGCGGGATAACTTTTCACAGTGAGGGGATGCTCCTGCGGAAATTGAGAAATTTGTGCCATTTATGAATTCCAAACCAACTCTTCAGCATCATAAAACGAGTGGTCGAGTAAAGTTTTGTTGGGATGAATGATAAGGGGATTATGGCGTTTCGCAGAGACTTTCCCAATACCATGTGGACTATCTTCACTGGGTGAATGCTCAATAATTGGATTAGTTAACGAGGAAAATTAATCCTTTCCTCTATGGTAATCACGTTTTGCTAGTTAAGAAATTTTCACCCAATTAGCACAAACTAGGTTGAGTTTTTTTTAAACTAGAAAACTATGTTGAATCGTACAATGGTTCTAAATGTATTTGAATTTGGTTTATTTTTATGCATAAAACGAATGCAAAAAGTAGAATGTTTTGAAATAAGATTTTCGACTTTACTATGACTATTTTATTAATTTATTTATTTAGGAATATTAACAGAAAAAATTTAAACCAGAATTAAGTTCGTTTGGCAAACTTTCTTTGTCGATGAATTTCAATTTTGTTTCACAAAAATCGAATAAAATTCGAATAAAAGACAAGTTTTAGAACTTTTTATCCGAAATTCCAAGAATTTTGGTTAAGAATCGATTTTGCTAGACAATTTCGAAGTCAGATTTTATGTCAGAATGAAATTTTTAATTAGATTCTTTCTAAATTGTTAATAGGGGAGAGCGGGATTAAAAAAGTCACTTAAGGGTTTAGAAAAAGCTCAAAATATCATATTTCCCAAACAGATAAAGCGAAATGTATAGTCCAATTCTTTAGGATATTTCTTGCCCTACAACTCTTTCTAAGATCATTTTGTTCTATCTAGATAGGAAATATGATATTTTAAGCTTTTTTCAAACCCTTAAGTGACTTTATTAGCCCTGCTCTGCCCTATTTTTTTTAAATTTAAAAATAAAATAAAATATTGATTTTCGTTTACTGAGCGATTAAAATAAATAATCCTAACGACTGATATGTGTTTACTGGGTAAAACACTACAGGGTAAAGATTATACAAAGTTAGAGCTACGTTACCAGCGCAAACATAGTGAAACCTACCCCTATGAATTTTCTTAGAATCTGCAATCTGTCAATTTAAGTTAAGCCTAATTCTCATATCTCCCAATGTGATCGATCAAATTTTTGACAATAAAATTGCCTTATTGGGTTTATTGGCAACAATCATTGCCATCATCTCAGACAATGGCAGCAAATCGTCTGAGCATACAATCCAAAAATGTATGTATGTGCATATAATAGCAGCAAACGACTCTCCCATCAGGGTACCAAAAGAGGAGATTGCTGTTTGCTTATCGCTCACTCAAGATCTATGGCAAATTTACAAGAAATTTTCTCACACAAAACGTATATAGCTTCACATATTGGTTATTTTGCTGAATTGTCCGGCAATTGTTATTGAAACCTAATTTTCTTATCTTACTCTTTCTCTCCTCCACCCATATATGCGACTTACAGCACGCCTTCGTTGCAATTGGCTCATGAGAAATTATTATGTTTAATTGAATCGAATAGCATGAACCAGTTACAATTTAAATGAAAAACGAGTAATTGATGATGAGAAAATCTCGCTTAACAACTTTTATTCCTCCAAGTCTGCATTTTCACAATACCTTACAAATTGGATGTAACACAAGGCAAATTTCTACTTTTTTCTGCCCCTATGTGCACTCACATCCCGGGAAAAGTTTATCTTAGGTGAAATCTTTCTGTGAATAATGATGATTTCTGCAGAACTTTTCCTATAGTCACCCCGTCACCCCCTCTTTCGCGTAACTACGAGATCCCTTTTTCTGAAAATCGTCATTCAAACAACAAACACCTCGTTAGTAGAAGATTACGATTAAAATGATCAGATTGTAGAAAAATACTTTGGATGGAGATTTTATCAAAAATGACGCATATATCTCATTTCATTACCAACCTCTATATCTAACGGAGGCTCTATGTATGTATGTATATTATACCCTCTGCTGAAGTCAATATGATGTATTTTTTTCCAAAGAGGGATGAATAAACATTAAAAAGGTATTAAGCTGGAATGTAAGGACGCATCTATAATACTGTTTGCAATACTGAGGATTTTAAATATAAAAAAAAATCAAACTGCTTATGGATCCCTCGCACAATGGTTGCTAGTTAGACTTTTATCTGGCTCTGTAGGATAATATTTTGAAGAGGATTTGAATTGTCTTCGAGTAATGATCCGAAATGATGGTCCCTCTTCTGAGTGTGAGGTAATAAATGAAACGGCCAAGAGCGGAGGACTATTTAATAGCAATAAAGGTGCAATTACGAAGCATAACACCCAGGGTGCCACTTGAAGTGCTTTATTAGATGACTAGACCCGTAGAGAGAGAGTAAGAAAACCATAAGAGATGCATTTGACGTAAATTAAGGGAACAATTGCCCTTTTTCCCAACATACAATTCAGTTTCAAGAAATTTGCGGTCTTCTGCGCAACACAAAAGTCACTCTCGAGGACCCATTCTATCCCATTCACCATGGTGCCAAATATATTCCACACTTATTTATATGACACTTTGGTACATGAGGGACAACGTGCCATGAAAACCATCAACAATGTACAAATGATGTGTGCATTTTTATTTACTGCCACCATCTGCCTTTTTGCCAAAAAAAAATGAAACTCCTGAAGAAAATGTGCATCTTTTTTTTTTATGTAGGTATGTAGGTAGGTACCTCAGTGAAACAGCAAAGCTGGTATGGGCATACGTAGAAAATATCCCAAAACCGCTTTTGTAAATAGTTAAATGTGAAAGCTATTCGAATGCAATGGGACAAAAATATATAATTTATTAGAAAATAATGATCAGGCTCATGTGAGTAATAAAAATCCAATCTTGCAAATACACGTTAAAATGAAATAAAAGTCTTTATAGGGTGACAATAATTTTAATTGACCGCTCCTGCAATTCGTAATTATCGCGACACAAATTATGTTGGCTTTTGCACAATTTTCTCACGCAAAATGTTCAACGTTCAAATGGATTGGATCACAGAGAAGTGAATGGTGCGAAGGTGATTAACAGATCTTCGATAATTGACGTCTCAGCTATAATTAAAGACCGCTAATTGTGTGACAACATGCGTTTATACAACATATCCGATTGTCACTCAACTTTGCGATTGCATTTCACCTATACTGTGTGAGACAAAAGGGATGGGAGATGTGGAAAAGCCAAAGACTTTTCTATATATAAAGAAATTGCACATTTTATACCAAAGCAATGAGGAATTTCACAATAACAGCAAAGATAAGTGGATGTTTCGTGAGACGACAAAGAATGTCCATCATACAATGTTTTCTTCCTATATAAAAAAACATCACTATAGCGACATACCTATACCCCCGAAAAAAAAAACATCAAGAAGTGTAGATTTTTATTAAAAAACTACCATATTATTTTGTAGATGGAAGATGAAATCCCCTGAGTGCAATCTCCATGTGTGGCCCGTTTGTCGGACTCTTAGAACTGCGTAATTGTTTTATGGCGCTAATTGATTGTCTAAACGTTAATTCCTTTACACAACAACATAATGCGTCGGCCAAAGAAACACCAACCTCATCTAACACCCGACAGTTGCTATCTCTAAAACCTCTATAGTGTTTCTTTTTTTCACTTTCCTGCTGAAGCTAAAAGTCTTTAGCAGTTGCATGTGACGAAATTGCAAGTTCTTTGGTAAATTCACAGATGTTCTTGAGTCTTCTTAAGTGATACAGTGGAGTCTAGAAGAATCAACACAAACACTACCAAAAATTCTAAGTAATTGATTGATACATAAATTAATACCTAATGATATCAATAAATTATTTATTAAACAATTAAATAATTTCCTTGTATATTTTGTTAGTAAGGGATGGTCTAATAATTTTGGAAACACGAGTAATTTTAGGAGGAATTTTTCATTCAGTTTTGAAGCAAAATTATTAATTTGCTTGTATTCTCATTAAATGACTAAAAATTGATTGAAAAATAATTTTGTTTCCAAAATAATTATTTGAATTTTTCACACTTTGGTCATTTTCTTTCTGGTAAAGTTTCCAAAATTATTAGGCTGTTCCTTTGTAGGCGAGAATTGGGCCGTTTTAGACTATATGTTTCAACTTCATCGAATAAAAATAGAAAAAAAAGTTAAATTTTAGATAGAAAATTTAAGTCAGTGTTTAAAACAATTAATTAGTTAATTAAAACTGTTTATAATAATTAAAAATGTATTAAAATTTCAAAGAGTTACCTATAGGACTTATTCCAAACACCCCCTAATAATTTTCCAATTAATTTTAAAGTGCCAATAAAAAGGATCACCATTTAGCTGAAAAAAATCAAAAAACACCTTGACTTCCACTTAAATTTTCATAGAAATTCTTAAAAATAAAAACGTGCAGCATAATACGCAACACATAAAAGAACCTTAAAAGGCAGTTCTTTTAAACCAGATATATTGGCACAGTGGGATACTATTTTCAAGTACAATATCCTCTTCATAGCTGTTTGAATATTCTGGCGCTCATAAAATTAAATTGTGCATTATGTGCTAAGAAAGAAGGTTTTTTTTTGCGAAGAAAAAAATCAAACATTACTCCTTGTTTTGTGGGCCCTTACGTAAAAGTGTGTCATACCGCAGATTCTTCTCTTGCTTTTGAAACACTCCAGAGAGACGTCTTCTTGTCTCCTGACACCCAGTGCGTGGTCTATTCATAGCAATTGGTTTCGCTTTATTGTCTTCACCGCCCGTTCAACAAAAGGTGGCACAGCACATGTTTTGTGCATTTTTTTCTCTTTAACCATTTAAGTGAGAATCAATTCCAAGTATTTAAAAACTTTTTAATGTGCCAGAAATATTTTGCAATTAACCAATTACTACCGCTTAGCAGCAATAATATATCGAAGAGATAATGAAGATAAAGTGATTTTCGCCTCAAAAATTTACGTTAAAAAAATACTAAAGAAAAAAAAATTGGCGCCAAGGGTGGTTCCAATGATCGTCTGGCATGGGTCGAGCCCATTTCGTTCGACTTCATTACCACCGAATATGATGAGCTTGAAAAAAAACTCTCCTTTTACCATACAGTGACAAGGGGAAATTGGTGTCAAGACATTGGAAAATCCTTAAGGAAGCCGACAGATTTGGGCGCATGTAAAATTAGAGTATAGAAGTTGTTTGAGGGAGGAAAAAAAGTGAATTTTGGCGATGATTTATTTGTGGTCAAAACAGATGCTCTCAAATTTTAGTGTTTAATCAGCCCGCCTTGAACATTTTCAATGTCTTTCCGTCAAAGAACTATGCGATGGTCATAGCGCATACGGGGGAAGGAAAAAGAAGGTTGTGTAGGCGAAAAAAGTGACGATAATGATTCCTGCAAATATATCGAGAAAAATGTGTTCGCCCTCTCCTTTTTTGGATATTCTTTACAAAACGAACATCTTCAGTGTGAGAACAATTAATCAAAATTAAGGACATTTTGGGAACAATTTCGGTGTTTCTTCGTTCGGTTATTTTTTTGCTTAGGAGAAAATATTACAAGGAAATTGCCCATTTAGATCTCTCTAAAGCAGAACAACAAAAGTTTCCCATCATTTGATAAATGACTCTGTGCCATTTGAGGCCATTTCAAAGTAAAAGTTAATTAACGCAAAATTTTCTGTAATTAGCACCGATTTACATTAGTCATTCCATGTTTATATGTATGAGATGACTACATTTTCAATATTGAGGAAAATTGCCTAATTCCCAAATAACAGTGAACCACGTACAAAGTTCTATGTAGTCATTTCTTCACGACAAATCCCCATTTAATTGGGTTAACACTCGATATGCTAATTAGAAATGAAATTACAACCGTAATAAAATGTTATTCAGTCAAAGAAACAAACATACATATATAGCTTCTTAGCACAAGCTCCACATTGTGACCTAAAATTCCTCAGAAGTAACACTTGAGTGTGGTGCTTATGTATTTTCTTAGAACTTGGACGATGATGCAAAGTGACACTGGCTTGAGTGTATTGATTAAATTGTAATTAATTAGTCAGTGGAAATTATTCGTCGCAATTTGCTTTTTCACTCACAGTCTACAAAATTCCTTCCACTGGGGTGTTGCATTTTGTAGCGTAATCACAATAATGATAATGATAACCCCTGGACACAATGTCATGGATAATTAATTAATTATATACACTTCATAATTCAGTCTGTAAACATTCCACGCTAATTTTATCAATTCCCTCCGTGTATATACGATATTATGTTGAGGAGGAAAATTTTATTTTTAGCCACAATCTCAATTTTACAACATAATCACGTCCATATAATTAGCTTATTGCTGTATAAAATATGATATTTCAACCAAATATATCATAAAACTCGTCTCAATGTTCTGAATATTTTAATTTTCCATAAATTCCAGCAATTTAAAAAGAATAATATTGAATTATTCTACTTACAAATATAGAGTTTTGACCTCAAATCCTTTTCTACAAAGGTCAAAAATTTACATACTCAAATGTCTATAAATAAAATACATATTTAATTAACTGGAAGCGATATAAAAAAAATGTGAAATCAAAACGTTTGATGAAAGGCGAAATCTGGAAAAATCACACTGAATTCTTATCTAATTATTTTTATTTTTAGTGGAAGCAAAAAGTGGCGAAAAGTGGCAAAAAGCATTAAAAAAGGTTGAAAAGTGGTGCGTCAGAAATTAATGTATCTCTGGGTTAAGTTCTATTTAAAATGATTACAACTAATCTACAAGTCAATTTTCATGTCAAAACAGAGCAATTAGAAGTGACACGAATAGGTCAATTCTATACCGAAAAGTGATAAGATTTTGACGAAGTAATATAAAGTCGAGCGCGACATTTTGGAATATTTTGCTTCTCATTTTCAATTTGTTATCACCATGTGGTTGGTAATATTTTGTATTTGGAATAGAAAGCACGAATTGATAAGGAGCAAAATTGAAAATGCTCTTATCCACATCCCAATGGGTTAATTACAGCGCTCTGAAATGTTAATTGGGATTAAATACTCGTTACAAAATTAAATATAATTAACCTCGCCGCCGATAATGCTCACATGATAGCAGGCCTTCGCTTGTCAATATAGTATTTTAATTTTCTCGCTTCTTACCCACGGCCAGAGATCTCATTTGTCTGCATCGTATTCTTCCAAATACATTCATAATTTTATGTACATTGATGATCGTTAAATTTCAATAATCTCAGCACTTGAAGGAATCCTATTTATTTGATACGTTATATGCATTCTTTTCATTATTTACTCTATTTTGGAATTTTATTTAAAAGAAAAATAAGAGAAGAATTAAATCTCTCAAAAATCGAATGCCTCGATTAAAGCGCTAATGATTTTTCAACAATTTTTAGAATAATAAATATTTCTGTAAGAAATCATTTTTACAATCAAATTCTACAGCGCATCTGAGGCACCTAATATCACGGAGTTGAGCATCACTCGATTCTCAATGAATAGTGTTGAGGAAAAAAAAGCCAAGTGCTAAAGAGTGCGGCAGAAAAAACAACCTTTCAGAGGGTAACAATAAATCAATCAGGCTTAATTCATTTGTGCTTAATAAATCACCACGAGAGGAAAATAAATGAGAGATTCCTTTGACAATTATCCTGAAAAGAGCGCGCTTTCGAATGAAGTTAATTCTTCGCCGTCTCTTCTCCCAATCCACTAAGATTTCTTAAATAAATTATATATTTTTATTGTATCACAACGGTTATTATTGTGATTCCCTTTACAAATTGCTGAATTGAATGATTCACATTAAAGAGGAATTTTAAATCGTCCACATTATGTTTGAATTCAATAAATTTCTTTAATATTTAAATTTCTTTGAAATCTCTACTGGGTGCTTAAAAATTTATTGATCTTTTAGTTTCTTTTTTATTGTTATTTAGATAGAAGAATTATTTTTTAGTGTTCACCCAAGTACAAAAATTTTAAATTAAATTAAATAAAAATCTGCTCAGCTTCACATTTGTCAGAAAAAAAAACAGGAATAAATGAAAAGCTTTCGGTACATAATAAACAGCTATATATTGTACATAATGATGCATACACATATCGTGACACAAGAGGTTGCCATAATGGAAAAATGGTGTCTCCTTGTTAAAAGCAGAATTTGTACAATTTATAAGTATAATTGAAAGTTAAATAACAATAAATCACACGCAGAAAATTCATCGGCAAGTTTGTAACCCTCGAAAAAGGGCGATAAACGGATGGGAATTATTTTCGTTATGTTATTGTTATTTCCCTTAACCATTTGACTTCCACATAAGCGAATAACATAAAAGGGATACTCTATAAAAGAGCAATGAACAATGAATTTGGGATGGATTTGACTTCATAATGTAATGTAGTTAGAAGTAGCTATTCATATGCTATACTTTGAAAAACATTTTTAGGGATCAAGGAGGGATAGCGAATGGGATGCGCTTTTGAAATACGAAACGACTTTTTTATTCCCTTATTTTGGGACGAACTCGAACACTATTTTATCTACAGTAGAATATGCCTGATTTCACAATAATTAAGATGATCTTCCTGTATCCTTGCCTGTGCGGTTTTGATCCCCTATACACAAGACACATTATGAAGAGACCCTTATTAGGCAATTTGGTTACATTTTATTGCCCCGAAATGTGTTAAGTTAGTTGTTGCTGCACACAGTTTCCGTGGATCGGGTTTCAGGAAGATCCATAAATTCCAATCAAATCCAATTTCAATTTTTCAAGTGTTCAATTTCACTCTGGAGCTTCTCGCAAAGTTGGTAAAGATGGGTGGGTTTTATGGAAATTGCCATCTTTTCTTTCCAAATAATTTATGATGCAAACTACCAATGGACCGTGTTACTTTTTCTGCATTTTGACCCCACACATGTTGCCTTAATGCTTTCGGATTTATTGTATTTGTTGAATTTAACTATTACTGAAAAGAAAATAGGAGAAGTTCTAAAAAAATCTTTCTAAAACAATTTTCTAAACCAGAAATTGATTAAAAATTTTCTAGTTTTGACTTCAAAATTGCCTATAAAAGTCAATTCTTAACCAAAATTTTTAAAATTTCGTTTAATAGCCCTAAAACTCATCTTTTAATCGAATCTACCAGATTTTGATACCAGGTTAAATCCAAGTATAAACAAAATATTAAAAGTAGGTTCTTTTGTGAATTTTTAATCAACCCAAAATGATCAGTTCTCACGATGAACTTCTCCAGTCTAAAGGTTTCGCGGTGCAAATTAATTTTAATACCTACCTATGTACAATAAAGTCAAATAAAGCTAATCGTTTGGAAGTCTCCACTTTAGCTAATGGACTCCGATTAGTGCCAAATCATTTAATTTCTCCACTACGGGCTACACATGCAGATAAATGCTAAATGGACTCACGGTTTAGGAAATTAGCACGTCTACATGAATTTGTACACAATGTGGCAATAACTTTTCCACTTGCATAATTGAGGAGTGTCGCGTAAAAGGATTAGATATCTTTTGGTACTATACAGCACATATGGAAACCATTTGCTATGCATTTTCCCTACTTAATTGTCTTATGTGGTGACGTACGGGAGGATATTAGTTGCAATTTTACTCGTTTCAGTTACGCTTCGCTCATGTACAAAGCACTTGAGTAATTACTTCTGCGTTTCTCTTTCATCGAGCCATTAAAATCAACATGTTAGAGTGTGTAATTTAAGAAGAAAAGAATAATTTTTATTACTTCCCAGAGTGAGATTTTTCATCCTCAATTTTTGCTTTATTTTAACTTACAAATCTCTGCAAATACAACATTATATACCAATTTATTTTCAATGTTGTTCACCACCTGGAAATGCTTCTTCTCACTCAATTCTTTCTCTGTGTGTATTGAATTAGAAATAGATCGTGCAGTAGGTTTTTAAAATGGATTATCTTCAAATTGATTGTGTTTTGTGTGAAATGCAAGATAAAATAATATAGAAAAAAATAAAAAAGCAACCTGAGGCAGCTCTTAAAAAGGGTTGGAAGATAATGAAGATATTATACGCGGGAAAATTGCTTTATAAATACTCGAATATATTCCGTTTTTAATTTTATGATTGCAAAAGCTAACAAGAAAGCCATAAAACGCGTTTTAACTGCCACATCCCATATCATCATCAATAAATACATTATACAGTGGGCTAATATGTTCCATGTGAAGATGAGAAATATCACGATAATGATGGCATATGAGAGGATGATGAAGGAGCAAAAAAAGGAGGAAATTACTATTTCATCTTGAAAACGTTTCAATACACTTCTGAGACCGCCTTGAGCAATTTGTACCCCGTGTATATTTCGACGATAAAATTTTTACGATTATTCTTAAAAATTCTACAAATTTAACGTTTTGCTAATTATAACTGCATTTTATAAATATTCACGTATTTTAGCAATACATCCTGCGCACATGTGAGAAATATTTTTTTCCCATTTTCTTTATTATGTGCTAAAGCGAAAAAAAATATATGAAAATATTGGATGCGTGGCTTGTATTTTCTAAAATTGATGAATTTTTGCGACAAACGCTAATTGAAATCACTCATCTCCAATTTAGAGTTTCATTGTAAACACAAGTAGTTTATTCAAGAAGGTTTTTTTTTGAGTTAACAGCCGCCCATCTTTTCACTCCACCTCTACCTCCCACTATTTTTTGCCATGAATACCTGTCATACACAACAACAAATCCAAACGCCAACAATAAGCGCTTCGGATAGCGCTCAAATACCTCCTCAGTATATTATTTTGATTTTAATTCAATAACACACGAAGCTAATCTGAGTTTATGAGTATATGCCCAAGAGGTAGAGGATGAAAAAAAAGAGAGACACACACCTTCCAGCGCTGCTTCATGTGATTAGGAACCATTGTATGGCTTGCCTCATAAATTCATCCATTCAAAACGAATTCTCGCTCGTTTTGTCCCTATGTAGAAAACATGAAATATTGTCCAAGGTGTTGCTGAATAGGGCTAACTGGCGAAAATGCATGTTTTTTGCTCATCATACCATTTCAAGTGGAAATTAATAAATTCAGAAAAATACTTATTGCCAACAAATATCCGTCCTGGGGCATAATTTTCCAAAAATAGCATATTGCACATTATTATTTTCTGGCTTTGTTAAAAGATATTAATTATGAATTATTAGGTAATGATACAAATAGGGTGACAAAAAAGCCGTCAAATCTCCGAAGTAGGTAAATGCAAAATCAGCTACTCAATAATAAGTTTCCAATCACCAAAACACTATGCTTTAGAAATTTTCTTTTAAAGTCAGGTTCTTTGTAAAATCATACACAAAGAGTAAGAGTATCATAAATCTACATATTCCACCACCTTAATAACCATTTACAGACTGTGGTGTGTATAATTCTAAATTAAGCAACAACAAAAATTAATAACAAAATATGTACAAAAAAATAAGATCCACAAGAAGTGAATTGATACTCAGACAAGAAGGAAACAGCATGAAATCCATAAGTTGCCGCCAACACATTTGGGAGGCCTCTTTTATGCGAGCAATATATTAGTCATACATTGAAATAAAAAAAAATCAGATTCACCGTCTATAAGAGAGATTTATATATTTTACATACCTACATACATAGCACACATCCCCAGTGAATGCAGAGAGAAATGAACAGAATCGTCAAATTAAAAGACCATAAAGCATCATTAAGATCATGTTTATGGGACTAAATTTCGAGATTCATAAATAATCTCGAAGCAACAATCAGTCAATTTAATTCCATTATTGAGTGTTAATGGCTACGCGACTGGCGATCTCTGGAAATGGTCATTGAAGGCGAAGCAGAGGTGGAATGAACAAGCCTTTGGTGTGCCATGCAACAGAGAATAAGCGGTCAAAATCCATATAATTTTCCATAGCTATTTGCAATGAATCAAACAATTCAACCAAATACAATACCGTGAATATGAGGGAATAGATCGCGCCTGATGCGGGAGATCCAACACCTTACAATTGCTTTCTGTGGAGACCACTGACTGACTGTTCAGTGTAATGCCTTAAATTCTTATGTTTATTATTGAACAAAAATTAAATGATTTTGAACAAATAATAGGCCTTATTCAGCAACCAAGAAACCCTTGAAATCTTTGAATTTTGTACTGAAATTTCAAGTTTTTAAGCGAATTTTTTGAATTGTTTGAAATTTTTTAATTTTTAGTTTGACTTTTATTTTAACTCTTAATTCAAATATGTTTTTTTTTCAACTTTTTTTCTAAATCTTTGGTCAATATTAATTAAAAATACGTTTGCCGAGCTTTTCAGAAATCTTAATAATTATTCTCTAAAATATGAAACTAAAACTCACCATTTTCATCCAAAATATATGTATGAATTTCAAAGCTTAATATCAATGAACTGCCGTGGACACAATAGGCGCAGTAACTATCTGCGAGATTTCTCACAAAAGGTTTTATGCATAAAATATGAGTTTGTAAATTTTGGGGCGTGCAACACAAATCATAAAGCGATTTATATTTTCTTTTTCGCACATTTCCTATCAATTTTTCCCCAGTGCATTAAATTAACTTAATATACCACAGTACAAAAGATCTGAGGATTATATGAGATTTGTGCATTTACTTACTGACTTGGCAAACTAAACATTTCAATAGTGTCCACGAGAGGTATTGTTTGAAAACAAATCTGACTCACGATTCACAGGTTCTCCATTCTAAAGGTAGGTATACGTATAATGGCCTGACTCGGTTAGGCCCTTGGTGTTTCGTTTGATATGTGTGAAGCCAGCATAATACTGAAACTGCTCGATCAGAAGAGAAAGATATATAAAAGCAAAAATTCGCAATATAATTTCACGTTTTGTTTACAATCGCGATTTATGGCAATTATCGTTGATTTTTGTCCCCTGGATTTGAATATTATTTATTGTTCTCCATACTGAATTGCCCATTGAGAGCTATATATGTACGTATGTATGTATACATGCTTTTGTGCAGCAACCGTCAGTAGTGGAAAAAAGTATATAAATAAAAGGTAGATCGTGGCAAAAAATCAGCATGATACAGAATGCTTTCTTCTGCAGTCCTTGTTCACGTGGAAGCGAAAGAAGTGTCTAATACGAACAAGACGTCTTAATTTGCAAATATCCACACGATGCTTTATTACGTAAGGTGGCAACCCCAGCATGAAATTAAAGTATGATTGTTTTCCTAGAGGAAAATTGTATACTCTGTCTCCTGATCATATATTATGAATTATGTCGACAGAAAATAAGACACAATTTGGCATGGAGAAAATAAATAAATGTTGAAATTTTTAGCATCTTGCTCCAGCATCGAAAGCCATGTTTCTCATGTAAATCGTGATTTGGCGACATATCGCGAATAATAAAGTCACAATTTACCTACCAAAGCAATTTTGTATTTAACTTCACTATTTTATTATTTATACTTAAGCTACCATAATGAATTTGACTCAATCCCAGAAGTTCATCGCCAAGGAGAACCCAAGAAATTGCTATGTGTGTATTTCTCAACTTGCAGGTCTTAACCGCATGGATATGTTTCTGATAAGACATCACTGACGAATACGAGTAGATAATTGATTCAAAGAGCTGCAGAATAAAGCAAAATGTAATTTATTGACTTTTCACACAGCATTATCTCTCATTACGTCTCCATTACGGCATGATTTGGAATAAATCGAGAAAAATAGGAGATTTTGGATGCAATTAAACTCACCCTTGAAATACCAAAGGATCTCGTAATAGCATGCTTCCATATCGCTTCTTCACCCCGATAAGATAGAATGAAAATAAATATGTGATTATGTAGGTTTAATATAAAAAGAAGAACTGTTTTCGCACCATTTAGTATATTTAAGAATGCTTTTTTATGAAGTCCGTAATGGTGCGATAATGTGACTTAAATGTCATGAAAATGAAGTCATTACATGGTGTTTTTGAGATAAGAATGTTGCGTCATTTGTATTATTTGGGGTTAAGATGCATTGAGTAGCTAATAAAATGTTTGCGCAAATACTATGCTAATTTTATTTATTCTACCATCTTAAATGCAGCAAAAATATTTTTAAGAATATTTAAATAGTTTTCACGGAAATCTTCATGAGTAAGGGTACGTAGCTAGAAAAGGTGTTTAGTTTAGATGTTAAATTCTTTAGAATTTCTAGTGGTTTAGGTTGTTCTTTAAGAATCAGTTCAAACAATTTTATGGCTAAAATACGTTTATAATATTTAAGTAGAATAATGCTATGTGCCCCGGTAGAGATATCCTTCTACCGTATTATATGTTGAGCTATGGAACTATGTGTGTCTAGGGTTGAACTGCTCTGGATGAAAGAGTGAGATGAGTCGTTAGCTCTATGCCGCTCATCACGCACTCATAGGTAACCAGTAGCCCTTTGCCGCTCGTCCGATTCAGTTTGGGACCCGCTTAGCTCAAATTAAGTAAAGTTACTAGCCCCTGTAGGATTATCTTCCTACAAATATTATTAAAAACGATTAAAAACTATCAAACGTTACAAAAGAAACGTCAAATTCTAGAAAACAAAAATCAAAAAACGTTAAAAAATGTCATTATACTTTAACTTTATAAATCTCCACTTTTAAACCGTTTTAAGAATTACTTTGAGAAAATCTAAATATGTATACTTGTTTGAATAGAGTTCCAGCTACGCCCCTGACAAAATTTTTAATAGCAATATGGGATCTTAAGTGATTTAGACAACATCCCTGTCTTAACAATATGCATGAAAAAATAAGTTATTGAGAATAGACTTATATGTATTTTCTTTTACAATAAACAGTAATTTTAATTACAAAAATAAATAAATTACTAAAACAAGTGGTCACAAATATTTCAAGGATAATCAAACCTCAAATTTTCATTCGTTTTAAGCCAATTTGAATAAAATGTAGGTATGAATGCACATATCTACATACATATTTAACAAAAATACAGCGCATCTATCTATTCTCACCCCTTTCGGACTTTTTGAACATGACAACAGGTAACAATGTTTGGTGCTGTGATTTACCGTGGAAAAATTATAGATGCAAAAAAGTCACACAAATCGTCTCTGATATTAATTTCCTGCTAAATACCAAACCCATCGGGATGGGATTTAATTAAAAATCGTATATTGTGACATAAGCGCTGAAATTTTTTATCCCAAAAAGACAGCTTCGAATGGCATCCCATCTATGTACATATATTGGCTGGCTGCGAGAGGGGGTTGAAAATTGAATGATCACCGCGTGTCGGTGGCTCAAAATGCAAATATCCATCCGAGAGGTGGCAAAAGCACCAAACAAATATGCTGTATACTGCACGGGTGGTACATGATAGTTATACAGAAAAGTCAATGTACTGTGTAAACAATATCGACATACAAAATGCACTTTCTGTCGCGCGCATGCAAATTGAAAAATATTCATTTAAAATTTCCATTTTTATTTCCTCACTTCCCTTTTCATTTTGCGTGCTCTATGCTATTTTTTCGTTTTGTATCCTTTTCAACAGAGAATTGTCATGAAAATTGAAGCAGAAAAAACACAAAAATCATATAAATCAAAGGTGTGAAAATTAAAAAAAAAAACTCTGTGAATTAATTAGACGATTCCCATTGGAATCAGTAAGAACTGTAGATTTTTTTTAATAGAAAAATGTGTACCTGTCGTGAAGAATCTTGAGAGACAGTTCAGAATGGGAGACGCTTGACGCCTCTGCAGCAAGATATGTACAAAAAAAATGCACGTGTCCTCTGGGGAAATGCAAATCTTGTTTGCATTATACCACCAGGTATTACCATATTTTGTTAACACTGAAAGACAATTACCAAAGTGTCGTAAAAGCTATTTTACTTGTCCTTTTGCCAAGAGATGTGATTTTGCAACACAAGTGTGCAAATAAGTAAGAAAAAAAAAACGAGCATCACTTGACTAATCCAATTTGGGAAGTGTGCGAGGAACGGGCTTAGAGTGGATGAGATTACAAGATTCTAATAGGATTACACCCTGAGGAGTATTTGCCTTTCACGTTGTTGCCACTTGAAAGTTATATGGAATTCTTTTGTTGGTAAATTTTCCTCCTCTTTAGATGTTTAATCTTAAGCCGTAGTCAAATGCATACACACCTCTTGGTCATCCTTCAGTCATATCAGGAGAAACGTTTGGGGGGAGGGGAATCTCATCTCATAGAGCTACCACCCGCGTATTTTAGCGAGCTGCTAATTAAAATGAAACACGATGTGATGTATTGCTTTATTGTTTCCCTCACCTTTCTACTGCACGAGTTCAGCATCAAAGCATCCAAGACAGCGTCACATATTTCAATCACAAAATATCAAGTCTCAAGCGCATTTTGCACCTTCGAAACGAAATGGTCCTGAGGTCCATTGTAAAATGTAAATCATCTGCATGACATGGAAGTCAATTTCTTATTGCCACCTTTTCACACATCCGTCACACGGATAACGAGACAGAATTAATAATGAGCGCCAGAACTCAATCAAATGCATGCTTTTCTCTCTTGCTGTGTGGTGCCCACAATCCATCAGCCAATCGTGGTATTCACTCCCATGGCATGGATTACGTTGGAGTTTGTTGTGTATATGCTTACTATTCACAGCAATAAATTCACCGTGTGCTGCCTCCCCACAATTTCTTTATACAACAATTCACTCGCAGTAACATATAAATAAGAAACCAACGCCTTTTGCACCACACCACACACTCAAATACCTAGTTCACCATAATTATTCACAGGCAACAGAATGTCTCAATTTTCTCAAACAAGCCCCCAAGAAACTTCCACACCGTGTGTGTATACGTGTGTGCTTTCATGACAATCGCCAAGAAAAGTCTATGCTTAAGCTTCTGACACTCTACATAAATGCGAAAATAGGCCCGAACATGAGCATTAAATTCCACATTAGCCTGTCGTATAGTTGCGCGAAAGCATCTTAAATTGCCGGAGTTTCGCGAAAATGCATGTTATCACACTTTAATGCTTGTCAATCAAAATCTGAAAGTCTTATATCCATTCTATTGGTTACGGTTGGTATTTTGAATTCCACTTGTTCGAACAAAACCATATACTCATGACCTTTTCATCGACAATGAATGAAATTGTAAATATATTATGATTGTATTAAATTAATTGAAATAAAAATTAAATTTTATGGCTAAATCCGAATTAAATTTCTTATTTCTGGTCTTATTTTTTAGGATAGGCTGAACTAGGTTTTCTCATTTAAGCTTACCGTTATCAGGCTAGACTGAAGTTTTTTAGACTATGCTTAAATTTTCTTGAACCAAGATTAAGTAGTTTAGTTATCTAAACCTGGCTTTAATTTTTTAGACCGAAATTTAATTAATTTTTTACTAGGTTTTTTAAACTAAAATTAGTTGATTTAAATAACAAAAGTTTGAATTTAAGCTGAATCCATAAAACTTAAAACTTAATCCAAGAAATAAACCCAACTATAGACCAACCTTAGGTTCATTTCTTTCATAGATTTTTATTAGTTTTTATTTAATTATTAGTTTGATATTTTCAAAAATTAAAAAAAAAATTGACTAAATAATATTTAATTTTTTCAAAAAGAAATCATAAAATATTTTTTCTATAGATTAAGAATTTATTTTTATCACTAAACGATTAATGAAGTTCTTAAATTTATTATCTGAAATCTTATAAAAAATTAAATCCATATAGAGAAATAAAAAAAGCTGAAGCTCCTGAATATGATTTTTGAAATAAAAAAAAATCATCGTAACGTCTTAGAGGTAATTATTATTTAATTGCAAATTACTCAATAAAACGCACTTTTATGATGTGAATGCCAAAGGGGATAAAACATAAGGAGTTACTAATATGCAAAGTCTGCAAGTTATGTTTTCTGAATTGCAAAAAGCGTGATCGTTGCTCCACCTTTCCAGTAGGCGTCTCTCTTCAGGTACACAAGCATAAATTGGCGGATCGCAAAGTGTGTGTGAAACCGAGATGGAGTCTCTTTTCTGAATCACAGTAGAGTAGCAAGTTGCGGAGGGGATTGCCCCCAGTACGTGGCAATAATCGCACATGTGAGCTGAGAGGTTTGTTTATTCATTTATACCTTTAAAATTAAAATCCTTTGAAACAAAAAAAACGACAGGCGTTGTTAGTTTTTTTTTTAGAATCAATTTATTTTTTTCATTAAGATCTTTATGTATCTTCACAGAAATTCCCTTTGTATCAAGGATAAAAAATTTTCCTTTAGTTTTTTTTTGCAAAAGCTAGGCTAAAATTTTTTTTTCTTTAAAAACCAAGCTATAATTCCTTTAAGCAAAAATAAAAAATTAAATAAATGCCTCGAACTGTGCTTTCTAATTTTTGCATAAATAAAACATATTTTTTGTTAGATTGACAATCTACAAATTTCTCATAACATTCCGATCAATTCATAAATCTGAAACTATTTTCAATCCAATGATAAATAAGGGATGGTCACGTTATTTTGGAAACTCTACAGGAACAAAATGGCCAAAATGTGAGAATTTCAAATAATTTTTTTGAGCACAAAAATTATTTTTCAAAATTGAAAATACTGAATTCTTATCAGTTTTTGGCCATTTAACAAGAGTGCAAGCAAATTTCGAATTTTTGGTTTCAAAATTGGCTTGAAAATCGCTTTTGAAAGTCCCCGAGTTTCCAAAATAACGTGACCATCCCTTAGGTACACATGAGAAGGTATATGTATGTGTTTAAATATCGCAGCTAATCTCTCCATCAATTTCAACCAATGTTTGGTAAATTAATTGAAGTGTTGATTCTTCAGTACGTCTCAATTAATTTTTAATTTTGCTTTATTTTATTTAACTCGCTTTTTTGTGCATGGTCAGAAATATGAGTGAGAGAAAAGGCAGCACATTTCATTTAAAGATCTTCATGTATCAAATTAACTCATTCTTAAAAGCATAAAACAATAAATCTGAGCTGTCAGATAGAACCTCGTAATTGCCATAAGCAAGCAGAGAAGATCTCATAGACACGGTGATCAGGAGCAGGAGAAACAAATAACTCATAGTTTGGGCCCGTGACATGATCCATCTCCTCACTTGTGGCACGCACACCTCCGCTGCGGGACGAAATGAAGAGCCACCAGCCATTGGGAAGACGCGAATAAAGGTACCAAAGATACAGTCTGTGAAGGAAAGCGTTTAGGTTTAGCTTAGAACCGCAGGAAGGTACACCATAGCTACTGATTGATACGTACATATCAGCCAATGCGACAGACGATCGACATCTGTCACTACAATTTAATGAACCACGCTACAAGATTAGATCTTTTTCACTGTTTGTACACGTTTTATTAGTGAAATATACTTACGCGTTGTGGAAGACAAAAAAAATGGTTGGGAACTCTTAAAATTCCCCAAGAGCAACTGGTGACGGACACTGGTGGGTTGAATTTATTTGGTTGGGCATCGCGTACTTCTTTCTCCTCATGAGCGTGGAGTTTGTGCAATTGGAACGTCCAATTTATTTTATAACCACTTTTTGTGCGCCAATATAATATCCATTGGGTAATTATTGCTGCATCTGAATGCAGACAACAACCAATTAATCATTGTGAATGAGCTTTTTATTATTTCTTTCACCTTCACCATTTTTTTGCGCACCCCTTTCGTACACTTACACCCTCCGCGTGCATATACTTGGTGGTTTTTCCCTCTTTCGTACCTTCTATCCAACATATGAAGCAAAAGACGAAAATCAAGAGAAATGGAAGGAGAAGAACTTTGCTGTGGCATAGTATGGGTTTGGGATAAAATAAATAAGAGGAACAAAGCACATGTCCTGTTGACACCAACGTGCAATAAATTCTTGCAGCCCTCGTTTTGAGCCTCTCGTTCCAAGAAACCATTTAGTCAACCCTTTTGTACTTCCATATAATAACTATCCAATCAATTCAATTTACATTCTACCTGTTAGGCGACGTGTATATCCACATATTGGATACAAAAGCTTCTCCTTATCCTCCGAGCGTGTGTGCTGTTTATTTGGTTATTTATTCCCTTTTATACACGGGGTGGCGACTTCTTTTTTCTTAATTAAAATTCTATTGAAACAGTAGCTCTTCCCATTGATTCTGGATTACGTGGAAATTGAGTCATTTTTGCTATTTCTCTTCCTTTTTTTTACCTCCCTCTCTGCGATTATTTTCCTTTTGCTTTCGAGCTAAATACATATTCCCTCATCGCGCTTTTGTTATTCCCTCGATACTTGCGCACCTATGTTTGTATGTAAGCACAGTAAGTTGGGAAAATGGTTCTTAAAGAATATATTTTTGGTTGTAAAAATGTTAAATCAAAAGCTTCCAATAGGATCGCTGAATTATACATAAAATTAAACAAATATTGCGATGGAGACGCCTGGTTGTTGAAAAAGCTTTTATCTTAAAATTCAACAAATCAGCAAATTAGCCATTTTATATTCTAAAATTACATTTACTTCTATTAATATTTATAAAATGACCTCCATACTGACGTCATAGAGATTTAAAATCCTTAATAGGGGAACGTGAAAGTTACAATGATGCACCCCACTGTATATGGAAAGGTGCATCGAGTTTATTGTATGTAGCTTAAAAGAAAATCTATATGGGGACAAATTAATATGAATTAAGTGAAAAAGTATAAACAATTCCATTGTACCGTATAAATTGCATATATGACCAATTAAAATCTCCCGCACAGACGCATCCACTGTGAGCCACAGTTGGAATCTGCAACAGAGAGTGGGTGCACTTAAGCATCATCGCAGTCGGCAATTTCACTTCTGCCTCCTGTGTAGGCTAATAAAATAATCTTTTCGCGGTGTCTGAACAAACTGAATATTGCTAAGAAGAGAGAGCGAGCAGTTTGTATAAGTGTGGTATTATATTGTTGTCATTAATTAGCGAAAACAGTAGCTGACAGATCCACACAATTTGATAATTTTCAGTGGAACAAGTTTCATTTGGAGGTGCAATTTTGTATTGTGGCCTCACCTGGAGGATGAGTTCGCAGACGAAGGAGTTGAAATTGAAAGAAATCCCATAAAGATTCAGGATATACAAGATGGGATGATAATTGTCATTTTGGCAATTTTCTCTCTGCAGTATAGTGAAAAATAAATAACGTGTCAATGACTTTCATTCAATAAATTTCGTGGGTAAAATTACCATATTTGTGTTACAAAGAGAGAAGCAAATATACCTGTAAATTGGGCACATGGGATCATCGTGATACTCGTGGTGTCCACCAATAATAGCCAAAAAAATAAAAGAGGAGATATAATGATTATGGCTATTCTCTGGAAGTTAACAAAAAAAAAAAAAGAGTAATATGTGCTGAAGTCTGGATGCGACACAAGAGTCAGAGACTAATTTGAATAAGAAACTCTCATTCAATTAATTTCTTCCAGATTCACCTCACAGAATGCCTCGCTAGAAGCTTCGCAATCTTCCTTCGATCGCGCTACCGTTGCTGCTGCTGGTTCTACCTTTTTCAGGCACATAATCCAAAAGCACAATCGCATGAAACAACCCAACTCCCGCCAAGCATTTCACCAACTTGTTCACAATAACAAGAATACCAATGACTTTAAACTCGAATGTGATAAACAATTATGTCACGATCTCCTTAAATTAAAATATTTCTCATTAACGAGCAAACTGTTTGCAATTAACTTAATTTGTAATTGCTTAATGCCTTTTAGCTCACGCTGGTGTGTGTACCTGTTGATACAGAGGTCAACACAGCCTTGTTTTAGAATAAAGTTGCAACACATTTTCTCTCAACGCTAGTCTATAGGAGTTTAGTTTTAGTTTAGAAAATTCTATGAGAAATTCAGGGAAAGAAGTAGTCATGAAATTACCTACTGAACTCTGAAAACTAAAAAAAAAATTAAAAATTTCTATTTTCTTTTAGAAATAAATTTAGTTGCCTAAATTTAAAATAGAAAAATCAAGAACAATATTTTCTTTAAATTCTTAAAATAGTAAAATTAAAAAAAAAATGATAAAATAAAAAGAGAGTTAAGTAGGGAAACTTATTAAAAAAATAATTTATGTTCAAAACAACTTGAAAAAACAGTATTACATTTTTTTTAAAATATATTTACATAGATAGGTATGCTTTATAGTTACTACCTATATACATAGACTAAATACTCTCAAAGAAATCGCAACAGCTCCAGTTAAGGCTTTTGTGAGTGTTGCTTCCAGCAGTGTTCTCGTCGTCGTCGTCGGTAAGATCTTGGGGAGATTTGAGGCTCAATTGCGCCATACAATATGTGCTCATGTGCGCAAAGTGGAGACGATTATCATTTTGTACACGGCTCACCTTTACGGATATCACAATTTAAATCATTTAATAGACCTCACAGTCCTCCATTTTTATTGTCCCGTTTTGCTGTAGAAGACTACTCCTTTTCGTTCTCTTTACATTAAAGTTCATACCATGCACTAATGGCTATCTCCCTGCGAGATATTCTCCTACAGAAGAATTGAGAATTATTACTAAACAAGTGTTTGTAATTTTCAAAACAAACAAAAAAAGTGAACTCTTTTTTTGCAAACTGCATGGTAACAAGAAATTTTCCGCTAACGATATTTTACATTGTATAAGAAATTTCTTTTAAAATAGAATTTAACCACCATTGAGAATACTTCAATTTCAATTTAATTAAGTGTTTAAAACATGTTTCGTGATTGTATAATTAATGTAATGTGCATAAAGAGTTGACAAGCATAATTTATTGAATTTCGCGCCGTTTCCAAGATCGCGCGCGCGTTCACCGAAGTTGTGGAACTTTTGAGAGCACCAACAGGGAAAAGAAACAAGAAGTAACATCCATGTGGAGAATATAGAAGGGGCACTGAAAAGCTATTTTCATTCTCCTCATGGAGATACTGTATAACTTATTAATAAATGTGTTTCATTAGACTTTTCCGGATAATTAACAAAACACTGGCATTCATCAGTCACTCAAGCAACGACTAGCGGGCGTTTTATATGGTTTGTGACGTAATATGTAACCCATAGCGTGAATAAAAACTATTAAAATCAAATCATATTGAAATTCAGCAACAATCTCAGACAAGAGTAGGTGTTTGAGAGAGTGAATGAAAAATTGAATATTAATTTCTCACATTTTTTATACATAAAAAATATCTTAATCTACAAATAAGAAAATGTATCTAATTTATGTATAAAACACGATTATTTAATTAGTATTTAATTTGGCTACATATGTGGTGAACAAGAGTGCCGAAAAGCGCGCTCAAATTTCATTTGCATATTTATTTAGTATATTTTTTTGCATCTCATGCTACGTATGTTGTGGAAGTGCCACTTTATTTTATAGCAATGCAGGAGATTATTAAAAGAAATAAAATCAGCAAAAATTCGTCCAAAAAACTGGATTTATTCGAGTTAATTTAATTATTCCGATCTTATCCCAAAAGTATGTCTTTAATCTACCTGTCAAGAAAGCTTTCAATTGGGGAATTATGTTTAAAATAATACCTACAGTGATTATGTACATGTACCAGAGCTACTAGATAATGCTGATTTTTTTCTGTGAATAACTTGAAAATCCAAAGTAGGGTAAGTTAATAGTCATTCATTTAAATTTTATCATGTTAAGAAATCAATATTATATTCAAGATTTTTCAGTAAAACTTATAGCGAATTATTATTATTGACCGTTATGGTGTCTTACAACAATATACTGTGATATTTTACAACATCACATAACATGGATAGAGGATGGCTATGTCATCTGCACAAACTTAAAGATCAAACTGTAGGTATATATATTGAATGAAAACAAAGAGAGCTTTCAATAGTCTAACCGTTTGGATTTAACGATTCAATAAACAAGGCTTAAATTATAGTGAGTGACAAATCGCAAATAAGATAAAATTACTGATATAGCCAAAGTGTTAATAATATTATACTTGATGTTGCGTTACCAAGTTACTTTGCATTTTATGTGAATGAATGGAATTCAATTGAATCGTTCCAATCGATGCGAAGTTTACCAATAATAGGTACATAAGCCGCGAGAGTTTTCCGCATAATAAACACCGCGATATAAATTCAAATTCCATTGTCCTCCGGATACATTTTTGTTCGATTAAAAGGAAAATAATCATCCCACGCCTTCTTCCATTAGCAATTCCATGTACCAAAGAAACATTCTTTCTTCTCGGGGGCCACACCATCGTCCTAATAGCAATAATCAGTTTGGTTGTCATCGCACAAGCGGAACACATAATTAAATGGAAATAATTGGTTCTCATAAATTTGAAATTCATTTCATTCCAGTCTATTAAAATACCATCTTTCTCCTCTCTCATGTTGATTCCCTCCCTGGATGGCCCGAAACGCCATTGAGGAATGCTCCGGAGGTGCACCTCTTCGTGATTTTAAAGATGATGTCCCATCCCACTCTATCACATCAACTTCGGGTCATGTTGGGGAATGAAAAATAAAACCATTTACATTAAAAAAAACATGATGGGAAACAAAACATTCCAGTAGCACAATATATTTTACAAAAAGAAGAAATTTATTTCAGCTAATAAAATTCTCTATCTCTATCAAGTAGCTCCCAACTTCGTTGCTTTCGATGCTCAATAGGGATAGGATCTGTTGGGTATAGTATCGTGTGGATATAGGTGGGATAGAGAGAAGGAGATCCATCAGTAGGTAACTTATATGTATGTGATGGAGCACCTTTTGAGGATAAAATAGATTTTACACGGAGGAGAATGTCAGAGGAGAAGAGAAATAGAGACCAATTAAATGGGCGCGATAGAAGGAGATGCAGTTTGGGGGGAATTGGTTAAAAACAACATTGGAAGAAGACCAAAGATCTCGACTTTTAGTAGCAAGAAACAGTGGCTCATTAGTTAGAAGATTTCTAATTGGCATCAAACTCTTTAACAAAATATAATCTGATCACCTCTTACCAGGGTCGAATTGGGACTATTTTATATCATTTGGAATGGTAAAATATATATAGCAAGACACCCCGCGTGTGTCTTCGCGGCGGTGGAAAGAGATCCTCCACCTCGTTTAGAGTGTGTCACTCTTGGGAGCCACCAAAAACGACCAAGACGAGGCAATAACACTATTTCGTCTCCCAAACTGAAAAAGGGAGTAACACATTTTAATGAGTCGTTTAGCAATCATTTTAAATATCATAAATTAACGCTCCCTCTTAACGAGCTTTGAATGAATTTTAATTAAATCTTAACATTCTATCCCCATGAATAGAATAGTTTTCACTCACCCAACATCTCTCTCAATGCAGTGACATCCCGAGTCACAACATGATTTTTATATGTGATTTTTCATGTCAGTCGAAGAACGACAATTTACAAAAAATTATTAATTTTTGTTCAAACATAAGAGCTGAAATTCCATTCAAAATTCCGTATGTCAGGAATATTAATGATTTAACCACTTGGCATCTATTTTATATCTTTTACCTCATGGAAAGTGTGTTCTATATAGAGCCCAGCAGACGGGTGAGGGAGGGAGAGTGATATAAATCAATTAACCAGGATTGATTGATTGCTCAAGACGTTTGTTGCTTCATTAAAAACGACATCGAGCGCTAAATGGTCGATGGAATTTCACTCTCACATACCTAAATGCCATATTGAACCAACATTAAATATTGAAGCTTTCTTCTCAATCTACCTATTTTTTTTTTCACGGAGGACAATGCAAAACAAAATTTCATCACAAGTCCCCCACAACAAAGCCCCCACAGTCGATACTTCCCTCCTAAAATGATTTCAATAGATGTTTAGCATTCATAAGGCAAGAAAAAGGTAATGAATTTCATTCAAAAGGATTCTCTTTTCAAACCAAGAAATATATATTATGTACATTTGATTGAAATAATTTTGAAAATGACTTTTGCTCCTCGGTGCGGCTCATAACAGCAACATGGCAGTAAAAAGAGTGAAGAAAATGCAAATTAGACCCCAAAGGCACTGGATTGTAATGTAAGAACCACCTCTTAAGTGTTGTTTCGGTCTTTAGTTTTAAAAATAAGCATAACTCCAATTTTATGGGTGAAACATAAAACATTTATAAATAAAGACATCAAGGGAATGAAAGAAAATAAGGAGTTTACTTGTCATTCATAAAAACAGCCAGGGAGCTTCATCCAGTAGATGAAAATTTTGGAAAATTACTTTCGGCTTTTTTTGCAATCTTTGCCTTTTTTCACAAATCGAAATGAAGTGAATTATTCAATTTTAATAAACTAGAAGAGCTTAAGACGCTCTAAGCACAAGTACATAAATCATAATTCAATTAATCTTCTCATTGAGATTTTTTTTGAGAGAAAATCATTTTAATTTGAATGAAAAATTAACGTTGCTCAAATTCAGTTGACTAAATTACTAAGATTTCCAAAAAAACAAAAAAAAATATATATATATATATATATATCACCTTTGCTTATTAAGACAAAAAGAGATATTTCCTGTTAGAGTCGTAAAGACAAAATGAATTTAAATTAATATATTTGGGAAGTGTTAAATTTCACACACGAATTTTTTGCAACGCGAAAAGGCGGTTTTTGCATATTCAGGTGCAATTGGCAATCAATTCTCTGTCACATAGATGAATTATTGTGTCAAAACACACCTTCTAAATTAGTATCCGTAATAATTTATTTGTGCTCAAATCTCTTTGCCGTTTCTTTGGCAAATTTATTTATTGAGCAATAAATAATTAGAACTAAATGGGCTGTCGTGTGCCACAGAAGGATTTACCGAAGGCACATCTTTTTGTGGTGCTGAACCTGAGAACTCGAGCGCGTCTTTAGTTCATTAATCAAATTTTTGCGCGATCGCGCTTTGATGCATTTTTGCAAGGTCGTATACCATCGGGTAAGAGAAGAAGCTCAACTGGACACTTTTTCTTATTGCAAAAATGATTCATTGCTCTACATTTTGTGTATGCCTCAATATAGCCACGCCCTTGTAAAAGTAAGTTGTTAGAAGGTAATTTTCTAGGACATCGCATACGTGAAAACTGCTCAATAAGGAAAAATGAAGAAGAAAAATGTGATCAGTAAGAAAAATCATCAGAAAGTGGATCGCAAATTAATTAAACAATTACATGGCTATACTCTCCACACAGTTTATCGGACTATAATTGCCTACCATCTGTCATAGTATCAAGAGGATTAACCTTTTTCTTCCCTCTCGATTGCCTCGTTGAGCTGTGTGCGAATCGATTTGTTGCGTTGTTTATTATTCAGCACACGGCGAAAAAACGAAATTATTATTCCATCGTCTTGACCAATTACTGCATTTGCTTCCCATTAAATCGTTTGAAATCTGTCGTTCACTTCAAATTCAGTATCTCTCTTTTCTTTTCCCTCCTGCATTCGCCATGATTTTACATCTCCCGCGTGTTTGCGTGCATGAACGCTTAAGATCTCCTTATGCAATTGATCTTCCCTATTGTCGATCGATCTTGTGTATTTGACCAGAGCAACTAGAAGTTTGCGCACAGAGAACGATTCCCGCCTCACAGACACTCCGATGCCTCTGTTCCGTATTGCCATGGGTAAAAAGGGAATGATCCGAGATTAAGTTCTTATTTTAAATGTCCAATATATTCAAGCGACACGGGGGAGGAGGAGGAGGGTAAGACGTATGACATTACATATGAATCGAATCGGAGCTTTTCTTATTCTTTATTTATTCCACAATTAAATGTATGTAACGGATCGTCATTGAATAAATTTCATCGCAATAGTGTGTATAAATTGCGTTTATTGCCGTCACTAGAAGTTTGGACCTTTCGCATTGAAATCCTTTTGCGACTCGTTGAGAGATGAATGTTTCCAACATGTTGAAAATAATGGGATTGTTCTTGGGAATCGATGATATCCGGTACGCGTTAGATGGATGGATTTCAATCACGATTGGCGATCCTCGATTTTGTCTGACATATTTTTCCCAAGAGCCCATTGGGTAGGGGCTGAAGTGTGTCTGGTATTTAATTGAACAGCACGGACCAGAAATGGAAATCTCAGATGTATGAGTACGAGAAAAAGGGACAAGTTGGCTTTCAAAGGGGGGCAAGCAACAAAAAGTCCCATGCCACGAAGTGAATGAATTTAATTTGGTGTTTGATATTCTGTTAACTGCCATCGCACACAGTCCACGGCACTCGATGCCAACAAAAAAGGCAATCCCGAAAAAATACTAAGAATAATGGGGAGCTGGAAGGCTGGAACAAAAAGAAATGATGATGGAGTAAAAAAAAAACGAGGGAACAGTAGCAGTGAGACTTGCCTCTCGCGGATGATAAAATATATATTTGAATTTATCGCAGCTAATTGGAACAATAAATTCTCAAACAAAAACTACAGAGAAGAAAATCCCCCTAATAGCCACTACCTGAGAACATTTTAAGCATTTTAACTGGTATCGAGAGATCTGTGAAGTGTATGGGTTTCTCCGCGTCTTTTGGGTTATATTAAGTGATTATTTTGGGAAGAAGACCACTTTGGAGGTGTTTTGATTAGAGGCGAGAAGATTTCCATGTAATTCTCCGATTCGGTTATGTATCCCACTAAAGGTTCGACTGTAAATTGCAAATCTGAATAAATGAGTGTAGCTTTTGTCTCAATTCCGATTACTAATTAAGGATTCAGAACTGAAATCCAAATAACTTACATTTTTGGATCTTTTTAATTAAGCAGCTTAAAGCTTTATGGTAAAGTTTTAAAATTAAGAATAAATTTGATTAAAAAAAATTTTTTTATGTTCTCGAAAAATTTGTTTTAATAAAAAATTCTGCAGAAATCTTTTTTTTATGTTTTTATTCTTAATCATTTCTATATCTTTTACAATAAAACGTACTTGATTAATCACTTAAAATTGTTTTTTTTTAACATTATTTTTTTTATGAACATTCTTTCTTCTAAATCTCACAATTTCAACAATTTAAATTTATTAAAACTGTGTAATTTTTAATAACATCTTTAAGCTCAAAATATTTACCCATCGCATTATCTTCACGCGTGTGTTATATTAAATAGACATGACGACAATTTATTTAATTCTCTTAACCAATCCTAATATGAAGCCAAAAAAAAAATAAATAGAAAAATTTTCAATTTTGAAAATTCAAACCAAATTGAGCGAACTTTTTTTTTTTGCCTTAAGCTCATCTTTAGTCGCCGTTTGTTAATGTTCTTGTTAAACTGTGATTTATTGTTACCATTTTGAATTCTCTATCCAACTATTTAACTACTTGATATCTCTTTTAGATATGAATCTTGTGAGGCTGTCACATAAAATAGAGTCAATTAATTTCTGAATAATAAATTCACAATCGATTTGGATTATACGACAGTTATTCAACAAATACCATCTCAGCGGAAATATAAGGTATGTTTTATGTGGAAAAAGAAACTACGCGAGGAGGGCAAGAGACTCATGGCAATTTGCACAGCATCCAACACTCACTCGCAGCATAGGGACACGGTGTATAATATGAATTGTATGAGTTTGGCGGTGAAGAGTGGCTGAGAGTTTTGCCAAAAAGAATTGGAATGTTAATTGGGAGTCGATTCATTGGAAGGAAGAACAAAATGCCAGCAAACAGCTTTAAGCTACTGTTTTGGAGTCTCTTTGTATTGTGAATGCGCGAGAAACGAGTCACCTTATCGGCACTGTTATCTCATATATACCTGCGAGTGCTTCACGAGAATCAACCACGGCGAGAGCCAGCCAGGAGCGAGTAAATAAATAAATTGCTGCTTGGCCGTAAGGTGTATCGTTGCTGCACCAGCCCCAAATGGACTTTCCATCAGCCACTCTTTTTGGCGCATAAAGCACCTCCATTGCTCGCACGAACTTCAACTCCCTGCCCTTGCAATTCACTCAAAATCTGTATTAAACATATATAGTGTAGGTATGTACATATGTATGTATATAGTAAATTGATTGTGGATATGTACATACATAGATTTATGGACTCACCTCCTCCTCTTGGGCAGAGGACAAAATCAAGTGGTCAGCAATTTACATTTACCAATCGACCAATAAATCAACTCTGTGGTAAATAACAATCATTCAGTGTTCCCATTAATCACTCACGCCGTCTCTGACACTATGTAATTTTTGCATATTATCTCCTATTAGTAAAAATTGAATTTGATGGCTAAATGAAGTCGGTGTGTAATTAAACATATGGGCACACCGCTGTGTTAAAAAGCTGAAAGGAATCGCACAAAAAGCTGCCCCCAAGTGTGTGTCTAAATAAATTCACTTTAGACATATTGACGGCACTAAATTGTGCACCTTCTATAGCCCCAGCGATATTCACTCACATGTATATAAAATAAAGTCCATGTGAAGAAAAATAAGTCTTTCTCAGATTTTTATCTATAAGATTTCGGTAGCGAATCGACTCAGGTTAAATACGCTTACGTGACAGAACTGAGAATAAAATCTCTCAATGGATTGGGAATCCAGTATTCAACCTCTGTCCCAGAGATCCAACAAATTCAACCAATTCCCATGTTGAAGTATTCTTAGTTGCTGTGACAAAAATCCCCCTGTGCGTTGAGAGTTATTTCGGTCTCCCACCCGTCCTTGTATTGTTATAAAACCTCGCTATATTCTCTGCCAATTAGACATGTTTGGTAAATCGGAATGTCCGAATGTTGGGATGTTCCTGAAGCCAATTAATTTTATTCCCAATTCAGAAGGCCAAAAACACGAGATTTTTGCTTCCATATGGAAGAATTTGTGACTCGTGTTTTTTTGCCCAATTTCGTATTCCTCTCAATCTTCGCGGAACCTCCCTATTCATTTTCTCGGATTCGATATTTATATACTATGTGAGGTGATATCTACATACATAAATGCATTCCAGTTCAATAAAAAATAATTTGAATTGAGTCTTAAAAAATTAGATTATCTTCGCTACTTTTGGAATCAAATTTTAAATGACAATATTGCTAGATTAAAAAAAAATTAGTTTAAAAAGTTTGAGAACTTTTTTTTATTGTAGATTGATCCGCATATATAGAGAGACATTTATTGTCCTAAAATTAAAATTCTAATTATAATTTAATTTTAAATCAGTTAAAAAGGGAACTGCTTCGCTTACAAAATTGATTTTATAAAAAAAAAAACGAAAAGAAAATTAAAACATAAAAAAGAAAATTAAAAAAAAACAAACAAAATAAGAAAAAAAATGTACATAATAACGCAAAAGAAAAGAAGAAAAAATATATAATCTAAAAAGTGATTTTTTGTATTTTTAAAAATAGATTTTAAAATTTATTAAAAGATTTTAAAAGTCTAAAATATTAAATCATAGCTAAGTATTTTTTCTATTTGAATTTAGGTCAATTATTTTATTTAATAAAGTAAACTTTCATCATAACCCCATTATGGGGATGGTTTCCAATATCTTTTCACATTCCTCAGCGTCTTATTTTTCTTTATGAATACAAAAAATAGTTAAAGTATTTACATACCAGTTTATTAATTGATGTAATCTAATATACTCGAAATAGGTGTTATTTTCCTTAAAGAGGAATCACAAACCGATTTGGAAAGCGATAAGTTTCAAAGCTCAACCAAGTTTGTCTGCGACTTATTCGCTGCTGTGTTAAGGAATAACAGTTTAATGGTGATGGCAATAAAAGTAATGAAATTTTTCCAATCAGAGCAATAACACGGTGGATATTGTAAAAGGTTAAGGTATGTGGTGGATTCATCCGTGTTTTGCATCGGTAATATCAAAATTTACGATCGGCCTGATTTTTCTTGCCATTTTCTCTACCATTTCGATGATGAGCAATGTGTGAAAAGGATTTGCACATAGCATACATGCGCAAGAATGTAAGTATTTCTCCTATTTTCAGTCTATCAGCGATTACAAATCGCGAATTGGTGATAATATCTCACGGTGCACGCAGGTAAAGGTGATAGATGGATGGGGAACACCGCATGGGATGTGCAGTGGCAAAAAGAGGTCCAAGAGTGGCGGAAGGCAGCTCCATCAATTTCGAACAGTTTGCGCATGAGTCCGCCATATATACAATACAACAAGAAAAGCCAAAGAGAGTGATCTTCACTCGACCATTCATATTATCTCTTAAGATTCGACGTGTCTCGTGTATTTAATTGGCTCGTTAGTCAGAAAACATGTTTTGGACGTGCGACGATTATTGATACAAAATACTGCTTCTCGCTATCGATGCTCAACTTGCATGCCTTTATGAATTTCACATCGCACTCCTTTGCGAACTAGTTCCTGATGCCACAACCATCGGACTCGCTCCATGATGTATGGTATTAGGTACACCAATAAAAATCGCTAATTGTTAATACGTATTCGCATAACATTTTAAATTCAATGAAGAAGAGAAACCAATTAAAATTTTTCCTCATAATCCCCATTTTTCTACACATTTGCTTCAATTAATTCACCCTGAAGAAGCAATTCAGTCTTGTAGAGCGATATCATTAAAAAAGATTCCACATGTTGTTTTATACTTACTTTTATTTTTTCCTATTCAATTGATGCAGTTATGTATGTTAGTGCTTTTTAACTATTCTCACAGTATACTGCTGCCTGTCTCAAAATGATACGACAACGGACAAAATACAGGTATGCTGAACATTTCAGCACGTCTCCCATATTTATTGGTAAAGTTGGGAAATTGAGTTTGAGAAATTGTTGAGTGTCACTTGTGCTTGAAATAAAATCTCTGAATTGTAACTACAAAGTGTGTTTCATGCCACCAACAATATCCAATTGTTACATTTAAGTGCAACAATGCACAAAGGGCACTCGCTCCACAATCATCGCTCATATCGCGTTTTGTCGTCTTCATATGCCTCCGTTTCTCCATATATAAACTATTATTAATTAAATGAATTTTCAAATGAACTCCATTGAGAATTTTCCTCGTAGCACCTCCTGTATGGGTTGAACAAAAACTTTTCAGGACGTTACATATTTCGAGGGAAATCATGGTGATAAATATGTGACATACAAAAGGTAAAATATATAGTACAAAATTTAATATAATGGCAAAACTAGATAATGCAGTTCACAGTCATGGTGACACTTTGAAATTTGAATTATCAGCAAGAGACCAATGAGTGGGTTGACATGCTGTGTGCTTCCAGTTATACAGAAGTTGTTTTTCATCTTCCTCCATGCTTCAGGCCACACCAAAAGGAAATTATTATTTCACAAATAAGTTACACATAAAACTATTTATCAAAAAAGAAGAAATATTTATGATTTTCTTAAGTTTTTTTTTGTTGAGGACATTTATTATTAAAATCCTTATCTAAAAAGCATAAAGCATAATTTTTATTCTAAGTTTTTCCTCTTGTTTAAGAGCGAAAACCTTGTAGCTTTTTTTAGAGCTTTTCTCAGGTAACTTTTGAAATTCTATAGAGATCAATTCTAATTTATAAGTCTTTAAGGGTAACTGGGGCAAAATGATGAAAATGCAAGGGTATCGAAAATGGCCTGAAAATGCATTTTCCCGTTACGTTAGAGAGAAATCGTCTAAGGAAAAGTTGTAACCCGGAAAATTTTCTATAAGATAGTAAGATATATAAGATAGTGTCATGGGAAAACTCAAATATTTCCACGGAACTCGGGAAAAACTATCTCCCAAAAATTCATCATTTTACCCCAGGTTTCCCTAATTCTATAACTAATTTAGATAAAACAATTTCTTCTTCGATTCTTTTTAATAATTCTTTTTTTTACCATGAAGTTTTAACATTTTTATTGCAAAATTCAATAAGCCTTTTCATAGAGTAAAAGAAAAATTTCTAAATAGAGTAATTATACAATTTAAATTAAAGACAAATCATTGAGAAGATTAATAAAAATTAAACAAGACTATAAATCCTTTAATAACTATTAGAAAGCAAACATCTGTAAAATTACCTATAATTATGAGAAGGAAGTCAGGCGTCAAAGGAGGAAAAATTGAGAATTGCAATCATTTTATTGCTCAGATAATTGCCATTGGATGGTTAATCTTGATGAATTTGCATTAATAAGGCTTACACGAGAGAGGGTATCCGCCAATCAGACAATCCTGAGCAAATGGGATTCAGATTGAGCAGACATGTTGTGTGTCGTTGTTTTTGCACTGAGAAATATCCCCTAAAGGAAATTATCATAATTTTGTATTGTGGCTACAGTCAAAGTTGGAGAAGGAAGCCCCAATGGTAGATCTACTTCATCAAGCTACGCGCAAGGAGATGGAAGACAATGGGCTTTTCAGAAGTGCGCGCAATCGAAGGAAACTCGCGAAACGGTCTTAACATTTATAATAATTGGACGTCGACGGGGATGTCAAGACCATCATTGGCCTTTATTAACTGTCAATTAAAATGAATTTTTATTGCATTTATTGCCCTTCATTTGAAATTTAATCGTGGATGTCACCATGCTCAGTCCACGGGACAAATAGTATTCACGAGTCGCGTCAATCCAATTGCATCTTTCTTTCTTTCTCCCTCGTCTCACTCAGCATCCCTCCCCTGGGCTTCTCTCAATTGCTGGTGCATCACCGTAATCCCGCAATCTCATAGGGGAGAGAAACTCTTTAGGAGCACATTATGTGATGTACAAGAAGATACTTTACTTAGCCTCGCTCCTCGGCGACTCAATATGCATTCAAGTCTATATAGATTTATTCTTTGCATTATTCATGCCTCTTTGGTCCTGCAGTGCTGCATATAATGTCACATTTCACCAATTACACCACAACCATTTTCTGCACAAAATTTGAATGGTTGTCAATTAGGAGGAGAAAAAAACGTTGAATTTATACAAAAATCACCATTTGATCGTCGTGAGAAGCTCAAATAAAATCCTAATTGGATGATATTTTTCATAATTATTCCCATTTCGGTATCTTTTGAGATGCGCTGTGGACAGTTGCAAAAGTTTTGCTCCAGCACAACTGCCTGAGAAAATTCATAATTCAAAGAAACAATAAAAAAATCAGAATTCAAAAATTTTATTGATTTGGGAAATTTTTGAATGATTTTCTAAAATTCATTTTTAAAAGATATTTCATTATTTCTAAAGAATTTCAAAGCTTTCAAATTCATCATTCAACGATTAATTCGTGCGGACGAAGATAATTCCCAAAAACATTGGAAAAAGTAGTATTAATTGGCCTCCGCAACATAAATTCTTTCTCATAAAAAAATGTCCAACGATATGTTGAAATTTCTAACTGTGCAAGATGCGAATATTGCGCATCAAATCGATTTAGTAATTAGCAAAGGTAAGGAGGACACCTTGTCACCAAATTAGGGAAGTGAACACACAATTGGCAACCAGTTTTCCTCTCCCATCATATACACAATGTTGTGTAAATTGTTGCATCTGAGGTACCACATGTAATCAAGCTGCGAATGGAGACTTTATAAAATGCAATGCAATAAACAAGAATGTAATTAGTGCATCTCGTATGAGAGTTTACATTTTGGCGCGAAACACGTTTCAATTTTTATCAAAAGAAATGTTAATTGATGCTCATTCTCATTGGACTCCTTCTTGCAACTGCGAGTTCTTTTGTGGTATGTGTAGGAATTAATTGGCAAATTAGTTCCGGACTTGATGCTGCTTGTGAGACAAACTAAATACTTCTTTTTGCTCAAATGACTCAGGCGCATAAAAATGCCGGGAAATTTCTCAGTTATCCAGCCATTCACCGGCACTTTGGCATTTTCAGCCTTCACCGTGCAATTTTCACGTATATGCCTACGTATATATTATTTTTTTTTTATTATTAAAAATAAATAATTCATTAATTTTCATATGCATTTCTTTCACATTGGGTAACTGTAACAAAAGTTCTCTCCATCCGATCCCCATCATATCTCCTCGCCATTTTTTTTTCTTGCACTCTCTCTGCCCGTCTCTCTCCTACCTTTTCTGCATTTTTCCCGTGTACCATCGTTTAATTATATATAGAGTGGAACCTGTGTTGTGTGCCTCCCTCCCTTTCGTGGATGCAATTAAAGCACCAATTTCCGTACCACAGACAAACAATAAATGTGCAATTAATTTCCACTGTGAGCAAACAAGTAAACATTTTGAAATGCTGTACGAGTTTTAATGTGTCGTCGTCTCAAATTGGCAACTCTTGGTGTCTTTTCTGCACATTTTCCAAGAAGTGCGTGTTCGTAGCCCACGATCTTCTCCACTTGGTCAGGTAGCACACATCGCCAGGAGACCTCAAAAAGACACTCGCGAAAATGCGCGCGCGTCAGACGCACTGGCAAAAAGTCCGAAACGGCTTGTTAAAATTCCTGATTTTGCTCATTGGGTTTTGCCAACCGCGCCATTTTTGATAAACCCTTTGGTGCCCAATTAAACAAAATGACAAATTACGGAAAAAATGCGACGAAAAACAATTGAAGCTATGGCCCCGAAAACATTCATGTTCAACACAGTGACGAACCCTCATGGATCACTATTTTGCTCACTTCCACACGATCTGCGCATCCGACGCTCAAAACACGGGGAGATTGGAAGAATTGATTTGCTATTCCTCACGCAGAATCACCAAACACGTGAGATGGAAATCGCAAAAGTGCAATAAAATTAATATAAATATACATCTGCCGCACCTCTCGTTTAAGACTGCACAGTGCACATATAATTTTGAATTCAATGTCCTGACGGTTCTAACTATGTATTAAGGAAAATTGAAAGAAAATGGGTACAACCGGTACAACATAATATTGGATAACGTTGAGGAAAATGCAAGAATTTGTATTTTCTTTAAGGAAATTTGTTTTTTCATTTAGTTAGTTACTTTGTAAGTTATTTAGATAATTTGTTAGCAAATTATTGAGTTAGTCAGGCAGTTAGTTTGTATTTTAGTTAGTTAATTGGTTAATAAATTTGTTTATTAGTTAGGGGAACGTGGCCCAATACTGACCTCCTTCGACCTTTTTTTTCAATTCGATATTAATTAAAACCGATAAAACTTTTAATGTAGTAAGTTACGGGAGTAAAAAGAGCATTAAATGAGCTTTAAAAAGATACCAAAGGAGTTTATTCAGGCCAGTATGAAAGATGATCCTCTATCGCAGAACAATTTTAACCCATTCCATCTTGTAGAGGATCAAAAAACATTGAAGAATCGCGAGAGAAACTCCCCAAAATCCTCTGGGATCACATCGAAAAGTGCAAATAAAAATTGCAAAAAAATTCAAATATTGCGACGCCATTTCACGTTTTTTTCCCTATAAAAAATGTTTGAAATTTTTTTTGTAGACTTGTCGCTCATTTTCCGTGGAGTTTTTTTCTAGTTAAAATAAATGTTTATTATTTCGTTTCTGGAGTGATTTCTGCATCTGAATCTGTGAAATCTTCTGCTCCTTGGAAGTCTGTGCATCTAATGATATTCTCAAAGCACTGAGAAAACAAACTCTTTGGGAGTTTATTGCTGTGAATAATTTCATGAGACTTCCGGATGTCTTTCTTGATAATCTCCACGGTGTGGAGGGATTTGGAGATTATGTCCAGGAATTGGAGACTTACTTGTGGTGTTTCAGCCTCCTCGAGAGCGGATGCAACAAGGAGGAGGGCATATAATCTCTGTTCACTGCCCATTGATTCAATTTCAATGCGTCGGAGCAAATCTTTCGCTTCCGGAAGTCCCAATTTCTACAGCAAAACCTCATGGGAATTCTGCAGAAAAGATCTCTGAGAAGCAAAATGAAAGTTGAGAATCACTTTTGTCAGTTCCAGGGAGTCATTGCTCTTGGGAAAGATGAATGGGAAGACGGTGATGAAGATTTTGTGGACTTGCTCTGTGTTCCAATCTCAGAAGAAGACTTTCAGGAGCAATATCAGAAATGTCTTCCGTGCTGGTCATGATTTGCTTGATGACTCCGTCGAATGTTTCCGGATACTGATTACTATATTGATTTCTACATCTGAATCAGGTATATTGCGCTGGATGGGATTCAACTCGGTAAGATTTGTTAAAATTCTCACTGCCAAAGAGGCCCAAAAAAATGTAAAAAGGTTTGTTTTGATTTGCAAGGGGCTGGTTCTATCAACCTCCCTCAGCTTCATTTCGCAGTGGATCACCTGATTCAGATGTAGGAATCACTCCAGAAACGAAATAATAAACATTTATTTTGACTAGAAAAAAACTCCACGGAAAATGAGCGACAAGTCTACAAAAAAGTTTTCAAACATTTTTTATAGTGATAAAAATGTCGAATGGCGTCGCAATATTTGAATTTTTTGGCAATTTTTATTTGCACTTTTCGATGTGATCCCAGTGGATTTTGGGGAGTTTCTCTCGCGATTCTTCAATGTTTTTTGATCCTCTACAAGATGGAATCGGTTAAAATTGTTCTGCGATAGAGGATCATCTTTCATACTGGCCTGAATAAACTCCTTTAAGAATATTGCTTATTATTTTATATAATTTATTTTCTCATTCTGCGCAGACCTTTGGAGGTCGGAATTGGGCCACGTTCCCCTACTTATTTCCACAATTAGTTAGTGAGTTAGAATATATTTTTCAATGAATTTAATTTTAAAACCTTCGCACACAATTACGCTCGACTTCGTCTTATATTTGTATACCTCATTTTCCAAGAAAACAAGGAAAATCTATAGCTTTTCTTTTTAGGTACAATATTCTATAATCTACTTTGATCATGGGAAATTAATGAGATCGCACTGCTAAAATAATAATTGTTTTTTTTTCTTTAATTTTAAATTCAAAACATAAAACAGTTTGATGCGGGAAGTGCGAAGTTTCTTTAAAAATTATAAAAGGGCTCTCAAGGAATGTCCAATGATGGAGTAGTGGCAAAAATGCAGCCAAAGAGGAGAAAATGTGGGGAGTCAATGAGAAAAGCAATGGCTGTCCGGAATTCAAATGATGGAGCCGGCAAAATAATTAACATTTTTGATTCTCAGTGACTTCTACGCAAGCTTCCACGTTTAATTATTTTGGTCAAAAGGGGTGAGTTTTTGTGCCAATCCTCTGTAGAATTTTAATTGAACATTATATTCCATCAGAGGCAGTCAAGACAAAATGTCAGTTGATTAAGGATCTGATGCGGATCCATTGAATGCTTATGCTCATTTATGTGTGCAAAATTATTACTTCCAAAACCCATAGCATTTCTTGGGGACTTTATTAATTTTCAACACGGAACGTTGCAATAAATTTCTGCCAATCTTATGTGGGAGCGAGAGAATGAAAAGGTTTTCTTTGACTAAATTCTTCGTGGGATCAATTTCTTTTTTTCTTTTTTGTCAAAGAAAATCCAACCACAATCAAACTGGAGAATGGCTTTTTGGCCAAATGTACAAATTTCTCACAAAACCACTCACTTTTTTTGTCCCTTCGCAACTTGTGCAGACTCTCGGGTAATTTTCACAACTTGTCCTCATCAAAAATTGTCACTTCTTTCGTTTATCTCTCTTCGCCAATTTGGTGGTCAGCAAGATTTATTGATTTCCTTTGTAATTCCTCATAAAAGGGCCTCTTTTCTGGGCAGCAACATACCGAACGCATCGTTTATCTCCCACACTCTCTGTGAAATCCACTCGAGGGTGTACCTACGTTTGGACACAGGGGACATGAATGGGTACGATTGAATGAATGAAAGGAGTCAAAGGACGAAATTAAATAACATAGAGTCTGGGGAGAGATTGTTGGTCAATTGAGAAAGTTTTTTTTTCTTCCATTCGTGAAAGGAAGAAAAAATTGTGAATGAACAAATTCAAAAGATTCCTTTAACGTTTATATCTTTATATCAAGGGCCAAGATCACATTCACTGACCAAAAAGATATTTCTATAAATCAGTTTTTTATGCCTTTCAAAAATTTTTATAACTTGTTTCTGGATATTAAATAAAAAAAATTGATCCCAAAATAGTGTGGGAAACTTTCTTAATGTTTGAGCATAAAAATGCTCCAAAAGGATCATATTAAAAGTTGTATTTTACAAGAAGTTCGACAAGATATGAAATCATTAGGAAGATGACAAATGAAGTGATGACTTCGAGACAAACATCAATCGCTGTAAAATTTGCCGCATATGCTATTTAATAATGTTTTCCACTGAAAAAGAAGCATAAAAAGACCCTTCGGTTGTATTTTTTTGTATTGAAAGTAGCTTGATTTTTTTTGCTCATTTGCAGCTGTATATTCAGGGGGCAGAGGCGAGGACAAACGTTTGACCTCACATGGACGCGTCGAAGGCATTTGAGATATTATGCAAATTAATTAAAGACAATGGCATGCAATCACGGAATTAGCATATGAAGAAAATCACAATCATCCCATTACATACAATATGGACAATTAACCATATTCGTTAATTTAAACCATTACCCATTTTGGTCATGCCATCTACCCATTTTAACCAAAAGACTTTCATTTTCATTTTTTTTTATTAGAGAATCTCTAATGCATCTTGTATAATATCTAGGATATTATGTAATTATTTGTAGAAATTAGCTTGAAAAAAATTGTGCAAAATGATCATTTCTAATGTATAAAAGATATTACATAAATTTTTCGATTTTTTTTACAGAACCAAGAATAAAAATTTACAAAGATATGTAAATGAGAAATGCAAAACATGATCAATTCTGGAGTGTTTGGATGAAGTGAAGAAACAAATTTTGGCTATCCAGGTGTTAAGCTCATGTCGAATCTTAAAAAGAAAAATGTGAAAGCCACGAAACGATACGATGGGAATGGTTCGTGACAAAGGAGTATATTGATATTAATTTATATTGTACAAGTGTCCCAAGGATCATTTTCTTTGACATGGCACAAAGCAGATGGGGAATTGTGTTAAATCGTTGAAAGCAAAGAAAGGAGAATTTCATGAGAAAGGAGAATTTTATTAACTTCTCACTGGAGCGCCCATTGAGATATTTGCTTCCCATTATTCATTTTATCGAATCCTCGAAGCATTTTCAGGATCACCCCATATCCCTTTTGCACTAAATAGCCGTATATGAATGAATTGGTTTCCCTTGAAATGATTATTATAAATGAAAACATAAATAACTTCCATTTCATAACGTGACAATTGTTGTATTTCCTTTGTAAAAGCTCTTTTTAACTTCCACGCACTAATATTCTTAAGGTGCGTTCAAAAATGGGAGAAAATTAAGTTATATACAATCACATTTTGGGGGTCCATAGAGGTCGTGTCGTGAAAGACTGACACTTTCTCGGAGCTGCGCAAAAAGAGCCGACTTCTGAATATTGAATTCTATCAAAACAGGATGATATTGCACATTTTAACAAATATAGTATATGACCCAACCATGTCCATATGATGAGTGTGAAAAGAAACTCTGAGAGACCATTGAATACCAAATACAAGTGACAAATGATGCCATGAGCGGCTCATTTCATTCTTTTTCTCAACATGGGTGTATTAGGATTGTATTCGATTGATGATCACAAGGAGCTCTCGCCTCTCAGTTTGCAATGAATGATCCCACTCATCGCCTCAATGAACCCCTTCATTGGATCACCGATACCACCACTATAGGGCCCAAGTAGGAGATCATTACTTGCAACTAAAAAGCTATTTATCACCATCTCATTGTTGCACACATTCCAACGAATATTCATACGATTCCATATGACACACAATAAAAGCGTCAATTTTGAGGCATACGACTCAACATAATCGTGCCAATTCATACGAATTTTCTCGCTTGTGCGACAATTCAGCAAAATTTTCTATTACCCATTTATAAATGATCCCACTTTGTCCCCACATTCTCAAATTCTCCACAGCTATTTATGGCTTTTGAATAATTAAATTGAGTCACAATTATGGGCTCATTATGCCTCATTATTTAGTTAGAAGCGTGGTGAGTTCATTTAACTGACGCTCAATATATTGCCACAGGATGTCTATCGATTATTTCGCGCTTCGTCAGTTTTAACAATGAATTGGTGCACAGTTATGTTGCTCACAATCTAAGTTGAAAATAATATAGTTTTGTTGTATAATTTTCCATAATTAAAACTCTTTTGTTAATCTGTCCAATAGTGAAAATCTTGAGTGTTTTCTATTGTTTTTTTGGGGATAGGGGAAGTTGAATTAAATTCGGCCACATTTATGACTTTTATACGACTTCTTAGATACTAATTGGATGCATAATTAATTACAAAAATGAACTTAACCCGGATTTATTCGGATTTATTTTAGTTGGCTTTCAATCCAAGAAATTGATCTTAAAAATATTCAGTTTCTGTAAAATCGAATTGTTTCGGTTGAAGAAGAGTTTTAGAACTTTTTCAAGAATATTGCTTGTAAATTCATTTTTTTAGGCAATTTTGAAGTCAGACTTCAGGAAAATTTCAAAAAATTTCTCAGCATAAACAGAACGAAAGAAGAATTTTTATAAAATGGTTATTTAAATCAATCGAGGGTTACATTGTAAAAACGGCTAAGTCAGTTCGAAGTTCATACAAAGTTAGCCGATTTTACAATGTAGACCTCACAAGGCTCTGTAAAAATCTTTAATGATCCATACTTCATCGCCTCTAAAATGTTTTCACAGAAATTTACTAAAATTTATTTGAAAAACAACTCTGGGCCAAGCTGGCGAGTTTGTTGTGTCGGAAATAGTGTTAACTCAGAGGTCACAATTCGTTTTGGCATTAATGGTGTTCTCCTAAGCTGAAATGGAGGTGCTATTAGAAAAAGGTGAAAAGTGTAATATTGCAAATTAATTCACACACATCGAATCGAATCCTAATAAATTTCCACTTAATAGTGAATTGTATTTTGGGGAATTGCCTTCCAAACACATTGGGTTCTTTGTCAACAACGGTGCCCAATGCCGCATTAATTTTGGGTTGAATGGGTTATATAACCAAATGAGCAAATATGGAAAATATTATTTTAGATCACCAATCTCCGCGCATACATATTTTCGGGGTGAAACATCATAATTTTCAGTGCGCAAATAATAACTATATTTATATGATTCATTTTGTATATCGGGTTTGGTGCAATAAAAATCAGCACCATAGCATTTAAACTGCAAATTGGTAATCTCGTTACAAATTACTTCGTTTTCCACATTTTGACTTTTATTGACTTTGACTTATATACTGCACGCAATTTTACGTATAAACCCTGCCACTGGTGAATATAAGCGATCTTGTACATTTTTTCTCTCTCTTTTCTTTTAACTGCCCCCTTTTTGTGCGTGAACTCTTCGTCACTGTGGATCATTAACAATTTAATACAGGGAGGATGGTAAAAGGAAATGCCACATGAATTTGCCTGAAACAATTTCCAGAATGAAGTCTTTATTGTTGAGAATAATTGCTATATATGTATATACGAAAAAGGAATCCATATACGAACTGCAAAAGAACTTACACTAAAAAAAATGTGTTCCTTCAATAATAAATTTTGTAAATTTTCTTTTAATTACTAATCTGGGACTATTCATTTGCTCTTTAATGCAATAAAGATGGAATTATACCAACTTATACCAAGAAGGTAAAAAGAAGGTGTAGAATTAAATGAAATGCTAATCGTAACCAATGGTTTAATAACAGTGTAGCCGACAGAATATTTACGCAAAAATATTCAACATATTTAACATCACATCAATAAATGTGACGGACTGAGCGAGAGAGGATGAATTGGATGCCAAGTCCTCTTTGCAATATACATGGCAAATGCATTTGCATTGCACTTACCCTTGGGGAGTGTGAAATTTTATTTTATTTTCTCCTCTACAACTTAATTTAATTTACCCTTTTTACGATCCTGGCACTTTGAGACACGGTCTGTTATTGGAACAGCAATATAAAAATGCTGTTAATTTAGCACGAATGCAGTGGCACAATGCTATGCTCCCCATATGCCCGAAGAAGTTTCCGTGGAGGCAATTAAACCACAAAACGCTTTATGATTTTCATTATATGACCACGTGTCGATTTCTGTGTAAATCACAGTCCTACCACGGGAGGCTCTCTATATATGCCTATATAGTGAATTTTATGTTGAATTAGAAAGAAAACCACTGGCATTCTTCGTGTGCATCGCGAATGCATTTAGGAGCATCTGTGAGTATGTGCTGATGAAGAGGAGAAACGCCGTGCAAATTGCAATAATACCTCCATTATTTACTTGTACGTTCCATAATCTTCGTCTTAGACGCGGGGAGGAATGGATGCTGGAGGAGACAAATAAATCATTCACAGTGTCGCCAACACAGTGAATGTGAGAATCGATAGAATCTCACAAGAATTGAGTTACTGCATTTTATAAATATAGAATTATTTGCCAAAGGGGGAAATCAAATTAGTTGAGACAAGTGGTGTCACAATCTCGAGATTCCCATTTTCCACGGAGAGTAGGTAGGTACCAACTTGCTTTCGGAGTGCCATAAGAAGTGCCTCCCCGGAAACGCCAATTGGTAGCCAATTATTTTATTTATAAATTATTTACGATTCAACCGTACAGGTGTTGGATTTGTCGACACCTTTGAATTTCAATCAATTGTATAAATTATATTGTCAGAAAATTATTTAATATAAGAAATTGCTCTTTCATTGTTGCTGAATAAGTAGTTGATGCGATCGTTATGCTGAAGCTGCATGCAATGAGCAATCGTTCATGGAATTCTAATATTTTCTTTATTTTTTAAACATAATTATATCACGGTCTTTGAAAATTCAATACAAGTACCGGATGAATCATTTTTAAGGATTCAATTTTTCGGGATTTTGTGGAAATTATTCATTTGATTTTAATTAAATATTGGGCCTTATTCAGCAACAAAGAAGCCCTTGAAATTCGCTTGGAATCTTTAAATTTCAGTACAAAATTCAAAGATTTCAAGGATTTCTTTGTCGCTGAATAAGGCCATTATTTTGGGTTTTTGTCATATGTAATTATATTCTGATTTAGTTCAAACACGAAAAATTCTTTTTTTTTCTTTGTGTAAGAAAAGACCAAAGAAAACATTTTCACTGAGAAATAAATGTCTTGAGCGGTAGCGACAAGGAAGCTCAGCTTGAGACGAAGCTTTTTTCAGAAAAGCTCTCCTCTAAGAAATGGATTTCTTGGCTTTTATATAGAATTTTCAGATTATTAATATTCTTTTTTTTTAGAAGATGACATACCTCTCTTTGTAATTTAAATACTGTATAAAATGCCAACAAATTGAAAATAAAGATTTGGAAACTTTATTCTCAAAATTTTCCTTGGAACTCTAGTTATGTTCTCAAAATTATGATCAGCACAATACAACCCGTATGTACAACCATTACAAAAGGAACTAAAAGATGTAATTATGTAATCTTATTTAAACTCACTTTTTTAGCGCTAATTAAGAACAATCATTTCGTGAATGGAAGCCTTCAACTCACATACCTAATGAGTGTGGAAGAATGGCATCCTTATTGCTGAAATCCATAAAGAAATGAATGAAGTAATTGGCAGCCAAATATGACTTCCAAGCTCTCAAATCACCACACCATGACTGGTTAATCACAATCTTGCATATATGTATATGCTAATTCAAATTTCATAGTTTTACTATCACTCTGCGGTGTTTTATTTGCCTTCTACTGGTTTTCGGCAAATTTTGCAAGGAGTTTATTAAGAAGCCACGTGAGAGAGGCACATTGTAGGTGCTGAAGAATAGAAGGAGAGCAACGAAACAATCACATGGTCATTATAGGCGTTGGGAACAGCGAGGGAGCTACAGAGCGAGACGAAGTCCATCCCCACAAAACCTCTTAATTAACCGTCTGTCAGTTTTATTACTCAATTAGTGCTTCTCCAGAGTGAGCCATAAAGGATCTCCTCTCTTTTTCTGCGATTCATTGGCGTCCGCACCACTGCAGCAGCCATCTAGGGGCTCCCCTGTGCGGGAACCCTGACTATCTCGGGCCTGTACTTCCTCAAGTGCGGGGCCATTTCACGCGCTCGTCACTGGAGCCGACATGAGATGGTGTGCAGGAAGGCGGGCTGATTGTCCATTGCATCGACATGCTCAGCTAAAAAGGGGGGGTTTGCCCTCTGTGTTTGTTATATATGTACATAACATATAGGTGGAAGTAGAAGCAGCGCGAGAAGCTGAAAGCTCGTGCTTTGGCCGCCTTCGTGCATTATAATAATAATAAATAACCACTAATTGACATTTAGCAGGTAAAACGGTGTACATTGAGCATTCATGGAAAATGCCTCTTCAGAGGCCCCCATCGAATGCGTCCGCCCCCTCAGGCGGTATAGAGAGGTGGCGTTGGGAAGAGAGACATCATCGCATCCCGCACAATGAGAAGAGCACCACAAGTGCCGGTCGGTAGTCCAAGCGAGTGAAGCCAATTAGTTTTTAGCCACGGATTGTGGAACTCAAGACAGCCATACATTCGGAATGGATGCTGCACTTTTTGCTGTGCACAACCCATCGGGACTACTCGCATCGATCTCTTGGGGGGAAAATTTATCGATGTGCCATTCAGTAATGGGATGACGATGTCAATTGAGAGTTTCTCTCGCTGGGTGCGCAGAAATTGCCGTGATTCTCTATATGGTTGCCGAGGGAAAATACATGTCTTCATTGGCAACCGATTGAATAATGATGAGGTAAGTCGTCCGTTTTGGATATACGGTTGCTCATTTATTCAAACTCTCTCAAACATATTAGCATTTTCCAGAAAATGCATCCAAAAGATACCACTTTTTGTATTTCCCGCCAAAATGTTGTTTCGTTAAGTTACTATCTCTCTACAGTGCCATCTATTGAAATAAAGTTTATTCTTTAACATAACGAAATCTCTATCTAGAATGAACGAAACATTTTTCCCATGGCGCACACCTTGACGAATTTATTCAAGTTGGTGGCTTCGTTAAGTGGCGTTGAGTTAACCGTCTTAACGAAACACCTGTTCAAAAAATTCTTTGTTTTATAGAGAGGGGAAAACTTTAATACAAACGGGATACGTAAAATAAATAAAAATAAGAATTTAAAAAAAAAAATCTAAATAAGTCGGAATAGGTACTCCTAAAGTTTATCCCTATTCCTAGACCTATCGAACCCCTAGGTTCTAGGAATAAAAGATTTGTAAGTTATTATTAAGACTTCTTAATCTGGCATTAATAAGATTAAATCTCGGATTTAAACATGTCTTATAACTAGCCTAGCTAGAACATCTGAGCTAGATTTTTTTTTCTCTAACTCCTAGATAGATTACCTATATCTATCATAATGAAACAACTCTATCACAATTACAGCTGGAACAAAAATTTAACAACGTGTACCGATACATCTATGCTATATACAGTCATGACCCGGTATAGGATAATCTTGGATATACTCTTCACACTCACTATTTTTAATGCGCGAGAGTAGTACATCCAAGGGTTTCTTCTACGGGGTAACGACTGTACTGCAAGTGGTAGTGTGTTTTTATTTTGATCGGTACGAGGAAACTGAATGAAATTGTGATAAAAATACAATTAAAATTGCTCAGAAAAATCTCTTAAAGTGTGATATATCATTACTTTGTGTAGTCAAAAAGACTACAAGTGAGTGAAACAACGTGAATACGTTGAAGGATCTAAAAAGGAGTAATAAAAGGTATGTACACCCTTCTAATCTCTTCCCAGCGTCCTTGTTCTGTTTTATTGATTTTACACTCCCTGATTGAGTCCAAGAAAAGGGGCACGACTGATTTTCTGAAAATGAAAAGCCATGAAATGCGTCCTCGTGGCAAAAAATAAATTCCAAAGACAGCCTTGGGGAAAAAGGGCATATCCTTTGTCGCGACGAAGACTCATGAATGACGTCACAACAACCCCTGTGAGCTGTCAAGGTCGATGGCAACTGCGTCGGTTTCGGTTTAACAATTCAGTGACCATAAATAGCGCGCAAACTTCAAAAATAGCACCCCTTTTGACGACCTGATAAAAGGTAAAAGGGCGCGAATGAATAAAATGATGTAACTCAACACGAAGGACGTCATAACGAACATTTTTGTGAGCCATGTTTATCTATCTTTTTCTTTATATTTTGAATGATGAATATCATCAACCCTTCTCCAGACGAGAAATGACCTCCGCGTAGAAAAACCAGTGGAGTGGAGAGAATCGTGAAAGAATGATGAAGCCTATATGGAGCTTTTTCAACTCCACGGAATGTTCCCCCAGACAAGGCGAAGGTCGTGTCTAGAACTTGAAATTATATATGTACATTCAGAACCTTGAGCGTATTTCAAAATCACGAGTGAATTTAATTTTTCCCAACATTGTTGCATTACTGATTTTTAGAATAAATTTAAATTAAAACAAAAAGTTTCTAAAATTTATATAATCAGTTTGGAAGGTGGAACATTTTTGGTTGACCATTAAATAGCTTCAGAGGTTTTTGTTAGATGAAATACTACTTGAAAAAAGAATAAGATTTCATGGAAATAGGAAGATATGTTAGAATTTTTCAACCTTTGTTTTTCCAATTTTACAATTTAATATTCAAAATCTTAAATAAAACAAATAACAAACTGAATTTCCATAATTCTAAATTTTTATTGAAAATTTTATTTCCATGTCTCTAAAATCTGAAATTAATCTCTGAATTTAGTCACAATTTTCATTATAAGAAAAATTCGATATTATAATTAATAATTCTTAGAATCAAAGAACAATTCAAGTGCTGAGCATCATCTTTTATATGAGTCAGTTCATCGTGAATATGCTCACGGATGTTTTATCAGTAATAAATTTAAAAAAAAAGAACAATCTGTGTTCCCAATTGTAAGCCTTCCAAGTACAAAGTCTAGAAGACAAGACATTGATCGCCTTCAAAATCTCTGTAGCTCATTTGTTGGAACACTTGAAACATCTTGTTGGACATAGGTGTCAATTTACGGCGTCTATTGAAGATTCCAATCTCTCTCTTTCATGATAAGGAGTTTGTTCCCATTTATCAGTGATTGGAGTACGTACCTCAATTCGCAAATAAAGTACCTACCTCGGAAATAACTTGGAGGTCCGTGCGTTAAACAATGAACCAGTATAGAGAATGGGGCACTTTCTCTCTGCAATATAATATGTTCAATTTCATGTGGCATTTTTTACTTGGCGTCACTCAATTTTTCTTATGAGCATGATTACCGGGAATGCGCATCGGTACCTGGCTCAAAATGTGAGTGTGAGATTCCTAAAATTGACTCTTTTCACTTTTGTGCGTCTTTAATGTGTCTCTTTGGGAGATTAAAGCCAAATGGAATCTTCCTCAATGTAATAAAATTGCTAAAGTGGTCGTCACTTTCATATCGTTACTTAAGAGACAAATTAGGTTGTATTTTAGTGTAATTTACAATAAAGAAAATTGCTATGAAATTCACATTGAAAATTATTTAATGTCTAAACGAGCTTCTACTTACTTATTTCTTTCAAGGTGTGATTAAATATTTCGTGAAAACATATATAGTAGCACTTTGTAGTAATTTGTAAATTAACCCCTCATCAGGATTCTTGAAGAAAAAAGGGAAATTTTTAAAAGAGACAGTGTTTCCCACGAAAGATTTTTACTTTTCATCTTCTTTTAGGGCTAAAATTTTGAAATCTTTAAATTTGAATCAATTTTATGCCTATTTAGGTAAATAAATAAATTGAACGTTTTGTCAGAAAACTTTTTGTTTGTTTAAGAGCATGAATTCTATGCATTTTAATGTGGGCGTTCCATGCGAGATTGTTTACCAATAAGGGAAGCTCGTGAGCAAATTTATGGACACATTTTACTTCTTCTTTTTTAAGAATTGAATATGTCGTTCTTTATGAATGATTTATACCTGTATTGTGCAGTTAATCCAATAAATATAATAAACAATTAATTCGCAAACTTCACGTTGGAGAAATCTGTGGGAAATGGCATTGAGATGTCATTGAAAATTATTTTCTGCGTTTTCGTGAAATCTCTTTTAGTTTTGCAAGTATAAAGAATTTCAGAAATTCTTTTCTGTTGCTTTAGAATTAGTCAAAAAACATTTTTTTGTGTTGTTTGTATGGAAGATAGATTGATGGTCTTTTGTGTCTTATTCTCACATTCCATGAGATCATTTGGTTTGGGTGGTATTGAGAGTCGTGATGATGAGGCAGAATTTCACTTGAGAACCTTTGGAAACAGTTAAAAGATGCTTGAAGCAGGAGAAGGAGATAATCGCGACGAAGAAGAATTTCAGCGTAAATAAAATTCTCAAACACCTGGTGATGCTGAAGGTGAATCTTTTGCCAAGTTCACTGTCCATCGCATCCAACGTCGCTGTTGAATGCTCTTTCAGAGGAGGTCAATAAATACCTTCACATTTTTGCTAAATGCTAACTCTCCCCATGCTCAGCCTGCCCCAGCGTGCGTTTTCGTGCACCTCCAATTCAACCTGATACCTTCTTCTCCTTCTTCGCCTCTTCTCAAATCCAAAGTCGAGGTCCAAAGAGATTACCAACCCAGAAGAGAGACGCTAACCGGTTCTGAAAGTTCGATTTTATTTCTCAGTTATATCACACACATTTAACGGCTGAATATGTATTTTATTTTAAAAATATCTTTGATTCCTTCGCAAGCTCATTCCACCGGCGAATTGTATATATGTATGTAGGTATATATAGTTATTTTGGGTACTTTTGCTTCCAGGTACAAAAAAGACACAACAAAGTTCAAAAAACGCTGTACAAATTCGACGCAAAATGTACAAATTCTCCAAATTGGCATAAGACGAGGGAAAAAATCAAGGAAGAAAAGAGATTCAGTATGACGAGACAAGAGAGTGTTATTAACCTTTTTATTATTTTTCCAGACAAGTTTCTCGAGCATTGATATGTATACCTCTGTATTTGGGATTTGTGTGAAAAGTGTAAAAGCAACAAATTGCTGTGCCTTTACATTTCTTTTATGACCACGCAGCATTTTGATACGAACGTCCATACACGGTGTAAAATGGGCTTTAAGAAAAAAAACCAGAAGTCAAATGTTTCATTTAAATGGGAGAAAAGCAATTTTTTTGGTGGTGCTTTCCGCAATGAAAATTGGAGACATTGTGATTATGTAGCAATACACCAAAAATATTTTCTGACCAACCATTTTATTGCGCTGGGCTACAGCGACAAATTTAATATCTCTGTTTACCTGAGATAACATAACCGATAAAAGGCATAGCGTAATTTTGCGCCATGGAACACCACGTGAGCAATTTGCAGAACGAAATGGTGAAAGAGACTGGAAATTTTGCATACTACACTAAATCAGCGCATAAGCATTTATTACCATTTCAAATTTGACAAAGAAATAAGCCCCGATAGACGGCATAATCACTAACTTGTATAACTTCTAATTGGAAGTATTATAAGTAAGAGGTTTGGTTGGGCTGTGTGTTGACTACCGAGGAACTAATTGTAACCCCATTTATTTTCAAATCCGTGCTAAAATGATTTTTTCACCTCATAAATCCACACATAACTCAACACGTCTTCAGTTGGATGGACGTGAGTTCATCTCACTTTTGTTCTCAACCAAGAGATTAGAAATTCATACATATACATATTTTTTATGCTGTGTCGTTAAAAAAAACCCTTCAATATTCTCAATACGGGTACATTCAATATGTAGTTTTGCATTCATAACTACCACGGGAAGTTTTAAACAAAAACTACATAATACAGTATGATTCAAAATATCCCAACACTCCTGGGTTTAAAAAAAAATGTTTGAGCAGTATTTGTTTTCTTAACCCTTTCGCGTCCAACATGAATGCTCTTAGATATCACTTTTCAGGCAAAACGTATTCTTCGACTTCTTCTGCGTCAATTACATGTATTTCTAACCAGGAAAGCAATTGAATTCATAAAAGAATTGGAAAATAAAATGTTTCATGTTCGGGTCTACGTATGACTCAAAAAACGCGAAAGGGTTAACGGAAGTAACATATTTGTAAAATTAAATTTAAGAATCTTTACGCATTTAAAGATCTGAAAAAGAATTTGTTCATTTCAAATTTTCTTTAAATTGACACACATTCGCATTTACGTTCCTGGGACAAGCAGGAAGTTCTTAAAAAGTTCTAAAACACATTTTCCTGATCAGGATGTAAAATTAGACATAACTTAAACGATAAAAAATTGATCTGTGAAATTAATTCCTGAAAGAGATAGCATAAAATCGAATATAAAAGCAATTTTTTAATTTGGAAAAATCTTTTCAAGAGACTTTGAGATACCAACAACGATTTCTTTTCTTGAACGTGCCTCATTCACCTGAAAGTTTTATAAAAAATACTACCCTAAAATTTTCCTACCCTGACAGGTCTACAGAGAAAATTTTGTGCTCTCTAATCGATAACGCCACCGAAAGGAATAATTTATCCTTTAGATCCTTTATGATTCTAAGACATTTAATTTAATTTAATTAATTTAATCCTCAATATTCATCGTACTTTTTGTACCTGACTGTAGTTATTCCTGTTGAACGTCGAGAATGAGGATTGTAGAACAATAAGTTTGCATTCTTCTTCTGTAAATTGTGATAAGATGAATAAATATAGTGCTCAATCGACCCCCACTGTACAACACTTCCATCGTGAGAGAGACGTCGCGTTTTAGTCGTCGAAGCTCCACCACAACTTCGGAGTACTTCTCGAAAGCAAACTCACGACAGTGCTGAACGCAATACTGTGCCGGATGGTTGTCTTACCTCGTGCCTCCGCAGAGGAGTTTTCTGTGAGTGAATCCAAAGTGTATTTCAGTGGAATCATTTGTTTATCTTGAAGATAGTTTTAAACAGTGTCATTGAAGCCACTTGAAGCCCACAAACTTAAAGGGAGCTTACAATAGCTCTTTTGAGAATTTATTTATCTTTTGCTTATGGTTCTGTGGAAATTCACAACTCTTTCCAGCAACTTCTAAAAAACAAATATAAAATCCAGTTGCTGCGCATTCTTTAGGAGTTTCATATTCCACAAATATTTACCTTTGAGAATTGCGCTCAAGAACTTTTTTTCATCTGGATTTTATTGTGATTTATAACAAGGTGAGTGATAAGAATGATAAGCAAAGATTTCTTATTTTTTTTTGTTAAAATTCTTTTTTTTTTAAGTTTTATTTGAATCTCAAGGAGATTTTCACAATCTCACTGTGAATGTAAATAAAATAAAACATCAAAACTATAATTTAACCTCATACACTATAGAGGTATATAAGTGAGTATATAGTCATTAGAGATGCTGCAAAAAAGAACAAGTTTTACTATGAGCTTTTTCCTCTCACTCCAGCGGCACAAAAATGCTATTCTCTCGTGAAACTCTACATATGTATTCGTGAAAATTTCATTGGGATTTGATTAAAAAGAGTGAGGGAAATGCCTTATCTCGTGTGTATTTAAAGATTTATTCATATCTTATCGTTCATAACGTTGGTAACATTAAGCAAGCCCATATATCAGAGAGGTATTTATTTATTTTTTTCTGTCTGGGTGCGACAGGTATTCAAGAGCACAAAAAACTACCATGGGTATCGCATAGATATTCGATAATTAAATTAGATATCTATACTTAGAATTTATCGCTATATAGGAAAAGCCACACATAGTAGGTAATTTATATTATTTTTTGAACATGGGAAATCAACCAATAATCTCAACAAATAATGATAACTTTCAGCAGCATTGCTCATACAAGGCTCATAGAATTATTGCAGATTGATACATAAGATATGAGAAAAATTTCATAGTTGACGAAATCGGAAAGTGAAAAAGATCTACACTTTTCCTGCCTTTTGCATTAAATTGCATTTAATTGCATCTACCTTTCTCACTTTGTTTCACACACAAAACACTCATATCAAATGATACAAAACACGTACCTATATGTACGTACATAGTGCAAGTGAATGAAATATACATAGTACGTGCTATATATTTATTCGTACAAATAACAATGTATAATTAGGTTAATAATTTATTTTGTATTACACTGTACGGCCATTTACTTCACTCTCTCTCTTTCTGCCAGACTCTTCGTTTACTTTTTTTTTCGCCATATATTTAACACTGAATGGAAATATCTTTGCAATGTATACCTCCAATTGAATTTCCAATGTTTGTGTATTCGGAAACAATGCAAAAAGACATCAATATGGATTTACTATCCGCGTTGTGTGCGATAGCTTCGCATTTATTATCTCTGATCATAGGGGTAGGTCAGTTTATTTGGCTCTTTGTGCGTAATTACGGTGAGACCGACAGATAAAAGTCTTCCTCAGTATTACCATTAAAGGAAATACTTTGACTCACATGCTATGGATACAAAGCATCTGACTAAGGAGGCTCAAAGGCTTTCCGTAAGATATTTTTATTGTTCAATCATGGATATAATTTATGGAAAAAAGAGGAAAATTGCGCCCTTTATTCCCATTTATAATTCCGGATATTGATTAATTTTCAGTCGTAAATTATGTGAGTTCTTTCTTCAAAATAAATCCCCTTCTTAATCTTTTCTTTTGTTGAAGTAAATTCACAATTGTCAATTGTCAAGAAAATCCATTATATCCCATTCAATTCACTTGAATTGCTGAAAATTGTTGGTGAATAAGAAACGAAATTAAAAGGAAAAAAAAACATAAAATTAGCTAAAAAAAATAATAAGGTTTTTATTAGTCTTATTTCGTTATCTCTTATAAATTCCTTTTGGTGTTTCATTTGCAGGTAATTTTAGTGCGAATATTTTGTCATCTTTGATCATTTTACAGCCACGGTAAAATCATTTTATTACTCATTTTGTTCATTTTTATTAAGTGTCATAAAAGGGGTAAGACAAATAAAATTTTAGTTTATGTTTACCACCAGATAGAGTCTTATTATTAAGCAATTTCAAAATTATTTGGCTTTACTTACGTTTCTTAATAAGAAATGTCTTAAGTCTCAGCTTTATATGTTCTTAAAAATCATTCTTTTTATGCTCATAGGATATTTTGTAATCTTTCATTAAAAATTCAACATTATAAATTCACATCGCTGCCTTATAGAGTCTCTCAAATCAATTGAAATTCCCCATCAATGCAATTTATACAAAAATGACTTTGAAAGCTTCTGGTGTGAACACATTGAATAGAAAATGAATTGTGAGATGCAAAATTTCACTATGAATTTGCGAAATAAATTTTTGATTATATCATAGAGATATTCTTGTGATTTCTTACATTGCCAAATGCGTTACATACCAAGTACGTAATTGAAACCAATAATGTTACTTTTCTGCTTTATAAAAGTTTTAGCTTGAACTTTTATATGAAAACTTTATGTAACATTTCTTTTGAGATGTGATTAAGAATATCTCACATGAGGTGTGTATGCAAATCGAAATAATTACATGGGGAAGTGGTTTGTGAAGAGCCACCGAAATGGAGACGAACAATCAAAAGGCACTTTAGCAATTGCAAATGTATGAAAACCTCATCAGTGGAAAGTCTCGGCTTTTTAACCATTCTTCTATGCGTTCATTTCAAAACAGACGTAATATATAGCCGGGTTCAGAGGCACTTTTTTTGTCAGCATGGCAAATTATAAATTTCCGGAATGTTATGCAACACTTTTTTTTTACTACACAGTAGTGCCAAAAAAATGTAATCTATGGAAAATGCGATCAACCAAAATCGAATTTTCCTCTCAATTTATCCATCGTCGTGCAGATTGTGAAAATATGGGTGTTCTCGGGCGTGATTAAATGATTTGATCTGGGCCTATATTGCCATGTAGTACATACATAGCATGATATATGTAGCATAATCTGTTGCGATTTCATCTCAGAGAGATGCGCAAAGCTTCTGATGAGATGACAAAATTGAATTGTCGTGATGTGCATCAAGATAAAATTTCATTTCTGTGAGAAAATTAGAAAGAAATTGGAAAATGTTATTCTGACGCCAAGCACCACAACATCCGGTTGGACAGCCAAGGGTCATATAAATTAATTCAACTTGCTCGCATATAATTGTAATTCATACACAAAATGTTGAAGCATTTCTGGGACGCAATGGAACTTGCTTTATATAAACACCATGAGGGACCTTTTGATTATTCTAAAGTGGTTGTCATTAAATCATTTAACATTCCCAAGGGATCTCGTCTATTTATTCAACTTCAAACTACATACATTATGGCACTTTCTCTCATATATATACAGCAATTATATACACAAACTAACCAACTAATTTTGAGGTCAAGTATTTCCTTTATTTATTCAAGACTAAAAACTGATAAATTGATTCTTAAAGTAATATACATAAAAGTCCTCGGTTTTATTGATTTTATTTTGATTAAGACGATCGTAAAAAAATTATCTATCAAGAGAAGTTTATTTATACTTATATGTTCAGTTCAATAACTTATTTACATTTCACAATTTAGTCTACATTTATGATAAATTTGGTTTTATGTTTTTTCAACCTTAATACAAAATTCATAGAAGCTAAAGATTTCTGTCAAATCAATTTTAAGCTATCGCGCTTATTTTACCTTAATTGGCGGAGTGATTTGTAAAGCCGGATTGAGATATTCTTAAATTGAAAACAAATTTATTATTCAAGAAAATGCTTTCTCTTCCACCTTCGCTGTAAATGGACAAAAATAACTGAAAACAAGCTCTTACAGCAAGATTTAACACAGGTACCTACCAAATTCGTCAGTAATTTCAAATAATTTAAAGAAAAATTCAAAATTTTGCTTCTTTATTAAATAAATATACGTACATTATATATCTAAATAATGCTGAATATGCATAAAAGGAAAATTATTCTCTTATCGCATTTCTTTGCATCACATGTGCAGAGCTGTGTGGTGGGAAAGTTGTGAAATTTCCACTGTTTTTATTCTTCCTTCACTTTTTTTTTGTACTTTGTCACTCCATGATGTGTGTACTATAAAGAGAGTAATTTATTAGCGACAATTGTGCAGTGGGATTTTGCACTTTTTGTCCTCCATCATATCAAAGATGGTTATAGAGAAATATGAAGAGTCCCCTCACACATTGATTATACGGAATGAATTGCATATTTTGTTCAAAGATTCTTCTTGGCACTTGTTGAATACTTTCTTTTGTATTGCATAATAAAATGCGGAATTATGTTGTCTGTATATGTTTGTATATACATAATTTTCCAACTGAATGTTTGTATATGTGAAAATAATGGTACATATAGTGTTGATGGAAACGTATAAATTGAATGTTCATCTTGATGTTCCAAATTGATGGTGTGGATTGGGGGGATCATATAAAAAAGGCGGGAACCCAGAAGTTTAATTCTTTATTTTAATTCCAACTACAATTACCATGGAATATGCTTTGTGTGTGGGATGATGACTGGAACTGGAGTGGATTTATTTTTTGTATTATTTTGTGGCATGTGTTTTGCGGTATTGTGAGCATTTATTCTAATCAGGCAAAGAAAAAAAAATGAAATACTCAACTCCCATTCAATGCGCTACTGTGAAGGTTGCACGTGGATTTCATGTGCAGCACCGGCACTGTGTCAGCCAAGCAATTGTTACGTGAATTTATTGTATTTAAATTTTATATAAATACCACTAATTGAAGATGAAACAATGAACGTGGAAATGATTAAGGAGGGCTCTTACAAAAAACAAATTTGCCATTTGTACGTGTGAGCATAAATTGATGCAAACACATCATAATGGGATTTATATTACAATTTTCCTATTTATGTTTCTGGCTGCGAACAAAATTGGCATGATTTTTCTACCACATGTTTAAAATTACATACATACATATTGATACATAGTAAGTTTGAATAATAAGCAAAAAAAAAGTTTTTTTTTCTTTATGTTCCTCTAAAACATTTTCCATCATCAAGACGTCCGGTGGTGGGAAATATAGCAAAAGTTTTCGAGTGTTTCACAAAGGCCAGCAATTAGATTTTCAACTCGTGATAATCTATTATTAAGCCTAAGTTTTTGCGCATTTTGCTAAAAATACCTCTCTTCATATTTTTCCTATACACGCAATAAGACGATATTAGAGAAGAAAATTGACTCATGTGGTATACATAAACCAGAAGAGGAAAATTCCGCAGAGCTTTTTTCGCTCGCAAATTGTCTAATGGAATTGAAAGAAGAGAAAAAAAAACATAGCAGATGGTATTCGCTTTTGATTTGTACGATTTGTACCTCTTGAGGTCTTTATAGAGATTTTTTTTAATAATTTATAATGTTCTTATGCTCTCTCGATTAATCTTTTAGCTTCTATTTCCCATATGCCAAATGAGCCAGACGGCTCAGACAGAGTTTCCTTAATAAAAAGAATTGAAAGCTTTCAACACTATAAACTTTTGAACAGAAAAAAATTTAATTTATAAAAAGAATTCTATTTACGTGCTGATTAAATTATAAAACAGACGGAAAAGTTTTGTTTTTCCCAAGGTTTCGTGCGCATGTTGTAACTTGACCTGCCAACACTTTAATTCACGTGCGAACTGTACAGAAGTGGAGAGAATTCTATAAATATTGTAAGAATTTTCTCATAACTTCATCAATATTGAGTCGCGTTCGTTCACATCCCCATTGTAGATGGGAAATGAAAATATAATTGCCAAACATAAACATTTGAGCGTTGCCTATTAAATCTCTCCACACAAGAAGCATGCACAATTTCAAGATCTCAAACTGCATGATCTTGCCACATGGAAGATCTTTTATCACGCGCGCAGAGATCGATCCATTGATGCTGGGGGTACCCGCACAGTGTAATTTTCCAATTTGGTAAACTTTCCATCACCACTGTTTTTGTTTGGAAATAAATATACAACAAAATAACGAAAAATAGCAAGAAAACGTGGAGGTAGACTGTCTTTATTGTAGCCATCGATACACATGCTGGCGATTGAGCATTGTAAAGTTTTCATCAACATGAAATTTCCATTGCAAACTCCTTTCTTTTCTTCCTCCTCATCATGTTGAAAAGCAAAACACCCAACAGAAGCGCATCTTGAGCGCACAAAACTTCCCATGCCAAATGCCTCTTTCCGGTTTTTTGAGTTCCTTTTTACCATTTAATCGTGTCTCATATGTTAGAAAGTGAAATTAATTAAAATGCGACAAAGTGTTTTTAATATACAAAATCAATGCTCCACGATTTACTATTAATGCTCATTTCTATATATAAATTTTCTTGTATTTTTGCAGGAGACTGACTGACTTGGGAATTCGAAAGGCCTTATCGAACAAAAATCTATACAAAGAGCAATTTGTGAGGGAGAAGGCGCAAAAAAGGAAAAGTGCGAAAAGTAAGTTTTACTATAAATTTAAATTTTCCATGCCTCACTTGGGTGTAATTTTATGCTTCCAAAAAGCACATAAAATTGCATTTTATTTGATAAAAGTCAAATAAAGGAAGTTGTCCCAGTAATTGAACCAAAAACCAATTAGCTATTCGCGACACTTTGGTATAGCAACATTATTTCAGTTTATAACACCCAATAAATGGCAAAGCGTGAAAATTTTACCTTCATTTCCTGTACATCTTCACTGTGGCAGCCACTAATTGAATTATTTGATAAAATCCCACTGCAATTATGGGTGACAATATGAGTGAAAATCTACCGTGGAACGCCTACAATCTTCAATAAGTTTTTCAAGCCCATTCAATACGCCATTCTTCTACAAACTACCTACATTACATTTTAAAAAAAAATAATATGTATGATCATTGAACGCATTTACGCAAGCACCAATAAAGCGCATTAATCTTTTCCTCTATGCGGAAAATTTATTTTTGTCACTGGCACGTACTTTTTTTTTACATACACACATTTTGCAAAATGCTAATTGCAATGCAATGTTGAGAAAACAATTATTATATAACACGAATGAATCCACGGATGGGCGAATTGCACGGTGCAAAGTGTAAATTAAAGTTGAAATAAAAACGTTTAAAAGTCTGCGACGATATTTTCACGCTTTAGCTTTCCGTTTAATATCATCACCCATATTATATTTACTCATTCCTACTACATATTTACTTTTTCACCAAAAAAAAAAAACAAACGACACACACAAACTGAATGTTAAACAATGCATTAATTCTATGTCAAAAAGCATTCGGCATTTATATGCCTTTTATATGCGGTAAAAAAGTGACACACTTTAAATAAATTTATTATTTACATTTTATTTAAATTTTCTTCCCTCTTTCTCTTTACACCAACAAACACACTTACTTGCCTTACTTGAATGAAAATGTTTGTTGGAACTTTTTGAAGTATCATGAACACATTATAATGGTATGAAAAAAAATGATTAAATATGTCGAAGACTCCGAATAATAAACATTCACTTCACGAGATCATATCAAATAGCTCAAGTATGTAGTTTTTCGTCTAAATTTCATTATTTAATGTCTTTTTTGTCTCAATAAATCATGAAGAAATTCTCATGGTGATGAATGATGCGGGATTAGAAGATAATTTTATAATTTATCCAGAACACATTTAGAAATGATGTGAGCCATTAATATTACATCATTTGTCCACTATTTAATATTTTATAAAATTATGTGATTTTATGTTAAATATCTAATAAATCAAAAACAGAAAAGTATTACGAATTTAACCCTTTAATGACCGAAACTATTAGGTAAGGAAAGTTTAGTCACTTTATTGTGGAAAAATTTCTCATTCGAGGAAAGAATAAGGACGCGGTTAATCTTGTAAAGGCTTGTAAGACAATAAGAAATCATCAAAGAGATTTCCAGAATTTTTCACTGAAATCTGCATAGAAAATCCAGTAAATATTTGACCAAAAATACCAAATATGACGTCACTCTAGGTTTTTGTCTATTCCAAAGCATTAAATAAAAAGATTCCTTGTCAAAAAAATCTTCGACAAAACTTTAGAATTATTCCTGGACTTAATGCTTCGTGAATTAAAAAACACAGTGATGTCATTGTTTACATTTTTTGATTAAATATTTGGCTTAATATGGCTGATAACGCTGGTAACCTTAATGGAAATGGAATATCATATTGGCAATTCCTTATTTTTTGAATGTTCTCTAGAGAATTAATCGTATTCAAATCATCCCGTCCCTTGAATTAGGAGTTTTCTCATACAAAAGTGAATAAACTCCTTTTGAATGAAAAAAGCTCAATCATGTAAAATTTTGCAATAATACCTATCATTTGAGAGTCATTGCTTTTCCTATGAATCTTTGATGATTTAAATCCTTTTGCGATTGTTTTGTGAGGCGAAAAAAACTGGATCAGAATCATTCCAATGACCCTCAAAGGGTTGATCTCTTATATAAATATTTTATCAACTTATCAAAATGGCAATAAATAAATTTTAATTCTTCCACTTTGATTAATCTTTTTCGCTTTAATTGAAAAATTTCAAGTGAATTTCCTTATTTTTTTTGGAAAATTTATTACCTAATAATATTTTTGGGGATTTACACATTTCATCCATTTTACTGAAAGTTTTATTGAATTTTATCTCCATGTATCAATAAAATTATAAGCCATTCACATCTTATATTACAAACCAACTTCTCATGCTGTGCGTAGACCCATAGCATATATCATAGCATAATGAAAAACATTGTTGTGAAAAATGTAATAAAATTAGCATTTTTTTTATTTTCATGTACAAAAAATCACGTATTAAAATTTCACCTCCAAAATATGAATTAAAACTACATTAGTTATTTTTCTAATTTATTTTCTTGTTTTTATTGTGATTATGCTGGATTATGCGAACGATGATGCATTTACATCGTTTACATGAAGTTTTTGTAGTTTTTTTTCTTCTTCTGTCCCGCGAGGCAATAAATTTACTACAACCTATTAATAAATCAAAGAAAATTATTATTTTTAGACGTAATAATTGATTCTACACTGACATGGAAAAGAGAAGACCCTGAGTTGGGCACTTGCGCAATTTCTATCAGTGCCTGACCAACTTTTCAATCATTTAGAGCGTTTCCACCACTCTCGGGAAAATGATCAAAAATTGCCCCATTACAGTGTGCACGAGAGTTCTAACTTAATTTACTCCAATTTCATGCCGTGTGAAGTTATGGAAAATTCTCCGTGCCTTCGAGAGACTATTAAAATGTTTGAATTAAGTAAAATTCTACCTTTCTAGAGAGGTTTTGATAAATTTGTCTTTTCATCTCTACTCTCTGTGTCTTTCGTATAGGGAAACTTTCAAAGCACGAGCAGTATTCATCAACAACATCTTCCACCGAACATATCAACTGTGAAGGGCAAAGGATTTTCTATGAGAAAATGATGCCCCCACTTCATTCGCCATCGGGAGTCATAACTGACTCGCAGGGTCTCATTGTGCCAAAGAAACTCACAAATCCATGCTTGGAGTCGTCGGATCGACAGAATTTACACAGAGAATTGCTCTTTAATCAGAAAATGTAAGAAAATCATTTTTTTTTCTAAAATTTTATTGTAAAAATTATAATTTTTTGTGCTTCAAATATCCTTTCAGAGGGCGAAGTGTTCTGAATCAAAAGTCAGAGCTTCAGCGAGTGCTGGATAAGCAAAAGGAGCGCCAATTTATGGCCCTTCAGCAGGAACAGCAACAGCACAGCAAGCAGGAATCAGGATTGAGTGGAGAACTAGGCAGAGTTATAATGCAACGCGCCCAGAGACTTGAGACGCTGCAGAATACAACGTCTCAATCAGATGAGGAAGATTTGAAGCGAATTAATCCAGAATATGTAAATGCGAGGGCAAAATTGAAAGCCACGAGCTTTGATGGCAAATAGGATGTTTTCGATAATATTGACTTGGATCGATGATTCTTTTTCCTCATCGATTGTATTGCAATTTATCTTTAAAGTTCTTCATTTTTTTTTCTTTTTGTAACCATCTTTATCTTTAAAAACTTTTTGACGGAATCTCTAAAAGTGCGGCGTAGCTCTGTGTTTAATTTTTTTTTATTTTAGCATATAAGTTATTTTAAATAAAAATAAAATTGTATTGTGGATACGAAATGCTTTAAAATATTAACTGATAAAAAAGTGAACCAAGTATATAAATATTTTTTCTTTGTAAGTTATTTCTCGGCGTTATGTGAGCGCTTAAAAATTTACAAATTGATTTAGTTTAAATTTACTTAATATCCTGAACATATAAATCCGATTAGTGCATCATAATCTTGTCTCAAAATACTGTTAACTAACCGAAATATATAACACAACATATTTCTTGCAGAAAAAAAAACAAAAATAATATTGAAGCATTAATAGAGTTCTTTGCAGTGTTTTTTCCTATAATAGAATAGTACAAAATCCTCAGAAGTTGTGTGCTGGAAGAAAATTGATGAAAAAAAAAGAAAACCTTTAGTCTTGGGTAAAATATAGAAATCAATATTGGGAAAGAGATATTTTTGTATCACCTAATAAATATTGAAGAACTGTTAGTAGGTAGTTAAATGTAAAAGATCTCCTCGCGTCAAATTGTGAGGGGATAATTATTTTTTCACAGCAACTACAATATTTACTCTTTAAACCCCAATTGCATGTAACATTGGACTATGACTTGATGAGGAGCTTGAAAAAAAAACGAAGGACATGTGAAATTAGTCTATATATTGAGAAATAAAAAAAACACCATGAGTATTTTGTGTAATAACAGGATATGTAATTATATTAAAAATTAGAATATTGAACAAAAAATGTTTTTATTTTAATATTCTCTCAGCATGGTTCGGAATGGTTTTGGCCTAGTTTTGACGGTCTTGAGAATTTCGTATTCTGAAAGAAATTGATGGTCCTGAAGCTCAGGGAATAATAATCTGGAAGGATTTGCATGAATTTTATTTTTTTTTTGGAGGTAGGTATTTATGCTCAAAGAGCTCAAACATTAATTTTTTTGCGAAAAGAAGCAAAATAGTTTAATAAAATTAGAAATTAAGTAATTTCTCAAAAGTAGAGCTTTTCTTCAAAGTTTTTAGTCAGTTTTCTTGTTTTTTTTCTAGGATTTAGTATTAAAAATTATTTTTGTTGTTTTCTAATGAATCAAAATTGAACCTTAAAATCAATTTTATTGCCATAGTCCTGGATTTCTTGATTTTTTTTTAACTTAAAACTTTTAATAAATAAAATCATGGCTCCAGGATACAGGAAATTCTTAGCTTTTTCTGATATTTTTAAGTTTTTTTTTCCAGTAAAACGATTTTTTTGCATAAAATTGAGAGCGGGACAAAATAAATCATTTTCAATTTGAATCAGGAGAACCTTAGAAAAAAAAAGGGAAATTTAATTCTTCCTAATTATGCCTCAGATAGTTGCAAAGAAAAGTCAGTTATAGATAAGTGAAAGAAAATTGTTGAAAAGAGAGAATCCCCCTGCATAAAAATCCGCATGATCACCAAAATTAAACGTTTAACGATTCCCAAACAAAGACACAATTGACCACTGAGGAAGACGCACAGAAGCGTCGAAAGCTTTGGCCCTAAAATTGAAAGGATGCGTTTAGGTTGACCTACCGTCCCTTGGCTGGCGCAATCGGAAGGAATTTTCCTACAACATCAAAAACTTAAAACATTCCGTCAGATTCCACTTGAGAGTCTTCCTAATTTATTTAAACACATCAGCTTCCAACTAATCAAAAACTTGACTAAATTCCTCAAATTCTCAAGAATTACTTGAGAATACTGAAAATTCTTTTTATTTTTTATTTTAAAGCTTTACGGCCCCAGCCTTTTCAAGCCACAAGGCCAGTGAAAATTCTTAAGAAATTGAAAATTTTAGAATAAGTTATTTTAAATTTTTAGGAATTTTTAAATTCAACAGGATCCAAGGAATCAAGAACTTGAGTGAGCTCCTTAAACTCTCAAGAAAATAACTTAAAAATTCCTTAAAAAATTGATAGTTTTTGAATAATTTTAAGTATTCTTGTGATTTTTGTGCTTTTTGTGCATTTAGGAATCACTCGATAACGGTCATTGCTCGAATTTTCCATTGTTCCCACGCAAACTTCGCGCCATTCGCTTTCTCTCTCAACCTCGTTCAACCACGGATTTTGCATCCCACTCGTTCTTCTGGAAAGTGTGACTGTTTGTTGTTTGAAATATTGGAAATTTTCATTTGTTATTCCGCCAACTTCACACCGTATTTCCTGTTTTTCGCGTGTCCCACAAAGACCTCCAATCAAGCATAACTTTTCAGAACAAATTGATCAAAATTGCGATTTCTTAGAAATTCTTTTTGAATTTTTACATCATTTATAAATAAACAGAAATTCACTCGAAAGCTCAATGAAGTAAATTAGGGAAAGTAGCAGTAAAAGAATGAAAACGTCCAGTGTGCTTGTTGTGGGACACACTAATTCTTTTGACCACACCATTTGCAAAGAGAGAGAAAATTTTTTTCTGTGAAAATCGTAGGAAAAAGTGGATTTTATAGAAAGTGCAGTGAATTTGTAGCAACGTACAATGCACGTGAACAACCCCGAAGCACTAAAGAGCTGGTTAGCAGTTGTTCTGAAGCCACTGTGAGTACCTTTGCGGTGTTTTTGGGGTAATTAGCGCAGATTGCACGATAGGGCGAAAGGGGGCTGCGGAAAATCCTGTTTTGTGCCCCCGAAAGGGAACACGCTGTGGCGCAGAGAGCACCCATGACGGGAGGGAGGTACTCTGCGTCCGGATATAACTATTGCATGGCTAAAAATAGATTCCCTCGTATGCGATTGGGGCGCCCCCCGTGCGTCTCTTTGCCCCCAACCCGATTAGTAATGTATCTCACTTGATTTTTTTTATTACTTTCAGTTGCGACGCTGAGCCGTGTGCCCTGGCGCGCTACGTGTTGGCCCTCCTCAAGAAAGATAAACCCATCCGGGAGCTGACACAGTGTATGACGGAGCAGCTGGATGTTTTCCTCGGTCCTGGTGAGTTGTCATTTGACCTTGAGAATCATTCTCTCCCACTGAGAATGATTCTATAAGTACCCTCCGTGAAATATTTTTGTATCTATTTTCAGAAACAAAACCCTTCTTGGAGAGACTTCTTGCCGCAATTAAGACAGAAGAGTACATAACACAAGCAGGAGCAAGTCCAGCTCCTGCGGCACCTTCACTCCTCCCCCAGGCACCTGTACCACCACCACCCACGCTGGAACCGAGTAAAACAGTCAAAGGAACCCGAGAATGCACCCCACCACTTGATGTGAGTAAAGAATATCGAATTTCCTGACCATTTTGGGCAACAACTCGTCCTTAACCTCAATCCTTCTCTTGAATATTTAGTTGGTATACCACATTCGTGGCCAACACCAAGTATTGTAATCGCCGGAAAAACCGACCACCTCAGATCGGGCTCAAACTTGGTATGAGCACGTTTTAGACATCCCACATTACGAAAATGGTGGTGGAAAATTTTTGATCCTGCCGGCCGTCCTGCCGGCCTCTGGCCCGAACTTTGCTTTATAACTCGAGAACGGTAACAGTTAGAGACTTCCGGTTGGAAGTTTTCTATAGAAATGTGGGTGTAAATTTTCATTTTTTCACATTTTCAAAATCCAAGATGGCCGCCGTTCGCCATTTTGAAACACCGTCAACCACTTCCTTAATAGTTAGAGGTCTGAAATTTTAGTATGTTGTAGGGCTCAGTGAGACGTTTTCATAAACAATTCATACTTGACAATCGGTCAAGCGGTTTAGCAAATATGGCGGCCTAAAGCAAAAAGTGTTTTTTCGATATAACTCGAGAACGGCTTGACCGATTTTGACCAACTTAAGCTCAAATGAAAGGGTTCAAGAAGCCCTACAACTATTTAGAACATTCCAAGTTCCAAAAACATCCGCAAGAGGCGCTAGAATCAAAAACAAAAATTGCCTAATTTTAAGGGGCAATATCTTTGAATCCCCATTATCGATTTCTTTTAAATTTTGATATTTTGTAGCCTGACTCAATATCTTTCACCAGTCCGAAAATGAAGAAAATCTATGTCGCCGTTTAGAAGATATGGCCATTTGAAAAATTCTTGAATTTGAAAAGTTCTAACAACCATATCTCTTAAACGGCTTGTCCGATTTTGCTCAATTTGGTATCAAATTAAAGGTTTTGCAATTCTCTACAACTTTCTAGAACATCAGAAACCTCTAGAACCATTCGTTGAGGACAAAAAATGCAAAAAACTGTTTTGTATATAGCCTATTTTAATACCTTTCTAAAACTAATAAAGAAATTTCTGTAGGTCTTTTAGTACTTGAGATATAACCATTTCTGTCTTTCAAATTGATTAATTTCATAAAAAAAAATCAACTTTGCCTACTAATACTACTCAGAAATTAAATTACAACGCATAGACTGACCCATCCGCGTTGTGGTATACCAACTCTTATAACTGGAAGCGTTATGATTGACTTTTTTCCGGAAGAATAGATTCCTTTCCTGTCTCATTCATCACGAAATTTTCTTATCACTTCTAGTTTTATTTATTTTTTTCATTCACATTTAAAATGATAATTCACGCAAAAAAAAAAAAGAAGAAAAACTAAAAAACATTTTTTTTTTGATAATAAATATTCCAGCAGACTAAGGCCAAAGAGATTGCGGGAGAGAAATTGAGCGATAGTGATATATCCCCCATGCAAATGTCGTCAATTTCCGATGGGAATTTGTCGACGCCATCGGGGCTGAGTACGCAGGAGGCTGCTCCACTGAAGTTCGTACCCGAAAGTGTTCCCCTGAAGGACGTGCCACCACCCAATAAGGAGACCCGGCGTCGACGTGCCTCCATGCGATCTCGCTCACGATCGCGTTCACGTTCCTTTGAGCGCAACCGGAAGTCCCGATCGCGCGATAGACGCCTAGCGGAGCGCGAGAAGTCCGGCCGGCAGTACCGGAAGTCCCCACGGCGGTATGACAGGCGAGAACGCTCCCCGAAGCTGTACGGCGGTCGTGTACGCAACCGTAGCCATTCACAGTCACGCAGTCGATCGGGGTCACCGCGGAAGGTATCCAGGTCAATGTCACCCAATGCTGCGGCGGAGGGAACGGGTGGGGTGCCGAGTAAACGACAGCGATGCAGGGATTTCGATGAGAAGGGTTACTGCATGCGCGGCGAGACGTGCCCATGGGATCACGGGGTGGATCCCGTTGTGCTGGAGGACATCAACAATCCCCTGATAATTGCTCAATCCACGGGGACGCATATGCGTGGTGTGAGTAGTGAATACAACCCCGATGCACCGGATATGTGGACACGAGGTGGGAGCTTTATGGGTCCACGCGGAGGACCCCATCGTGGGGGTCTCAATGCGGGCACATATCCACGAATCCCCGGTGCAAACTTCCGACCCGGTGCTGGTTTTTCATTCCCCCTGAATCCGTCTGTGACAACGCCCCTGCAGCGTGAACTTATTTCCGTACCTGTGGTAGACGCCAATGGCCCCGGGGGGGATGTTTCGGCACAGATGAAGCGGCGCTTTGAGCCCGAAGACACCGTAGCCGTTGCCGAGGGTCCGGCCAAGAGGAAACCCATTGGGAGTCGTCTAGGCCCCCGGATGGGCGGTGGGGGGCTAGGAGGGGGTGGCGGTGGGCCTGGACCCAAGACAAATTGTTCCCTGGAAATTCGCAAAGTGCCACGGGGTCTCAACTCCATTGCCCACTTGAATAATCACTTCTCCAAATTCGGCAAAATTGTCAACATCCAGATTTCCTACGATGGTGACCCAGAGGCAGCCATTGTGACCTTCTCGGAGCATTTTGAGGCGAATGTGGCGTACCGTAGCACCGAAGCTGTTCTCAATAATCGCTTCATTAAAGTCTTCTGGCACATACCGGGGAATAGTAGTGGCGGCAATGCGGATCACAGTGGGAAGGATGAGCAGCCGGGGCATATGCAGCAGCAGATGAATCACCGGAAACCATTCCCACCCAATCAGTATCAAGTTAACAATCTGCCCGCCAACCCTGTGCCAGCTGCTGATCCTAGTCAGAATGCCACAGCCACCCCCGTGGCCTCCACATCATCCGGAGCGAATGCCAGCACCACAACGGTGACACCACAGACTGCTGGTGCAGCAGCAGCTAATGCTGCAGCCGTACAGCTACGCCTCAAGGCGAATCGTCTAACGCGCAATGCTGCCGAATTGCTGCGTAAGAAGCAGGAGGAGAAGGTCAAAGCGGCTGTCCAACTGGCCCATGGGCTGCACAAGAGGAAGCATGAATTGCTTCAGGAATCCCTGAAGCAGATGCGTTCAGCTCTTGAGTTGATGGATCGCGTTGATAGTTCAGATCCACAGAGACCGCGTATGATGCAATCCGTGAAGGATTTGCAGGACACCATTGAGAAGCTGCGTGAAGAGATTGCGGCGGAACAGGCCAAGATTGCCAGTCAAACGCAAAATGTCCCACCGGGACGAAAATCAAAGGAGCAGCATCAGAAGGAGTTGCTCGATGTGGAGTTGGAGCTTATTGCGTTGCAGCAGGAGGGGCAGGATACCACGGCCATCCAGAAGAAGTTGCTTGAGATGCAGCGTACGTACAGAGTGGCACCAGCACGGGCTCACTTCCCCGGTAGGGCACCACGTGTCCGGCCAGCCCCACCTGGGTCCACAAGTGTCGACAGGCGTCCCACAACGCTCTACATAACTGGCTTCCAAGCGGAGGACAGTGATGCCATTTTGGGGCATTTCAAGGTGAGAATTTCAATTTAAAATTTTGTTTGTTTTCAGATTTTGAGCTCAAACATTGTTTAAGTACGTTTTGGGGGATTTTTTAATGATTTTTATTATGGAATGTCAAACGGTTTGAATGAGAAACGTCAAAACTTATTAAAATGACTTTAAACTTTAGAGAAAAAAAAGTCTTCCGTTACAAAAGAAATGCCAAAGTTACCAAAAATATATAAAAAGTTAAAAAAGAGAAGTCAAACTTTAGTAAAAATGTCAAGTTTTAAAAAAGAAATGTCAAATTACAATAGAAATTATAAGTTAGAAAAGATATCAAATTTTATAAAAGAGACATCAAATATTAGAAAAAAGATGTCAAAAGTTAGAGAAGAAACGTCAAATTTTGATAAAAAAGATTCCAAAATCACAAAAGAAACGTCAAACGTTAAAACAGACATCAAGCATTAGAACGAAAACATCAAGTGTTAGAAATGTCAAACTTTAGAAAAAAAAACGTCAAGGAACGTCAAAAGTTTTTACAGAAACGTCAAGCTTAGGAAAAAACGTCTTGCGTCATTAAAGAAATGTCAAAATTAAAGAAAAAGTCATAAGTTTAAAAAAAAATATACAATATTAGAAAAGAGACGTCGAACGTTAAAAAAGAGTTGTCAAACTTAAATTTAAAAAAAAAGTCATAAAAGAGATGTCAAAGTTACAAAAAAAGACCTCAAATCATTAGAAAAGAGAAGTCAAACTTAGATAGAAAACGTAATTTCTTGTAAAAGAAAAATAAAAAGTTATAAAATAATCAAAAAAATTTATAAAAGAAACATCAAAAGTTAGAAAAAGAAAAACGTCAAACTTTAGATGTCAAAGCTACATAACAAACATTAGAAACGTCAAAGGTTGAAACACAAACGTCAGAGGTTAGAATAGAAAAGTCAGGCGTTAGAAAAGATAGGTAAAAAGAAAAAGTTTGAGTAAAAACGTCAAATGTTCGAAATGTCAAAACTATTGTGGTTGAATATCAAACGGTTTTAATAAGAAACATCAAAAGCTATAAAAAAAGACTTCTAACTTAAGAGATGAAAACACGTTTTGCATTATAAAAGAAATGTCAAAGTTACAAAAGAAATATCAAAAGTTAGAAAAAAAATATATGAAAATTTAGAAAAGAGACATAAAACATTAGAAAAGAAACGTCAAAAGTTAGGAAAGAAATGTTAAACTTTGATAAAGAAATGCCAAAGTTATAAAAGAAACGTCAAAATTTGCAAAAGAAACGTCAATCTTTAGATGTCAAAGTAATAAAACAAACATTAGAAAAGAGATTTCAAGGGTTAAAACCGAAAAGGTTAAGGTTTAGAACAGAAAAGTGAAGTGTTCGAAAAGATACGTCAAAAGTTAGAGCAGAAACGTCAAGCGTTCGAAATGTCAAATTCTCCAAAGAACGCAATGCATTTTTAAAGAAATGTCAAATTTACAACAACAAAAAATCAAAACTTAGAAAAGAAATATAAAATTTTAGAAAAGAGACGTCAAATGTTGGGAAAGAAACGTCAAGCGTTGAAAAGGGATGTCAAACATTACAACAGAAAACGTCAAGTGTTCGAAATGTCAAACTTTAGATGAAAAAAAGAAAATAAAAGATCAAACGTCAAACATTAAAAGAGAAACGTCAAACTTGAGAGAATAAATGTCAAACTATTAGAACAGAAAATAATAAATCAAATTTCAACGTATAATAAAAATCATGTTAACTTTTGCAGCACTTTGGGGAGATTACAAAGAACGAATTGGACGTGAGTATTCCCCTTTTGACCATCTCCTTTGCAACTCGTCTACATGCAGAGCAAGCCATGATCCGGGGGAGGATTTTTAAGGAAAAACCTCTCCAGGTGAGCCTTAAAAATTTTTTCAATAAAAAGGGAACTTTTAAGCAAAAACTTGTCATTCGGCAGATCAATTGGTCGCCGAAAAAAGTGGAAATGGACACGCAGAAAGCAGAAGCTGGAGCTGCAGTGAATGCTGAGGCAATGGAATCAGTCGACATGGAGTCTGTGGAGTTGAGAATTGAGGATGAGGAGGAGGAGGAAGATGCCGAATCGGAGGATCGTTCATGGCGTCGTTGATGTGTTTAAAATGAATTTGCTTGAAGCTTTCAAAAAGAAAAAATGAAGAAGAAAAGAAAACTTTAAAAAGTTTTTAAAAGAGAGATCAGAAAAACTGATTTTGCGTATCGTTGTACATTTTTTTTTAACTATAAGTCGTACACATAAGTAATTAATCTATTCTTAAATTAAGTAATTGATAAACACCCATGAATTTCCTTCTCAAAAGAATTTCAAAAACAAACAAAAACATTTTTTATTTAATTCTCAATCAAAAAAATTTACTTTGAATTTATTTTTGCTCCAAGTTTAATTTTTTTAAGCCCTCTTTTACAAGAAAATAGCAAAGAAGATTGTAAGAAAAATATCTTTTGTGTTTTTTTTCTCTTTTTGTGTTTAATACAAGAAAAAAGATATTTTTCCTTAATTAACAGGATTATAATATAATTATGTATAATTTTTAAGTGAACATTTTTCTAAGAAAAAAAAATGAAACAGATAAAATGGAAAAATGAAAATAATAAAAAATATCCCATAAAATAAAAATAGAAATATCGGTGGAGAAAAAAAAAGTAAAAACAAAACACCGAAGAAAAAATAATAAAATAGTAAAAGAAAATAAAAGGAATTTCAAGGATCCGATTAAAATATACAAAGTAATAATTGAGATTAAAAAATGTCTTTTATTTCCAATTTTTAGTGACAATTTTTAAGGATTTTTTACTTTTTTTCTCGCAATTTTTGCGATTTTTGAATTTGGCGCCCTTAATTGTAGTTCCAAAAAGCACAATTTTTACTTTTTGGCGCTGTTTGCTTATGAGAAAATGAGATGGATGCATTTCAACGCTATCCGTCTCCCTCACACAAACAGTTTTTCGCAATTTTCTGGCGTTTTTCACAGAATTTCCCAGCAAAATTGCCTTTTTTGTGATCAGGAAGGGACGCCACGTCGATTGGCATCAAAAATTCCAAAAGTCACGAAAATCCATTTCCGGGAAAAAAAAGTGCGTGTAAAATCCCCAACCGTCAAAATTTCCGCGGGCTCCAAATTCCTCACAGAGAGGCTCCCCGGGGGCCTTGGAGCCCCCAGAAGTACTTCAGGAACTCCAAAAATGCGTTTTACCTCCAAAAAATTGTCGAAAAAAACAAGGAAATCGCGAATTTTGTCTAGATGCAAAAAAAATACGTTAAAGTTCAAAGTTTTCGGCGTAGTACTCCAAATTTTGTGGCGGCAAAGAAATCAGCGCCACGTCGTGGAAAATTCACAAAGTACACCTTTCGCGGTTTTTTTGGAAATCTTTTATTTTAAAAAGAAAAATGTTTTGTTTTATTAAAAATTCAAGCTTTTCTGGTCTTCTAAGGGCTTTTCTGGAACATTTTACGGCTTTTCCTCACAAAAAGCTTGAGAAAATTGCAGAAAACAGCCTGTGAGAACGAGACGAATAGCGAGTATTGCTCTCTTCTCGCTCTTTTTCGTCGCCTGCACCGTTACTTGCTGCAAAAACTCATCATTTTACAGCAAGTGCTGATCTAAGCGACCAAAATCTGTCAATTTCTGTGTGGAAAAAATGAGAGCCTGCTGAAGATTTTTTTTCCTCCAAAATCATGGCAGATTCTGAGGTTTGTATGCCGGTAGTTGATCCGGAAGGAAGCAAAGGAGCCCCCCTTCATGTTAATCCATTTGAATTTCAGCTCAGCAAGGCGTTGAAGGATTTACCGAACCGCGTGATAAATGTTGGCGTGGAAGAGAGAAAAGCCCTGATTGACAATGTTATTCAAGTCCTACCGAATCCTGGTGAGTATCCTCCCACTCTCTGACTTCCGGAGATCCTCTTTAACAGTCCCGGAAGGGGGAAAAGTGCTTTCCGGAGATTTTTCATGTATTTCGCAACATAACCTTAAAAGAAAATCAACTTTCAGGCATAAATACAACGGTTGTGAAGGGGATTTGTCGTGTAGTTGGGACAACGTTGACCAAGTACCGTGATCCTGCATCTCAGGGCCTAATTCGGAACTTGATTGTGGCATTGGTGCAGCAGCACAATGACTGGACACTGGAGCACTTCAATGGGGTCTTCAAGACACTCCTTACGAAGGATTTGGCCTCAGCACCGGCAATTAAGGCTTCCCAGGCTGCTGTGATTGCCCTCACGTGGGCTAATCTGCTCGTAGTTCACCGGAAATGTGACTCAAAGGTCACTGAGACGGAATTCCCGAAGCTCCTGGAGCATCAATCGCAGCTCTACCAACTTGCACTGTCCGTAGCCAATCCCAAATTAACCCAGAAGGCAGATGAACTCCTGGAGCAATGCTGGGAATCAGCAAATGTCTTAGATTCCACGGAAGTCTTGTTGAAAATGGAACCAGCATCGAATGTGATTCTCCTCCTTGCAGCTGCCATTCGTTTCTGTGACACTTTCAATCCCCAAGAGGAGCTCCTGGAGAAGAATAAGGCAAAAGTTCTGGAACACTTCATTAAAGGCTTGATTACCGTGAAGACAAAGCCGAATGTTTACTTCTTCACCGTCTGCCAGAATATCCTGCAATCAATCACAAAGGAAGAATTCCAATCGTCTGTCCTTCCGGCACTTCAGCGTGCAATGCTCAGAAGTCCGGAGATTATCCTTCAGGGCGTGGGGGCGATTGTGCGGGAGGTTGATGTGGGCATGAGTGACTTTGCAATGGACATGGGGAAGACTCTCATTCAAAATCTCTACTCCAAGAACGATGTGACGCGTCAGGAAGCTGCGGATTCACTGAGGTACGTTGCGGAGAAATGCGAGAGCGCGGAAACAATTGAGAATCTCCTCAAGCATATCTTCGGTGTGTGGAATGGCTCCGATGGGAAGATCACCGTCGTTGAGTATCGCATCAATGTACTTCAGGTGAGTACATTGCACAAATTCCTTTAGCCAGTGGCGTAGCCAGGGGGAGTTTTGGGGGTCAAAATCCCCTCCTCAAGCCAAATTAACTTGAGAACAGATTGACCAAAAAATTTAAATTTGCAAAATATCTCATCAAAAAATGAAAAAAAATTATGTCGCCATTTTCGAAAAATTCGAGTTCGAAATTTTCGAAAACTTTGTTTTTGATTTTAGCGCCTCTTGCGGTCATTTCTCGAAGTTGCAATGTTCTAGACATTTGTAGGGTTTCACGAAACCTTTCATTTGCACTTGAGTTGAACAAAATCGGACTTGTAGAACCCGAGATATGACATGCCAACTTTGGAAGGCTATATCTCGAGAACGGATCCATAGATTTTCTTCATTTTTGGCATGGAGCTAGATAATATGGTCAGCTACAATATATCAAAAAATGAAAAAAAAAATTATGTCGCCGTTTTCGAGATATTCATCGAAAACTCATCGAAAATTTTGTTTTTGATTTTTGGCCCCCTAGCGGTCACTTTTGAAACTTCGGATGTTCTATAGAGTTGTGGGGTTTGTTGAGAGCTTTCATTTGAACCCGAGTTGATCGAAATCGGTCAAGCCGTTTTCGAGTTATGGTCGATTTTCGATGAAAAATTGTGGCGGCCATATTGACTAAACGGCTTGACCGATTTTCGAAAATGAGGTATCGTTGGAAAGGTATTGATGGCCCCTACAACATATAAAAATTTCAGATTTTTAGCTATAATAGCGGCTGAGATATAGCGAAAACAAAATTTTGAGGTTATTCAAAATGGCGGACGAAGGGGTGGGGGGGTGGATTTGACATCATAATCGGATTTCTTCAGGTCGATATTTAAACTTTGCCGTTTACCGCAAGTCTCTATCTATTACCGTTCTCTTGCAATTTAAGTTTATAATCCGGCCGGCCGGAAAAAACTTATTTTTGGCGCATACGTTTTTTGGAATGTGGGGACCCTAATTCGTGCTCATCCCAAGTTTGAGCCCGATCTGACGACTTTCGATTTTGCTCGGTACACAAAAGCTGTGTCTGAAAGAAACACAGCTAAAATGTCATGCATAGAAAAACCAATGTCATGCATAAAAAACTTAGGTCATGCATCTAAAAATATGTCATGCATAAAAAAACTTAGGTCATGCATATGAAAAAAAATGTCATGCATAAATTTTTCAATCCCAAATTTAACTTAAAATATCTCCCCCCAAAATTTCGTTCTGGCTACGACCCTGCCTTTAGCAACTTGAAGTTTAAACATCCAATAAACTTTTCTTCCCTGAATGGTTTGATGTGCTTCCCGGAAAGTGCCAAAAGTGGCTGGAAGTTGTGTTGTCACCCTGTCCATTGCATCAGAATGTTTCTAAGGGATCTCAGGAATTTCCTTTACAACACCCGGTTGATCCTTGATGTCATCTTTGGGTCAAAATCTGAGTTGATAAAAATGAACAGATTTTGACCCAAAGATGACATCAAAGATCAGCCGGAAGTTGAAAGGGGAGTTCTTTAGATCCCTTAGAAACTTCCTGATGCAATGAACAGTCTTCATGAATAACTTCCAGTCACTTCGAGCACTTTCCGGGAAGCACATCAAATCATTCCGGGAAGAAAAATTTATGAAATTTTTTTAAAAGGGTACAAACTTCAAGTTTCTAAATTCTTTTTTGCTAAGATATCACAGCTTTGAGAAATGACCACAAGGGGCGCTGGAGGCAGTTTTTTCTACGAAATTTCAAACTAGAATATCTTGAGAACGGATCGATGGATTTTGATCAAATTTTAGAATCATTTAGCTTTGGTCAGGATCTTTATTTTACCTTTTTTTTTTCAGGGAATTGGAAATCTCAGCTACAACGGCCTCCTTCCTGAATCAATGGATTCCATTCTGAGCTTAGTTGTGGATAATTTCGTCAAGATCCTCGAAACGGAGAGTCACGAAAAGATCCTCTGTCATTCATTGGAAATGTTCAGCCTGTGGGCGAGTAATTTCGAAGGGGAACTTCCCGGAAAGATAATCTCAGTCTTCCGGAAGGGCATTGAGGGGAAATCTGTGACGCAAAATGTTCGTATAAGTTATCTAGATTGGCTCCTAGCATGCCTCCAGGGGGGAACGTTGAAGAACGGCGGGGAGCTGATCCCATTTCTGCTGAAGACCGTTGAAAAGGCAGCTCAGAATCCCACGCAAATCCCCGCAGTGACCGAAGGGTTGTGTGCCAGCTGTATTATCCTGCTCCTCGAGAGTCGCCTTGATGAGGAGCAATCGGCCAAACTCTCCACTTTCTGGGGAATAATTCTCGATTTGAATAAGCAGGTGTTCATCACGGAGAAATTCATCGCCAGCGTTCCCGCAGAGACTCTCAAGCATGTTATGTTGCTCATTGAGAAGCTCCTTCTGTATCATTTTGATCGCCTCAAGGGATGTCCGGATGTTCTCTACAGAGCTGCTGTAACATGCATGACAACATCCTCCGTGTACGTGCGGATCTACTGTCAGGCACTCACGCGGAATATTGCAATCAGTGAGAATGGAGTGATGCTTATTCTGGAATTCCTTTCAAAACTAACCACCTACATGGAGACTGCAAAGATTCACATGGATACAGAGGCAGGAGCTGAGGAAGGAAGTATCCCCGTTGCGGCTTTTATTGACACCATTGAAACACTTTGTACATCAAAAGGTGAGTTTCCTTCATTTTTTTCTTAATTTTATTCAGTAGCGTAGCCTAGAAAGGGAATTTTAATGGTCTAAATATTCTGACAATTCAAGAAGTTTAAAATTTGCTTCTTTACAAGTCTTAAAGAATTATTTCCGGCTAAAAATTAAATTGGAAAAAAAATATAAAGGAGCGTAAAACGTTAGAAAGAAAATGTCAAAAGTTAGGAAAAAAACCCCAATAAATGTTAGAAAAAGAACGTCAAACTTTAGGAAAGATACTTCAGAGGTTAGAAAGGAAATGTCATTTGCTAGAACTGTCAAAATGTCAGGAAAAAGACATCTAAATTTACTAAAGAAACGTCAAATGTTAGAAATAGGATGCCAAAGTGTTAGAAAAGAATTATTAAATGTTAGAAAAGAGACATCAAAAGTCAGAACAGTTTCAGATGACAGAAGTTGTCAAACGTTAGAATTACAAATTATCTGACGTTAGTGAAGTCAAATTAAAAAAAGTTGGAAAAATTAACGTCAAGCCGTTAGAAAATAATTACCAATTGTTAGAAAAAGAAAATCAGACGTTGGAAAATAATCTTCATGCAAAACAAAGGAAATGTCAAATGTTAAAAAAATAACGTTTGACGTTAGAAAAGATACATTTAACGGGAAGAAACGTCAGAACGTTAAAATATAAATGTCAAGTATCAGAGAAAAAACGACAAACAATAAAAAAGGAACTTCACACGATTGAAAATCAATATTAGACGAAAGAAAAGAAATGTCCAAGTTTTTAGCAAAAACATCAAATGTTAGAGAAAGTACGTCAAATGTTAAAAATTTTAAATATCAGAAAAGAAATATCTGACGTTAGGGAAGACAAATTGAAAGTTGGAAAAAACGCCAAATCGTTAGAAAATAATTATCAAGCATTAGAAAAATGGAAATCAGACGTTGGAAAATAATTTTTAGGCGTTTCCTCAATTACTAGAAATGTCAAATGTTAGAAAAGTAACGTCTGACGTTAGAAAAGAGACATCTAACGGGAAAAAATGCCTAAATGTAAAAAAATAACTGTCAAGTATAAGGAAAAGGACGTTAGATGATAGAAAAGGAACTTGACACAATTTAAAAGCAATCTAAGACGGTAGAAAGGAAATGTCAAACGTTTGGAAAGAACATTGAACTTTTCTTAACAAAATGCTATAAAAAAAAATATCTAAAAATTAAAAATGAACTGTCAAACGTTAGGAAAAGAAAAACGTCAAATGTCAAATAGTAGAACAAAAACATCATATATCAATAAAAAGATGTCAAATTCTAGAATAGAAACATCAAACTTTAGAAAAAAAACGTCAAATAATTAAAGAGACGTCAAAGAATAAAACGTAACCTCAAAATGTTACAAAAAAGACGTCAAACGTTGGATAAAAGATGTCAAGCAATAAAAATCAAATATCCGACATTACAAAAGAAACTTTAAATATTGGGCCTAATTCAGCGACCAAGAAACCCTTGAAATCTTTAAATTTTGTACTGAAATTTCAAGATTTCAAGCGCATTTCAAGGGTTTCTTGGTCGCTGAATAAGGCCCATTATTAAATAAATCTCAAAATTACAAAAGAAACACAAAGTATTTGAAATGACTTTATATGTTAGAAATGAAACATCAAACGTCAAAATTGTCAAAAACTGCTAATTTGAATGCAAAGACCGTTAATAAGCTTAAATAATCTCAATAGTTAAGAATCGAACGTAGACTATACGTGAAAAATGAACAAAGACGGATTTACAGTCGTTTTTTTAGGTTAATTTTTTTTATTCTTCACCGACGTTTCGGACTGTATGAGTCCTTCCTCAGGGCATCAAATCTATTAGTCTAAATTTTTATAAATCTTTAATTCCAAGTCATTCTTTTGAATTCCTTTTAGTGTCCTTTAGAAAGCCCCTAAAATTAATTTCTAGCTACGCCCCTGAATTTCCTTTTTAATTCATTCCCAATTTAAATGTCTCAGAAGAAGATTCCTAAAATGGGGAAAATCTCTCTTCCAGACTTGGAACGTATTGATGCGGAGAAAGTTGCCCTAAAATGCTTACTCTGTTGCCATCATTCAGCTCTTGTGGGGACAAAGAACAATCTGTGGGAATCCCTCCTGAAAGCAATGAAAGTTGATCCCAAAACACTCGTAACGATCAATGGGGGAAAGATCTTTGAGATTCTCCTTCATAACTATCGAATCACGTCAATGTTTGAGAATTCTGTGGCAACGATAAGTCGCATTAATCCGGATATTTTGCTCCCACAAGTCATGGAGATGGTCTCCTCGGAGCTGGGGTGTGAAGCCATGTCCAATGTGACTGATGATGAATACTTTACGTATTTGACGCCTGAAGGGGAATTGTACGATAAGAGTGTTATCCCCAATTCCGAAGACATTTATCAGGTGTCGGGGATGAAGCGTGAGAATAAGGTTTACAGCTACAAGGAGCAAGTTGAGGAGTTGCAGCTGCGCCGGGAGATTGAGGAGAAGCGTCGCAAGGAGGGTAAGGCAAAGCCAATTCAGCTTACGCCGAAGCAGAAGGAAGCCATAAAGAATCAAACTGATAAGGAGAATGCAATCAGGGCTCGTTTAACTGATATCAATGATCGGCTTTTGAAGTTGATATCGATGATTGAGAGTGTTTCAAAGGGGAATCCCGAGCAATTGGCAACGCACTTTAGTTGCCTTCTGCCGAATATTTTGGCTCAACTGAAGAATCCACTTGCTGCTCCACTTCTCACGAAGCTCTATCATCATTTGCGCCTATCCTGCTTCCCGGAGGCTCTTCATGCGTTGAGAGATTCCCTGGCCGTGACAACGATTCGTCTGTATGAGCCTCACTGTGATCTTCCGGAGAATTGGGTTGAGGCTCCAATCAATGAGAGTGTAGCCACAGTGTTGGCGGAATTGTATTCAGCCATAGCTGAGGAGGAGAATGAGGTGAACGGGGAGACGGAGAATGGGCAAACGGAGGGGATTCTCTCATCTCCGGCTTTTTGCTATGCTTTTGAATTCCTCCGGAAGTGCATGTCAATGCCACCGGTGTCAAAGGATGAGAACTTACTCCTCTATGGGATCCATATTATCAGTCAGCATGCTCAGACACGTGGGGTTAGTGATCGGGGATTAGCTACAGACTACAGGCATCCGAAGTATTTGCCCCGATTGGAAATGATGAGACTCCTTCTCGGGATAATCAGCAAGAATCGTGGAAGGGTTCAAACTCAGGCTGTTTCAGCTCTTCTCGATGTGGCAGAAGCCTCCTCCGGACGGGAGTACTGTGCAAAACCAACACGGGATGAGCTGGAACTTCTCCTGAAAGCCATTGAGAATAGCACAGAGGCCATACGAGATGTTGCCTTAAGGGCTCTTCTTATTCTCGTGGAAACTTTTGCATCCTTTGAATGTGATCCTGATCTCCATCGTCGGCTCATTTGTCGCTTGTGGATTGCAAAGCACGACATAAGTGATGATAATCGTGGATTGGCTGAAAATCTCTGGACTGCATCGCACTTTGTTCTCCCAAAGGATGTTACGAGGTATCTCATGAAGGATGTCATTCATCAGGAGTCTTGTATTCAGAAGGCAACGGCTAGTTCTCTCGTGTCAATCCTGGCAGAAGACTCTGAGCCTCTTCAGGAGATCCTTGATCAACTTCTGAGCATCTACAATGACAAACTAGCGATGATTCCGCCGAAACTCGATCAGTTTGATCGGGAAATTGAACCGGCTATTGATCAATGGGGACCAAGGCGTGGTGTGGCTTATGCTCTGTGCCAGGTATCGCAGTTCTTCGATGAGAAACAAGTCTTCTCGACGATCCAATTCATGGTTTCAAAGGGCCTAGGTGATCGGGATGAAATGGTGCACAAGGAAATGCTAGCAGCTAGCTTGGCAATTGTGGATAAGCATGGAAAGGAGACAATTGCTCGCCTGCTTCCCGTTTTTGAGGAATTCCTCGATAAAGCTCCCAATTCTAGTCGCTACGATAACATCCGTCAAGCTGTTGTTATTCTCATGGGATCCCTGGCAAGGCATTTGGAGGTAAATGATGAGCGTATTCAGCCAATTGTTAAGAGACTCCTTGCTGCTCTTGCAACGCCATCGGAAACTGTTCAGGAAGCTGTAGCCAGTTGTCTGCCACACTTGATTCCCTCCGTGAAGGATGAAGCACCGCAGATGATTAAGAAGTTGCTGCATCAACTTGTCAAAGCGGAAAAGTACGGAGAAAGACGTGGTGCGGCCTATGGAATAGCGGGAATTGTCAAAGGATTGGGAATTATTTCGCTGAAGCAATTGGACATTATGACAAAGCTAACAAACTACATTCAGGACAAGAAGAACTACAAATCCCGCGAAGGAGCTCTCTTTGCCTTTGAGATGCTCTGCAAGACACTTGGGAGGCTCTTTGAACCCTACATTGTGCACGTTCTCCCATTCCTGCTTCAGTGCTTCGGGGATTCATCGCAATACGTCCGGCAGTCGGCTGATGATACGGCGAAGGTTGTGATGGGAAAGTTGTCGGCTTATGGTGTTAAATTGGTACTTCCGGCACTTCTGAATGCCCTCGATGAGGATTCGTGGCGCACAAAGACAGCTTCCGTTGAGCTACTCGGTGCAATGGCTTACTGTGCCCCTAAACAGCTATCATCCTGCCTCCCAAGTATTGTCCCGAAGCTCATTGAGGTTCTCAGTGATTCACATTCGAAGGTACAAGAAGCCGGGGCAGATGCCCTCCGTGTTATCGGGTCGGTAATAAAGAATCCCGAAATTCAGGCGATTGTACCCGTTCTCCTGCGCGCTCTTGAAGATCCGGCAAATAAGACTTCGGCTTCCCTTCAGAGTTTACTTGAAACGAAGTTTGTTCACTTTATTGATGCTCCGTCGTTGGCTCTCATTATGCCCGTTGTACAGAGAGCCTTCATTATGCGATCTCCGGAAACGAGAAAGATGGCAGCAAAGATTATTGGGAACATGTATTCGTTGACTGATCAAAAGGATCTAACGCCGTATCTTCCAAACATTATTCCCGGTCTCAAAACTTCCCTTCTGGATCCTGTACCGGAAGTGCGTGCTGTGTCAGCTCGGGCTCTTGGGGCAATGGTACGAGGAATGGGTGAATCCTCCTTTGAAGATCTCCTTCCGTGGCTTATGCAAACGCTGACGTCTGAGAGTAGCAGCGTTGATCGATCTGGAGCAGCTCAGGGGCTTTCGGAGGTTGTTGGAGGGCTCGGAGTTGAGAAGCTGCACAAATTGATGCCTGAAATTATAAGTACAGCTGAACGCAATGATATAGCTCCGCATGTCAAGGACGGGTACATAATGATGTTCATCTACATGCCAGCTGCTTTCCCGAGTGAGTTTACACCGTACATTGGACAGATCATTAATCCAATCTTGAAAGCTCTAGCAGATGAGAATGAGTACGTGAGGGAGACAGCACTAAAAGCTGGTCAGAGAATCGTCAACATGTATGCAGAATCGGCAATTGCACTCCTTCTTCCGGAACTGGAGAAAGGGCTCTTTGACGACAACTGGCGCATTCGCTTTAGTTCTGTTCAACTCCTTGGGGATCTGCTGTATCGTATTTCGGGAGTTTCGGGCAAGATGACAACTGAAACAGCCAGTGAGGATGATAACTTCGGTACAGAACAATCGCATACTGCCATCATTCGATCTTTGGGTGCGGAGAGGCGAAATAGAGTTCTAGCGGGTCTCTACATGGGTCGTAGCGATGTCTCCTTGATGGTACGTCAGGCTGCTTTGCACGTGTGGAAGGTTGTTGTGACAAACACCCCACGTACACTTCGTGAAATTTTGCCAACACTCTTTGGGTTACTTCTTGGATGCCTTGCCAGTACAAGTTTCGATAAGCGTCAAGTGGCCGCGAGGACTCTTGGGGATCTAGTAAGGAAACTAGGTGAACGAGTTCTTCCCGAGATAATACCTATTCTCGAGCGTGGATTGAATTCCGATCAAGCTGATCAACGCCAGGGGGTGTGTATTGGTTTATCCGAAATCATGGCGTCCACATCAAAGGACATGGTACTTACATTCGTAAATAGTCTCGTTCCCACGGTGAGACGTGCACTAAGTGATCCTGTTTTGGAGGTACGAATGTCCGCTGCAAAGACATTCGATTCACTCCATGCAACAGTTGGCAATCGTGCCCTCGATGACATCCTACCGTCTATGCTGAATGGACTCAGTGATCCAGATCCCGTTGTGGTTGAGTGCACACTTGATGGCCTACGTCAAGTAATGGCTATAAAGTCACGCGTTGTACTGCCGTATTTGGTGCCACAACTCACTGCAACGCCTGTCAACACGAAGGCTCTTTCAATCCTTGCTTCTGTTGCCGGTGAAGCTCTGACGAAGTTTCTGCCTAAAATTCTCCCAGCTCTCCTTACGGCTCTCTCATCGGCCCAAGGGCAGCCTAATGAAGCTCAAGAGCTAGAATACTGCCAAGCTGTTATACTGTCTGTGAGTGATGAGGTTGGAGTACGAACGATTATGGATACGCTCATGGTATCGACCAAGTCTAATCAGACTGATGTTAGGAGGGCTGCAGCAACACTCCTTTGTGCTTTTTGTACTCATTCTCCTGGAGACTACAGTCAGTACGTTCCACAACTACTGCGTGGTTTACTGCAACTGCTAGCTGATACAGATCGGGATGTACTGCAGAGATCATGGGAGGCTCTCAATGCTGTTACAAAGACACTGGATTCAGCACAACAGATTGCTCATGTTTCCGATGTAAGGCAGGCTGTTAGATTTGCAGCGAGTGATCTCAAGGGGGAAGAGTTACCGGGTTTCTGCCTACCTAAAGGCATCACCCCGCTCCTGCCGGTTTTCCGTGAGGCCATACTCAATGGTTTACCGGAGGAGAAGGAGAACGCAGCTCAGGGGTTGGGAGAGGTGATCTCATTAACATCAGCGGCATCCCTGCAACCGTCAGTTGTTCACATCACGGGTCCACTTATCCGTATTCTAGGCGATCGCTTCAATGCTGGCGTCAAGGCGTCCGTGTTGGAAACACTGGCTATACTACTGCGAAAAGTGGGGGTGATGCTGAAGCAATTCCTGCCGCAGTTGCAGACAACATTCCTCAAGGCCCTACACGATCCACATCGCCTGGTTCGCATTAAGGCGGGGCACGCCCTGGCTCAGCTTGTTGTCATCCACACGCGGGCTGATCCGCTCTTTACGGAAATGCACACGGGGATCAAGGGGAATGATGATTCAGCTGTGAGGGAGACAATGCTGCAAGCCCTGCGGGGGATCACCACACCGGCTGGGGACAAAATGACGGAGCCACTGCGAAAGCAAGTCTACACAACGCTCGTTTCCATGCTCAACTTCCCCGAGGATATTTCCCGTAGTGCTGTAGGTGGTTGCCTAGGGGCCATGTGCAAGTGGTTAACACCTGAGCAGCTCGATGATGCACTGCTGGGACACATCCTGAATGAAGATCATGCAGAAGATTGGGTACTACGGCACGGGCGTACGTCGGCACTCTTTGTTGTGCTCAAGGAAGCTCCTGAGGTGGTTTATGTGCCAAAATATGAAGCCAAAATATGCAAAGTTATCGTGAATTGCATCACATCCGATAAGATTCCAATTGCATGCAATGCCGTACGCGCTGCTGGCTACCTACTGCAGTACTGCATGAATGCCGGGAAGCCCCTACCGCAGCCAATCTTGGGACCATTTGTACGCGCCATGAATCACGTGAGTAACGAAGTGAAGCAACTTCTGGCCAATACGTGCAACTACCTGGCGAAGGTGGTACCGGCGGAGAACACTCCGCCTGAGTTTCTGCGCATCCTCATCCCAATGCTGGTTAATGGCACAAAGGAGAAGAATGGGTATGTCAAGTCCAACTCAGAGACAGCTCTCATTGCCATGCTGCGTCTGCGGACGGGCGAGGAGACGCATCAGAAGTGCATGGCTTTGCTGGAAGTGGGGGCCAGGGAGTCTCTCAGTGAGGTCGTGACGAAGGTGCTGCGCAAGGTGGCTCTTCAGCCGATTGGTAAAGAAGAAGACCTAGACGATACAATTCTGTCTTGATCACAGTTCAATGCAAACGGGATCATCAGTGACCACACTCAATGTATTTTACAGTCAATCCATATTAAGTCGATGTGTCTAATTTCAATAAAAATTTATTATTATAATCTTAAAAAAATACTGGGAGTATTTTATTTTCTTCCTTGTTTATCATACACCGATTTTTTCAAAGGTTATTTTTTTGTCTTTTGATCAGAAAATTTGGCTATTTGGTCAAGAAAATATTTCACTTTGATCAGGGACTGTATTGTCTAAAAGTGAAAAACTCTCGTGATAAACTCCCGAAGGTTTGATCCTTTAAGAAAAATAATGCATCTGTGATAAACTCCTGTAAGATTTTTCCGGTTTTCACGTTCCTTTTGTAGCACCCGACTCACTATCCAGCGAATATTAACCTAGCTCATAGAGTGAGTACCCTTAGATTGGCGGTAACTGTAACGGCTGCCCTTCCCTCGGCAACGGCTTCTGCCCCCAGGTTACAAACCCTCAAATAGGTGAGAGAGAGTACGAGAATCCTCAAGAGAATATAGGAGAGCACTGAGAGAGTAATTATATGAGAGTAGTAAAGAGGGATGATGAGAGTAGAATTAGTAGGAGCTCAGCCTTGTGCGGGTATGGCTGCGCAGTGAAAGTGCTCTGTAGATTTAGTTGAGGACTACGAGGGTGGAGGTTACTGGGGGAGTTGACCAGAGTCCTGTGGCGTCCTCCTATTCAGGGCGCCACACTTTTAAAGCGCTAAAGCCTTCAGGAGTTTATCACGGGAGTTTTTCAGTCTTAGAGAATTCATGCCCAGGAGAATTTTTTGATCGTTTTTTGATAAAATTGAACGATTTTTTGAATTTTGGATCAAATTGGAATACTTTTCTGACCAAAAATACTAATTTTCTGAACAATAGATTGTATCCTGATTGTCCTTGTTATGCATACAACTCTAATAAAAATTCAAGGTCAGTATTATCCTTTATTCTTGTACAAATTCTACCTACTCAATTAATAAACTAACTTAGAACTATTTTCTAATTTATTTTACAGGGTGTTCCAATGTACGAAAAGAACCATTTAACAAAAAATTAACCCATTTCTGTCGGAAGCGGCATTTATGATAAAATTGAAGGAATAAATTTGTTTGGGGTATGTACTTATTTTATATCGTTTTTTTAGTTAATTTTTTTTAGATATTTCTCTTATTAATTCAATTATTCTATCTGGAAAAAATTACCTATTTTCATTTTTTATTATTCCGGAAGCTTTAATTGTAAATTCCGGAAGCTAAATTTTGCAAATTTTTAAATTCTTTTTTAATATTTTGAGAATAAAATCTTATTTTGCGTTTTTTTTTTAAATCTCAGAATATGCTGAAGGTTAAACGGAATCCTTTCGAGGACATCTGTTTGAGGATAAAATCGATGTTTCCGGAAGTCTTCAAAGAATATCAGCTAAAAAAAATCCAATAGAGGTTAATAAAAAAACGGAAAATCGAAAATTTTCGAGTTGGGATTTTTTTTTGTTAAAAATGTCTAATTTGAGCTTAAATGAACGCATAAAAAATATCTTTAGTTCAATCAGCTAGCTAGATTAGTCGCGGACCTGAAAGGGTTAATTATGTTTGTTTTTTAATTAATTCTTCTTTAATATTTAATTTATCTAATAAATATCCAATTGAATTTAATGGGATAGATTCTCATAGAAATCTTTTCTTATCTTACAATTCGTCAATTATAAGATTTTTTTTTAATTCAGGGAAAAATCCTTTCAGATTTTGACATTTTATTTGTTTCTTTAATCAGGTTTTTGAAGGAAAATGTTTTCTCCAGGACTGCTTTAAGGATTTTTCTGAATATTTTCTGGAACAACAAATTCAATCTTAAAAGAACTTTTAAATTGTTAGAAAAGAAAAGATTTTTATCAGAATAGATTCCTAATATTTTTGTTTTCAAAATGGCGTCATTTTTTTCTAATGACCTTAACTTATGTTTGCATTTATCGCAAAAAACTCTTCTGGATAGATTTTGATTAAAAAAAATCACAGCTAAAATTGTGGAAATGGTCTTCAAAATACAAAGAAATGTTTAAGGTCGATTCTGATAAAAATCTTTTCTTTTCTGTTCTAACTCTAAAAGTTGTCGTAAACTTCTGACAGATGGTGTTTTGAAATCGTTGTATTGTCGTTTTCTATATAAAAACAAAGAATTTGTTATTCCGGTTATTCCAAAAAAACGCAAAAAACATTAAGAAATGTCTTTGAAACCCCAAGGAAGAATAATTTTCTTTCAAAAACTCGATTAAAGAGATAAGTAAAATATCAAAATCCTTGAAGATTTTTCCTAGAATACTAAAAATCTTACAACTTACGAATTATAATAAAAGAAAAGAAAAGATTTATATGTATCAGAATGCACCCTTTGTTAGAATTAGAATAATTTTCTTTTTGAATCATTGAGCAATCTTTGAAAGAATTTTAACTTCAAGATATGTATCTCACAATCACAAACTACATAAATATAACAATTCCTGATTGATTCCTTAAAAAAACATTTTTTCGATAAAAAAAACTCTCATTGTCCTGAAACTTTCAACCGACAAAAATGGGTTAATCAGATCAATTGAAACACCCTCTTCATCATTAACAAAAAAAAATGAATATAGAGCTAATGCACAGCACTGAATTTGATGAGCTAACTGGTTTGCGGAGGTTTCTTCCACCCACCAAAAGCACGTTCCAATTCCTTAGCAACGGCAAGACAGAGATGATCCTGCTGCGGGCTGGCGACAATTTGTACACCAACGGGCAAGTTGTTCTTGTCCATGCCCACCATAGCATTGGTTACGGGAAAGCCGAGCGTATTGAAGACCATCATGTAGCTCGTGTCGAGGAGTTTGTGGAAGATGCGATAGTGGTAGTGAGCACTTGTTGGGAAGGATGGGTAGATGAAGACCCCATTTGTCCCAAGGAGCTGTACAAAGTGATTCTTGAGCTCCTTGGCGATCCCTTCGAGTTGATCATGACGCCTCTGTGGCAGGGATGAGATGAATTTCTGCAGGAATCCAATGAGAACGGAACTGAAGATGTGATTGGAGCACCCAAAGAGATATTTCAGCCACTCCACGGAGAGCTTCTTGCTCTTCTCCGTATCCCATGATTGGTTGTAAATTGTCTCAATATTCTGTATCCGCAGCAGCTGGGAGACGGAGATGTCAAAGGACCACTTGAGGAGGTCAATGTGAACTTTTTGGGCATTAAAGTGTCGTGCCACCTTGAGGACGGCCTGCTGCATGTCAGAGGTGAGAGGTCGTGTGAGTCCTGATGGTCCATCGCTGTCCATGTAGTAGTAGTTGATGCTCTTCACATCAACGGGCTTGTCAATGTCCACAGGAGGTCCTTGGGGGTCTCTCATGCATTTCAGTAGGAGGGGTAGATCCACAGCATACCTGGTCATTGGTGCAATTGTGAAATAATCTCCCCACCGGGGATCTCCACTTGTGGGCACATGTCCGTATGGGGAGACAAGGAAAGGTGTTGGTTTGTGCCCAAAAACTCCCGTATACATGGCAGGAAGTCGTGCAGAACCACCAATATCCGACGAAAGACTGAGGAGGGATGCTCCAGCTCCCAGGAGACTTGCCTCACCACCACTAGATCCTCCAGGAGTTCGTCTCAAATCATGGGGATTCCTCGTTGTGCCCGTTATTTTGTTGTACGTCTCCCACAGCATGCAGAGTTCAGGAGTATTGCTGACAAGGAGGAAGATTGCTCCACTTTTTCGCACCTGAGCCACACTAGGGGCATCCTCCATGGCAACGCGTTGCTTCTCAAAGCGTAACCCAGCCTGATTGGACATCCCCCGAAGACCGATACTCTCTTTAACCGTGACAGGAACTCCCAGGAGGGGAGTTTCGTGCTCAATTTCCTCCGTGGATTTTGTGGTTGTTGCGAGGAATTCATCGACATTTTTTGCTTCCTGAAGTGCCTCGTCGAAGCGCTCCTGGACAATGGCATTGAGCAAATGATTGACTTGCCTACAGCGATCAACGTATGCCTTTATCACGTGCTCACATTTGATCTACAACAAGCGGGAGAGAAGCAGCAAACAGGTAATGTTAGGAAGATAAATTGGCGTGATAAATCTCCTTGAGCTTTGCTCACCTGCCGTTTGCGTATCATTTGTGCCAGATCAACTGCCGGAATTTCCAAGAGGTTGCTAGACATGCATGGTATCTTCTGCCGGGAAATCCTCAGTGTCTTAATCCAGCTGTACGGAATGACGAACCAACTCAGCAAAACTATTGCTCCTCGCAGCATCCTCCGCATTATCCAACTCATGGTTCTGCGCAGGGCACATGTGAAAAAGGTACAAGAAGATGCTTTTATTGTACATTGTAAAAATACATCAATTTATGGATTTTTTTTCTGGTGATAGGGGTAACTGGGGTAAAATGGTGAATTTGAAAAAAAATAAAAATTAATAACTCAAGAAGCAGTGGGAGCTAATCTGTCTAATTTCGTCAGTAGTTGCACTACCTACCCCTGCCTAAGCCTAGAAAGTTTCATAATAATTGATCCAATATTTTGGCTTTTATTTGAAAAACAAATTTTTCGAACCTCAAAGTTACTCTGACCACTCAACTACAAATTCAGTTTTGACGAAATTCTCTGCAATATTTTTGATCCAAATGCATTTTTAGACAGAGTAACTATTGCTAAACACGAATCTAATCTGAATTTTCCGAAAAAATTTTCCGAGTTTTCCCGTAAAACACTGATAGTAAAAAGTACCGCTTGGGGCAAAATGGTGAATTTGGTGTTTTTTTAAAATAACTTTTTAAATTTTTGAAAAAAATAATTTCCCTTAATTAGTATAACTATTATATACAATTTGGGATGTTTAATCACTTACTATTACCAATTTTTATAAACTAGAAAAATAAAAAAGGCAATTTCTTAAATTTAACTTTTTTTTTTAATTTTTTGTATTTTTTATATTAAAAAAAGTTTTAATTGGTACACAAATCTCTCATTCTCAATAGATATTATAGTGCCTTGCTAAAATAATTTCATTAAATTAAGATTAGCGAATAAAAAACGCAATTAACCGTTTTACCCCAGGATTTTTGGAACAGGCAAATTTGGAAGGGTTTGGAAAATGGCCTGAAAAAGCATTTTCCCGTTGAGATAGAGAAAAATCGTCTGAGACAAAGTTGGAGCCCGGAAAATTTCCTATAAGATAGTCGTCATGGGAAAACTCAAATATTTCAACGGAATTCCGGAAAAATTATCCCCCAAAAATTCACCATTTTACCCCAGGTTCCCCTATAATTTACAGGCCCTGCGTGTGAATGAAAAGAAAAAAATTTGCTTGATTTCTCGAATGAAGAAAGCTACAAAAAAGGTCTCATAAAAACATCCAAATATGTGATCACAACGAAATGAAGATAAAAAGAAGAAATTCATGGGACCATTTACAGGTATTTTGTGACTTTTTTCTCAAACTACTAACACGACACTTTTAATCCTCCATCAATGAACCAACTTTTCTTCTTTAATCCTCCTTTTTTTCTCAACAACAACTATTAAATTTTTTCTCCAATCCCATTTCACATAATTTGAAACAATTTAAATAAAATCACAATTTACATAGTTTTTTTTCCATTGAAGTCGTTAAATGAAAATAAAATGAAAAATCATTCTCCAACAAGTAGATACATTATGTACAATTAAAGACGATGCATTTGCAAAGTGAATAAAATTGTACATAGATAGGTACCTAAAGTCGCGACCCGAACACAACAAGTACTTTATTGTTTGCTAAACAAACATGCACTTTGCTTGAACAGTAACTTCATACTGATTTGATTGCTACTAAATACCACCGATCGGTGGCGATTTCAACTCCATATCAACGTAATTCTGAAGCGTGAATGTGTGCGATCAAAAAAGTATATAGAGAAGCTACAACCGGTATTTTATAATGCTCACATAAATCCCACATTTATATGTAGCGTGGACTTTAAATGAAAAATCATTCATGCAACCGCGGCTTTTTATGTTTATTTTTTCAAAAAAGATATTTCGGGTTCACGTAAAAAAAATTACATATTAAGATTGCAAGGGATGTAAAAGTAATCGGACTGCACTTGTATGTAATCCTGCTATGTATGTAGGTATTCATAGAAAGCCAGATTTTAAAGGAAAAGAGAAAAACTAATAATTAATTTCACACAAAAATTTAAAACATAAATTCTAATAAAATATTCTTCAGTGGGTTCAATGTTGAAAAAATTAATAAATTCTTAACTTCTTGAAATGAATTAATTTGGCAATAAGATTAAATCGTTTCAATGAAATTAAGATGTTTTTTTTCTTATAAAACACGATAAATAATTTTTTAGAATAGTTTAATTGTGAGCTTGCTTTAGTTAACCTTTTATTCGTCTTCTTTTGGGTTAAACGTAGACCCAAATTTGAAACATTTTACTTTCTCGAATTTGAATGAATTTAATTTTCTTTTTCAAATTAAAAATGCATTAATTTCACAAAGAAGCCAAAGAAAATGTTCTAACTGAGAAATATTTTCTGAGAGCACCCTAAGAATAAATATCGTGTTAAAAAGAACACGTGGACGCGAAAGGGTTAAAAAAAAGAAATTATACTCCGATTTTTTTTTGTAAAATATTATACAGGGTGGCCAGAAAATAAGGGCATGATTTTAACCGCGAATAACTTTTAATTTGCGTGAAATATCTGAAAACTTCTACCGCCAAAAAATGCGTAAACTCAAAAAGTTTTATTTGCTTTTTATTTCAAGGCAATCTTAAAAACTGTAGTCGCTAGAGTTTAATTTTGTATGGAAAACGTGGATTCCATGTCTGTTGATTTTTATTAAACCCTCAAAACGATTCTAAAATCTTTTAATGAATAAAAATTAAACTTTTGATTAAAAAATGCCTTTTCTGATATTGTGTGTCCAAAAATTCAAGCATTTTATGAATATTTCTGAATTTTTTTGGAGGTGAAAACCAAATATATTCGCGGAAACATTTTTTAAGAAAGCGACTAAGCTAAAAAAGCAAAAGAAAAAAAGATTTTGAGTTTACGCATCTTTTGATGGCAGAAGCTTTCAGATACCTCATTTCAATCAAAAACTATTAGCTGTTAAAATCGTGACTAAATATTCTGGTCACCCTGTATTTAGAAAAAAATTTTTAGTTTAATAAATATGTTAGACAAATATTTAATAAGTTCCTAAAAATTTTTATATTTTTAAATTGTTTCAATAACTTTGAAACACAAATTATCTCATTCAGCTTTTTTAATGGAACTGGAGAACTTCGGCAATTTTTCAAAAATATTTTCATAAATATTTTTTCAGAGAAAAGTTTTTGAAAAAAAATGAAACGGATCCGACGGATCGAATATTTTAGAAAACGTGTCGAAAAAATTTTTGTGAGAAAACAGTGATCAATAGTCAGTCACAGAATCCTTCATTATTACCTTTTAGGTACCTACCTACTTAAAAAATGATAATGAGGTATTCTGAGATCGGTAAGGTAATTAATTCTTAATTTGTCCTTTTAAAAACTGACCAGTAAAAGACTAATTAATGATAATCCTTATTGCTTTAAAATGACCATAATTTGTAATTATCCTTTCTACCTAATAATCATACCTCGTTATCCCTTATTCCTATCTCTTTTTTCTTGAACTCTTACAAGCCATTCAGCCCTATAAATTGAGCTCCTGGCTAGTTGGAAAATCAGTCAAAGTTCTACATTTGCCCTTGCAACATCTATTGTGAGAATTATTTTTTTTATATTTTGGCAGTATTTGGATTTAAAGAGTTTAAAAATGAAAAGGCCAAGGTGTGATATTAAAACCACGGTCGTCACAAAGAGTGTAGTGACGATCGTAATCGACGATTCTGAATCTGAATGTGATTCTGATACCAGCCCCAGAAGAAGCTCCACGCCGCAATTTCGATCCGTGGGAGTTCAGACGGATCCTGAGGAACCTGCACCGAAGAGATCAAGATTGGCGATGCACTCTCCTTTGCCTAAAAACAATGAAGACGACGACTCCAGCTCATCTTCAGATGAGAGCAGCAGCAGCAGCGATGAAGACGACCTTCGTCACAGAAGTCGTTCCTCTGATAAGAACGTGGGCTACTCGCTGATAGGAACACGAGGGCAATTCGAATTGGAGGAGGATTTGTCAAGAGAGCGTATGTATGATACGGAGACGGACACAGAAAGTGAAGATGAATCATCGGAAGAGGAAGACGATATTCAGGATCAGCGGAACTTAACATTATCATCTGCGAGTATTGAGACAAGTTCTGAGTGCTCCTTGGAGTTTTCATCAGGACCAGAAGACCTGAACACATCAGATGAAGTACAACTAATACTCAGCAGCGAAGGTGAAGCCAACACCAGAAGTAGTTCTGCAATAAATCCGGAGATATTTATGCAGCCGCACAGTTACCATCTACCACCTCCGCCTCCACCGCCTTTTCCACATATCCTTGTCGTGGATCCGCCTCATTTTTACAACGCTCCTCCATGTCCTCCTGAATTTGGCGGAAATCTCCCTTTAATCTCTTTTCGTCATGTACCCGTTACGTATGCTCCCGACCCTTTTGTTCCCTCCTTTCCTCATACTCAACCAATGTTTATGCCTACCATGCCCTACGATCACTTTGGCCCCTTTCCACCCGAAAGATTGTAATTTTTTCTTAAAATTTTGTACAAATGTTTAATTTTTCTGTAAAGAATTTGTTTTTGTGTCATCAATAAAATTAAAAATTTTATAAAAAAATTAATATTTTTAAATTTATCCTTCCTTTCTTCATAATTCATCGTTGGTCGTTTTGTCTGCTCAGTTGGCTCGTCGGAACTTTCGCGGAAGATCAAAATTTTTTTTCAGATATGAATGAAAAGAGAGAAGGTAAGATTGAGAAAAAAAAAGAATAAAAAAGAAATGAAAAAAAAAAACAAAAAAGAAAAGAAAAAAAAAACAAAAAAGAAAATGAAAAGAAAAAAACACAAAAAAGAAAAAACATACAAAAAAAGAAAAAGAAACAAATCAATGAAAGATAATAAAAGATGAAAAAATAGAAAGCATTTCCTCAGATTTTTATCAATTTTTTAAATTTTAGTTACTCATTTTTTTTTAAAAATAAAACTTTTCTTTATACAATTGAATTCACACCAAATTAACGCATCAAAATTGATTTAATGTTAGGCTGAAAACTTTTTAATTAACTCATCACTTGTTTATTCATACCGTACAAGACAAGAAACCGGGCTTATGAATTCAATATTATTCGCAACCTTCGCAGAAATTTGAGGTGCAAAGAAAAGACATAAAAAATAACTTGGTCCATGGACTTGATCGTGTACTTATTAATCTTTCATTTGTTATTTTGCACTCGTGCCTTTTCTGACCCAAAGAAAATATCTAAAAGGCTTTTTTTTTTCATTCAGTGGGCAGACTGGCAAAAAAAGACGCCAATTCAAGTCAAGGTATTGACCATAAACTAATTTTAATTGAATAATTAGACAAAATAAAAGAACTTGACGTGGAAACATTTGAGAATGTTTTTAGGAAAAAGTCAAGATTTTTACGGAAAAACTGGGAATTTGATCATTTCTTGTTTAATTTTTTTTACAAAGAAGCTTTATATTGCAATTAAATTTATTTTATTATTATGAGAATCATTTGTTTAAAAGGAATTGATCGTAAAAAGAGGAAAAAAGTTAGGATGGTGGAACAAAAATTCATTCGTTCTTGTTTCTTGAAAGTTATCTAATCTCTTTGAGAAAAACTTCATTTTCTGCGGCTTATTTGATGAACAAATGAGAACCAATCGAGATACATTAAAAATGTTGAAATAAAATCATAGATTAGTTTATTTGCATAAATTGCATTTATTGCAATTTCGCAAAAATCTCCCAGAATATAAAAGAATTAATTTTTTTTGTATCTTTTATGGCGCCTCTAAAACAAAACTGTTGAGTAAAAGGGTGCGAATGATCGTACAGCGATCATTGAACATGATAAATAAATTGCGTAATTTATTCATCTTCTCTTTTTTTTTTTTTTTAATCAAACAAAGGTGCGAATATAATTTACAAACTATTCAATATGAAAGGGATCTCTCAATGATATTCCTTTCGCACAGCCACTTTTGCAATTAGTTCAAGATCTCACAGAGAAAATGCGTATAAAGTTTGCAAATTCTCTTTGGCAGTTAGAGGTCAAGAAATCCGATTTTTTGGCGTCACAAATTAAAAATGAGTTCAATGAATCGGACATTGGGTCAGCTGAAAAATTGCATAATCTCTATGTTTTGGAATTAATTGAAGGAATGGAGGAAAAAAAAACGAGTGCAAAGTCTGAGGTTCATATTACATTATGTATTATGTTTTTTTTTTCACGCATATTGGTCGTTAATATTGCCCCACTACTGGTCGCAATATTTTTTTTATATATCTCACACTATCGGAAAACTGTTGGAGTTTTTCTGTGTTGGTTTCCAAAGTTATTTAGTGCAGATAAGACGACTGATTTCTTATTTATATGACCATTGACCTCACGCATATGTTTCCCCAGACACAATCAAAAAGCTTTATTTTTTTTCCTTGAATAATTTAGCTTGTGTAATATGTTGTACGATAAGGTTGAGGAAATCCCAGAACTAAAGTGAAAAAAAAAGGAAAACTTACTCATCCGCATTGCGAAGGACAAATTTGGCGAAAGTTGACAAAATTGATGCTAATATATCCATTTTTTGTGCCTGTCAGAGATGCAATATAAAAATTTCCAATTGGTGCGTCTATCTGTCTTTCACTTTTATAATTCTCGCGGAGATATGTTTTGTCGTTGAAAAAATTTCACTTTTACTGCTGCTTCACCGAAAAATCCACTTAAAAGGCCAAAGCAGGGAGATTAACGCGCGCTGTACGTCTCGTGGCGCAAATTGTTGCTCGTAGACTGAATCTTATGCTGCCCGACGAACATATGAACACCTTCATTGGTATTCATTCATTAGGAGGGAAATAATTGTTTTGTAAATAAAAGCTGTAGAGTACAAACATTATATTTTTACACATATTTCACACTATCTCTCTATGTTTGGATACAATGCGATTTTCTCCTTTCTTCGGCATCATCCCAAAATATTGGGGGGCACTCCGATATGCCCCCTTATGACGAATTTTATCGGTAGGTATGTGTATGATAAAATTGCAGCCTTATCAATCTCTCAATGTGGAATTTGGTCAGAAAATTCCAATAATTATTCATCATGTATATACTACTTTATATAATTACTCATCAGTGATAAGGAAGATTTAAACAAGATGTTTTGGGAAAATATGTTAGAGACATAAAGAAATTTTTCTATAGATAATAATTACGAATATTAACCCTCCGAATGCCAAGGAAGTTAGATTTTTATTTAGATTTGATAACACAACTCTTTTTTGTAAGAAGGATTTTGTACAAATTAACGTCGATTTGACTACCAAAAGAACTAATCAAATAAAAAAAAATGAAAATTCAAAAGCCGTTTAATCACCCAACAAAATGTAGATCTCTAAAACTAATTTTCTGCCTAACGTGCAAAAGTTTCCTGTTTAGGATGATTATTAAAAAAAAAACAAATAAAAGCCTAACTTAACTCGGATAAAGTTATTTAAAATTTTCATGAATTCTGATCTAAAAATTATCTAGAAAAATCTATTTTCAATTGAAATTCTTGAATTTTCGCTCAAAAAGTTCCTAAACTATTCCGTTAATCGAGTCTACTTAATTTTCGTTAGAAATAAATAATTTTGTACCTTATATACGTTCTAAAATTAGAAGTAAAGATTTTCAGCACATTTTCAAGCTTATCATATGGAGGGTTAAGACCCATAAAATTTTATAATTGATTGTTAAAAGAAGTTCGCTCAATATTATTTTGTTATAATGGCGGAAAATTCAAAAATTAAATAAGATTTAATAAATTTGAGAAAAATCTTCAAATTTCTTTTCAGAATAAATTGAAAATATATTCGTTTTGGGTTGGATTATTATCTGCAAGCTCCAAAAGCTCAGAATATTTTTGAAATTAGAAAAGATTAAAAATAAATTAAAGCTTCAAAGCTCATAAGCATTTTTGACTACTGCAACGATTTTTTTCTTTCCTCAAGATCGTTTTTAGGAACAATACATAATATTCTCTGTGATTCCGACAATTTTACAAACTTTCTCTGTGGTGCTTGTCTGAAGTTTACCGATAAGAGCATCCTCATCTTTTCACATTTTATCGCATGCACAAAAATTATGTATATTCTGCCTCAGTGAGGGCTCATTTTGTCTGCGCAGCGAAGTTATTGGGAGAAGAAATAAGTGACACAATGTGTGTATTCTGTTAGATTGAATTAAGAAATTCAAAATTAAATATTTGCAGATTGTTTGCAAACACTGTTGATAGCACAGAAATCTTCCTTTGAACATCAACACAATTTTATAGTATAAAATCTTCACAATGACAAAAGATTTACAACTCCCTGTGCAAATAGCACACTAGTGCGATTTTTTCTTAACACTCCCTCGCAGTGATTTAGAAAAATTTGCACTCGTGGTGCAGAAAATGTTTAATTAGCAATTAACGAGTTGTGGGTGCTGGTGCAAAGTTTTTCCATGTTATTTCCGCAAAATAAATTTTGAGGAAAGAAGAAATTCCGAGGAAATGATTAGATAGAGCAATCTGGGTGATATTGATAGCACCACACTCAATATGTAGGTGCAAGAAAGTCTCATCAGTTGAATTTTAAAACTCGACTTGTAATTTAGTGGGAAAAATCATCCATTAGAATTATGTTGAAGATTTTAGCTGTTTTAGCTATTTTTGTGGGATTTTCTCATTTTTCTCTCGCGGATAATTGTCCAGTTGGTGAGTTTACATAAATCACGATTATTCGAGCTCGTTAAAAATCATAATTTTTATTACATAGAAAAAAATGTCGTTGTCTGCTATTACTCCAGTTGGGCTGTGTACCGAAAAGCTCCTGCAACATTTCGTATGGAGTTCATTAATCCAAAGTACTGCACCCACCTTGTCTACACGTTTGCTGGATTAAATTTAGATGGTGTTATGGATACGCTAGACTACCACAACGACATTACCAATGGCGGGTACAAAGCTTTCACGGGGATCAAAGAAAAGTATCCATGCGTGAAGACTCTCCTTGCTATTGGTGGATGGAATGAAGGATCAGAAAAATATTCCCTCATGGTTGAGACAGAGGAATCAAGAGAATATTTCGTGAGTCGCGTAATGCGCTACCTTGTTCACTTTGGTTTCGATGGGTTGGACATTGATTGGGAATATCCAGCCCATCGTGGTGGAATCCCAGCTGACAAGGAGAACTTTGTGAAGCTTCTGGAAATGCTGAAGGAGCGTCTCAAAGCTCGGAAACGTCTCCTAACAGCCGCTCTGGCTGCTCCAATTGGGATCATAAGTGATGCCTATGATATTGCGGAAGTGTGCAAACATCTTGACTTGGTGATGATTATGGGGTACGATATGAACGAGGCAAACAAGACAAGCACGCACTCACCTCTGAAACGCGAATCAACGGAACACACCAATCGACCCACCGTTGATGCCGCAGTTCAAATATATGCGCAGAATGGTTGCGATAAGAAGCAGCTAGTGTTGGGGATACCGGCATACGGGAAGTCGTACACGCTAGCAGATAAAACCAAGAATGGTATTGGAGCCAATACAAAAGGTCCCGGGAAAGCGGGTCCCTACCTCATGGAACCAGGATTTCTGGGCTACAATGAAATTTGTGAATTCCTCGTGCAGGCCCCGTGGACGACGGTTCATCTGAAGAACAATGCCGTCAAGTATTCATACAACGAAGATCAATGGGTTAGCTATGATGACGCAGAAACGGTAACGGTCAAGGTAAATTTTTATGCCTCTTCCTCCAAAGCATAAATTTTTCTTATATATTTTGTGTCTTACCTTTGTTCCAAACAACCCAAATGTATGGCATAATTAATCGGCTCATCGCTTTATTCGGTAAATTCAGTGTTGTGGAAAAATTAAGGCATTAGTTAATGTTATTAATTCATTAATCCGATTTATAGACAAAGTATATTTTTCTCACAACTTATTGCATAAGCAAATGATTGTTTTTCATTGAAATGCAGACGAAAATAATTAATTCGCATTTGATTGCATTTGCAATTCGAAACAAAAGGATTAATTTGTTTAAACTGACACAGTGAAATCATTTATTAATCAATGCAATTTGTTGAAAACATTTTTTTAAATACAGCAATTAAAATACATTACTTCGAAAGCTTTCCGCAATTTTAAAGCTTCCAGGCAAGGTTTAAGAAATATAACCTTCATGACTTTTAATTTAATTCGAATTATTATTCTAAATTCTTATTAGCAAAATGTTGTTTTTAAAAATGATTTTTCTGGATGTTGATTTAAAATATTTCTTATCGAGTTTTCGAGGCGTGTGTTAGTTTAAACCTTAACTACTTAAAAAACATAGAAGAGCAATAAGAAGTGTTTATGCGGCACTTTTTATAATTTATGCAGTAGACTTTATAATTTATTTAGACCAAACGTGAGCTTTTCTCGCTTTAGATGATATAAATGTATGTACAATAATTTACTGCATACATCGAAATTATTTAGTTAACCTTTTCGCGATAAATCAGTACTTTTCGTGAGGCAGCGGTTTCTTCCGATCAAAATAAGGGATCAATTTGCACAATTCCACTTGCAATCGAAAGTACATTTAATTAGCTTTCGATTGATCCCTATCTCATTATCGAAATAACTTATTAATATAAAAAAAGTTAAAGTGTTTCTCGGGAATTGGTCGAGATTGATCGAGATTCGGGAATTCCTCATACATTTTGTTCAACAAAAAGTGACTTTTCTTCACAAAAAAAGAGGTTATACCATCCCCTTGCGTGAAACATTTTGTTTTTCCAATTATTTATGAATTTAATTGTTTTTCCAAGTTACCAATGCATCAAATTCACGCAAAGGGTGCCAAAGAAGACGTTCTCACTGCGAAAAGTCCTCTGAAAACATCCACAGAATAAATATCGTAATAAAAGAGTGTTTGTTTCACGTTGGACGCGAAAGGGTTAAAAAGACACTGAACGAATTTTAATCGTAATGTGGTACACAAATGTTTAAAAAAAAATTCAAAAATTATTTATAAGTTAGCAAAATATGATAAAATCCCGAAAAATGCTTTTAAAACGCAAGAAAATAAGATTTTACAAAATCTTAAAACATTGGAAATTATCAAATTTTCTTATTAAAAAAAAAATTAAATCCTTGAAATTCGCTTGAAATCTTGAAATTTCAGAACAAATTTCATAGATTTTAAAGGTTTGTTGGTTGCTGAATAAGGCCCAATATTCGGTAAAAACGTTTAAATATTCACCTAATTATTACCCTTATTACCCCTTGTAAAAAACCTCAAAAACAATTCGTTGAATTAATTAAAAAGACCCAAGAATGGGCAAAAAACAGCTTTCAATAAAAGTCTAGAAAAGTTTACGATTCAATGGATTCAAAAGTAGCAAGAAAAGTTCACAACATCATTTCCTATACCTACTTCTTAAAGTGCGCAACATCGTACATAAAAGTCTAAAAGTGCTGTTTACTTACTATTTTGCTAATAAAATGATTACATGATCATAAATTCCACGCATTCATCGAAAAAGTAGAACTGATTATAAAATAGGAAGAACTCACAGAAAAGCAAAACTTCACACGAAAATTGTCTTTTTATTGAAATAAAAATTAAATTCCTTTTGTCTTTCAGGCTCAGTACGCTAAAACTGAAGGATTAGCGGGGGTGATGATCTGGACAATTGACACGGATGATTTTCACGGAGATTGCAATAAACAAGCCTACCCACTACTCTTTGCTGCCAACAAAGCCCTTGGACGTCTTTGAACATCATCTGCAATATTTTCTGTTTGAGTGAATTTAATTAAATAAAATTCCACACACCAATGCAAAAAGAAAGAAACTGATTTATCAATGAAGATTTTGCGTATGCGATGCGCCAAAATGATTGCCATTGCACACTGAAGATGAATTCTTGACACTGATCCCAATTTATTAGGGGATCTAATTATAGTGTGATTTCACCACGACGTGTAAAGCGCACGTGATCCTGTAGTTTTTCCTCATCTCTACGGCATCATCGCGTCAGTATCTTCATTGCTCTTGTGCCGTAGAGACTTCGCGACTACCTTACCCGAATTCCATCCAACCTGACCAATTTTTTTGTGCTCAATGAAGCTTGTTTATTGTGATTTTCTTGCTGGATGCTTTGGCGGTTCGTACACACGTCGTGGAGTTCTGCAAATTTTTTTTTTCGTTAATTTAGAAGAAAAATAGTGGAAAATTTTCTATATGTGGTTTTGGGTTTATTTTTAGATTTGCGATTTTCAATGAGATTTTTTTTATTAACAACACAACAAAATAAATATAGCATGTGTGTAATGTGTTTAAGTTAATACAACGTCTAGCCGGTGCGGGGGCTGAAATGTTCCCTTTGTGATTAATGAATTGTTGTTTGAAAATAAAGTTGAAGAGTTTCCTTAATTTTCTTCGCAGTTCAATGATCCTTCGTTTCCTTTTAGGGACTTGTGGTATGCTAGTGGGATATCCTTTAGACACAATCAAGTGCTGGCAACAAGCATCCAATTGTCGTGTAGGGACAGCAATATATAACATCATTGTGATGAATAATGGGGTAGATTTTCCTTTATAAAAATATTTCCTAAAAAAATCCTTAAAGATCGAAGAAAAATCTTTAATTTCAGCTAAAAGGATTCTACAGAGGAATGACCTTTCCCGTGCTTACAACAGGACTCCTCAATTCCATGCTCTTTGGCATTTACGGGAATACTCTGAGGAATCTTCAGCTTGGTGTAGCGGATGAGAAATTGCGAAAGAAGCTCCAGCCACAGCACATCTTCATTGCAGGCTCTGTTGGTGGCTTCCTCCAAGCTTTCGTGGCGAACCCGATTGAATTGGTGAAAATTAGACTACAAACACGATCCTGCACAACACGTGGCTCCTGGGAGTGTCTGCGCAATATTCTACAAATTGAGGGCTTCCTCGGACTCTACAGGGGACTCACACCAATGATTTGTCGGTAAGATTAAGTCTTCATTAGCAAGATGAATGGGAAAGTGAAGCTTATTAAAAGACAGTGATATATTCCCTTATGGGATTTATATGCTAGCCTATGAACAAATCCTCAATATGTTGGGATGCCTACCCTACGTCCAGGAGAAGCGTCAACAAAATGCCGCGAAGAAGCTGACGAGTGTGAACAGCAATCTTGAGCTCACCCTCACCACAATTGCAGGATCAATTGCTGGTGTCCTTTCGTGGATTGTGGTGATCCCTTTTGATGTGATAAAGACAATTATGCAGGCTGAGCCAAATCCTCATGTCTACCGGAATATGATTCATTGCATAAAAGTGCATGTTGAGGTATGTTTTATGATCTTTGTGATCCTTTAATTTATTTTATTGAAGCAAAATTTCCTCTTTTTTAGAGGAGTGGCTGGACATCGCTTTTCCGCGGAAGCTGCATGCTTCTTGTGCGGGCAGTTCCGGTAAATGTGGCCACATTCATTGGATATGAATATTATTTGGAGCAATGCAAAAAGACTATTTCGTAATAAAGTATTTTTTTCTTTAAACAAATTATTTATTTGGAGAATTAATAATTTTAAGGAAGATTTTTTATTATTAAAAAAAACTGACAACTGGAGACTTTTCCGGTGATTTTTACTGCTTTTCTGGGCGGAAAACTCATGATAATCACGATCATCTCAAAAGATCCAAAAAATCTTCATTGTTTGAATTTTGGCGCGTTTTTGAACGAAAAGTGTGCGCTAAAACCTCAGCGTAGTAAAAGTTTTTTTGAGTGTAAAAACAAAAACAAAAGATGACGGAGCCATTGCATACAGCTTTGAGTGCGATTAAGGAATTAAGATCAAGTGTGGGGCAAATATTTGAGTCCCTGAGTGGAGGAGTGAGGGCTGAACATGGGGTCGAAGGAAGAGATGCGAAATATTTGCTGGAGTTGCAGGATTTACTAAATGCCGTCACGATGAATTTGAGGTTAGATTTCTGTTTACATCACCAAAATTCAATAAGAAGATTTATAAATTTTCTCGTTTTCCTGCCTTCCAGGGATGTGGAGGCGGCTATAAATGTGCTAACCCCACCAGCAGGACCCTTTAATTTGGGCAATTCATCCTTCTTGTCGCAGGAGACAACACAGGATCGTCAAGCGCTTTACTCGCAGTTGGTCAATAGCTACAAATGGATCGATAAGATCCGCGAGCACTCCAATTTGGCTGCCAATCTTCTGAGTCACAATGCCCTGAAAAGATCCTATTCCACGAATTCCACAAAGCGACGTCGGCCCCTCACTTCGAGCCACAATGTTCTTCCGCAGCAAGTGGATCAGGCACTCCAGGCCATCGATAGGAACTTCAACGACATGACTCTTAAGATCTGGAGGCCTTTTGCCACCAACGTAATCCTCCATGTAAGCTTCAAATCTTGAGATTTCTGTCTACAAAGGATTTAAGGATAATTGTCAATGAAATTCCTTTTTAGATAAGCCTGAGCAGAGTTCTGAAAGCTGCAATTGTCTTCAAGGGTCTCATGATTGAGTGGGTGATTGTAAAAGGATTCGAGGAAGCCCTGGACGACGTGGATGACTTGTGGACCGAATCAAGACACAAAGTTTTCCAGCAAGTCCGTGACCACACCCACTCAGCTATGCTCCATTTCTACTCTCCAACTCTTCCGGAACTTGCAGTCCGGAGTTTTATGACATGGATTCACAGCTACATCACTCTCTTCTCGGATCCATGCAAAAAATGCGGCCTCCACTTGCACAACAGCCTCCCACCGACATGGAGGGATTTTAGAACCCTTGAGCCCTTCCACGTGGAATGTAAGCACTAAAATCACCCGGAAACTCATTTAATGGACGGACTAAGAAGTGGGGATACAAAGTATATAATGAAAAATAAGGAATACAAAATAAGAACACCAAGTCCCATTTTTTTTCTCCTAAAACAATACTCAATCCACCTCCAGCTTCCGGAAACTTCCCTGTAATCCGTGGAATGTGGAACCCATTGAATCCGTCTGAATGCCACAGGCTCGATTGATGGCGCCCAGAGAGCCTTCCAGAGCTTCCGGTGGGTACATATCTAATCTCAGCTGCATTCCGTCATTGTGGAGAATCACTGGTTGTTTGGCCTCCAATTCCTTCTTGAAGAGTTCTTCAAGGAAAGAAAATTAAAGATTAAAAATAAATTCTTTTCATGAACAAAAGATTAATTTTTTTTTAAATGACTTAATTTTATTATCAATGCAAATATTGAAAAAGAAAAGAATGTCAAGGGCTTTACTTATCATCTCTGCCATGGGCATTATGCCTCCATATTCAGCCGGAAGGAGATCTTTGTCAATGTAGCGGTAGGCTCTCTCGAGATTTGTGCACAGAACAACGCGTTTCCGAAATTTTTCACTCACAAGTGAAATCCCAAAATCAACGGCAAATTTAAGGCTGGAATTTATGTTGAATGCCACGAGCCTTTTGTGACGCATCGGGATGGTACGTTCTGAAAAAAAAAAAAATTGAGAAGAATAATCCCAAAAAACGTCGTTAGATTATAAAAAAGTTTGAGAGAAAATGACGCAATGAGGTGATGTAACTTTGGCCAGCAGCTGCCGGTTCGCAGTCGTGGCCGAGTGGTTAAGGCGTCTGACTCGAAATCAGATTCGCTCTGCGAGCGCAGGTTCGAATCCTGCCGGCTGCGCATTTTTTTTACTTTTTTGCAACATTTTTTCTCACTTTATTATGCAATTTTCCCAATTTTCTTGCTAATTACCTGCATTTTTGGCAATCCTGACGGCTTCCTGTGGGGTAAAGAGGGTCAAGTGTTGCAAACCAATTTTAGCTGCATCCACAACGTAGACAAACCCTCGAATTTGATTCTCCTCATCCTCCAGAAGGGATTCGTATGTGAGAGCATGAACTTTGAGCATGTGATAGTTTTTATGCTTCTGCACATCGAATACACCTGGTCGATGCATAATTACTCTACGTCCTAAATGGTCACGCTGTGGCAAGGCAAAAATATATCTGCAAAATAAGGTAGGAAATTTAATCCTGAAGAGAATCTTCTTTTTTTAATCCTTCCATTTACCCCAAATCCAACAAATCATCAATCTCTGGTACAGTCATGTCCAAATTGTGAAACATCTCCCCATTGCGAACTTTACGGAGGAGCAGATAGCGCTCTATACATTCCTGAGACTGAGGAACGCTGAATTTCTTATTCCTCAAGAACCGCAATATAAAATTGGAGTCTGGATTAATAAAAAAAAATGAAAATTGATAAGTCCTTTAAATTAAATATGAAAAGAAAAAGAATCTGATTTTTAAGAAAAACAATTTATTTAAATAGAGTATTTGTAGGGGAACGTGGCCCATTCAGACCTCTTAGTATCTTCTTTAATCCACTATTAATTAAAATCAATAAAATTCAAAATATAGAAAGTTAACACTTTGGAGGATTTTTCTGGCCACTGTGGCCAATTTAATTTTTTAAATCGTCAAAAAATGAAATTTTGATAACTATATTATTGAGTAGGTAAGTTCAATTACATCAAATTCGTTAAAAGAAAACTTCTTTTTTCTTATTTTTTTTGGAAAAATATTTCCTTTTTGAGAGAAAATTAAGTTCTAAGTTTGAAGTTAGATATAACGAATCCTCCAAGGATTAATATTGATAAGAATATTAATTTTACTATGTAATTAAATACGATTTTTTATCCACCTTAAACGGACCTTTGGAGGTCTGAATTGGGTCACTTTCTCCTAAATATCTTACCAAGACGAGTTGAGAGGATTTTTGGGTGCTGAATCAACCAATTTCTGATGGCTTCAAGGGTTGATTTTCTAATTGCATTTGTTTCGCGAAGTTCACGTTCTGCACACTCCTTAAGATCATCATTCAATTGGAAAACATAATCATCGGCGGGTGTTAGAGCTTTCTCCGGAAACTCCTGGAAAGTAATTAAGTTTTTTGTGAAGTCTTAGAAGGATAAAAGGGACTTCAGAGCAGATGCGTAGTTCCCAATTTTCATGTATAGAATATGAATTTTAATTAGAAAGTTTTTAATAAAGAAAAAATCAAAAAGAAATTTTAAAAAAGGTTTTTTAAAGGATTTTCCAAGATATTTTTTATGCTCTAAATGACATTTGGAAAAATATTTTTTATTCTAAATTGAATGAAGAATTGAATCGATTACGACGAATTGGCAAAAATTTGCGTTTTCTTCTTGTTTTGAGGACTGGTCCTCTCTTAAAGAATTCTTCAAGAAAACCCCACCAGTCGTTCAAAAAATCCTCCTGATGTATTCTTTTCTGCACAAAAATTAATGTTTTTGACTTTATTCGTCATTATTTTATCAAGTTGAATCAACCGAGGTTTCTCTTTGTAAAGAAAAACTTTATCTTCTTAAGAACATGTTTTCTATAATTTGATTTGTTGTCTGACACATAAAGCAACATTGTAAGATGCTAACAAGATTAAGCGCCGGACCAAGGAGAATTTCAAGTTGAATGTCTTTTTTGCCAAATCCAATTCAAACGTTTTAATTTAATCGTAAAAAGAACTATTACTATAAAGAAAGTCCCAAATAGCTGAAGAAAAAAACTTAATCTTTCGTATGCCATGGGCAAAAATTTCATGCGCTTAGCAATTAGAAGTGCTCAACAACAGAGATTATCCATAAATTAGTCAAATCTTGTGCGATCTTTGTACCTTAATTGTTCTAGGAAGTCTTTTGTTAATTTCACTACAAAAATTTTATTGAGACAATTTTTGCACATTGTTTTTTCTTTAAGGCATTTCTAGAACATTAAAGTACGGGCAGGGGCGTAGCCAGAGCCAAATTCTAGGCCAAACCACTTTTGCTTTTTTATCTTTAATTTTGCTTTTGCCATGAGGCATTTAAATTATAGTTATTAAGGATTAATTCAGGGGAGAAAATGAATGAAAAACAGTACAATTAGAACCAAGGAAGGAAGCAAGATCACCACGACACTTTATTTTTTAATTTTATTGTTATAATAACTTTTTGTAGTCGTCGAATTAGCCTGTTTTATAGAATCTTTTTATATAATTAAGAAACTAATAATAAAATGAGTGGACTTTAATATTTGAAAAATTATTGCATTACAAAGTGCATATCTCAGAGGTCAATCAACTTCCTCCATGGCGTACGGAGGGTTAAAACTCTTAAATTTTTTCTTACGCATTATTGCCCTAATTTAACAATCATTCCTGCAACATTTTAGGTTTTCTCAGGTGCTCTAAAATAAACTTAAAAATCACTTTAAAATATTTAATTGTTTTTATATAAAAACATTTACTTTATTAGACTATAAAGTAATTAATTTGTCTTTAATTGGGAATATCCACAGCGTAGATTTTTTTTTATGAAAGATGTAAAGTTACATGAATCGAATTTTTCAAACTTTGTGGCTCATTTTTCACATATATGGGCCATATATCTTTTTATGTTTTCACGAGCATAAAATTAATAAGGACAACCCTTTCAAAATATTTCAAACTCTATATGGTCATTAATTCGTCGTTCATAAATTTGTTATTCCTGCAAATCATCCAACATCATAATGCACAATTTTGCAAGGTTTTAAGTACCCTACAAGAGGTGTTACAATATCTCTGTGCAATTCAGTAATAATGCCGCGCTGTAGTCATCCACTTTCGGTATGTTAGTAGTGTCCCCCCATTTAAGCACAAAGGAGTGCATAATACAAAAGATTTAGAAATTGCATAATGTCATCGGTTTGGACTGCAACATAAATCAATTTGCAATCTTTCTGCACAGCTAATTTGACGCGAGAAAATCATTATTAATGCAATCTGTGTGGGGTAAAGGGAGAGAGATTTTTTGCCAATTGACTTTGCACTTATGAGTGAAAAAATTGCACAATTGCATCGGACCTCCAGTGTCTGGGACGCCAATGCAATTCTTATGACATAATCCTTTTGTATGCCCCACAGAGTAGGTACATAAAGTGATGCTGTGAGGTGAGAGCACTTTCGATTTCTTCTGTGATGGTGGCCCATTAACACAGTAACTGCACTGATGTTGTGCAGAGAAAGTGTGTCACATGCAAAAACAATTTTTTTTCTTTGGGAAATGTACGCGATTCACGTTGAGAAACACTTTTACCTTCATTTTTACAAACAACACCAAAATTTCACTCACAGAGCACTTTTGCTTTCGTTCACTCGTATCACTTTTACTCGCAGCTTGAGGTCTGCGTTTGGGCGATATGTCTCACACGTTGTCTTTGGAGGGAAGAAAAAAGAGCGATCTCAACTCCACGACAGCTGCTGCACAAGTGACTACGGAACGGAGCTCCAGTGTTTCTTTATGGACACCTTCAACTCTTTTGGGGGATAGACAATCTTCGCGCGCTGTACGTGGTGAGTAACTGCTCCAACTGCTGTAGCAAAATGTATGGTGTAACACTGACATAACGCCAAGATTCTTGCTTCTCTTTTTTTGTATCTCAACTTTAGTTTTTTTGCATAAGAAAAAAATTATACAGAAGAGCCACAAAGGCACTATCATTAAAGTTCCAAGCTATAGGCCAAAACAGCCCGCAATGATCTGTAATGGCGAAACACAGAGCCAGTACATATTTTGATCAGAGCTGGGAAAGAGCATGAATTTTGTGTGGAAGTACATGAAAACATGGCATGCAAAAAACCATGTTAGTATAAAGCTGACCTTGTCCTTTATTACGCTTTTTTCAGTAAAAATCCACATTATAAAATAAAATTGTAAATTGTCAGGAAAAGAGTAAAGAAAAATTCGCGCGTGTCACTCCATGTGCGACTGAAGTCAATGATTTCTCATGAAAACAGCCCAGAGGCCCTCTCTGTACAGACGCCGTGCTCTGTGCTATCCCAAAGTACCTTATATTGCATCACAATACACGCGTAAGAATAGAAAAAAATGTACTGGTAAGCTGACCAAGCTTACGGGAGCTGTGTTTCTTTCAGCGTACCAATTTTGTGAGAGCAAACTAGAACGCGAATTAATTTAAATACGCGCAAAGTCGGGAAAAGTTGAAAAGTCATACCCTAAGAAATGTTTGGAAGGCCATATCTCGAGAACGGATCCATAGATTTTCATAAATTTTTTTTTGTTTGAAAGGTCTTGAACTCAGCTATAACATATCGAAAAATGAAAAAAATTTATGTCGCCATTTTCGAAAAATTCGAGTTCGAAATTTTCGAAAACTTTGTTTTCGATTTTAGCGCCTCTTGCGGTCATTTCTCGAAGTTGCAATGTTCTAGACATTTGTAGGGTTTCACGAAACCTTTCATTTGCGCTTGAGTTGATCAAGATCGGACTTGTAGAACCCGAGATATGACATGTCAACTTTGGAAGGCTATATCTCGAGAACGGATCCATAGATTTTCTTCATTTTTGGCATGAAGCTAGATAATATGGTCAGCTACAACATATCAAAAAATGAAAAAAATTTATGTCGCCGTTTTCGAGATATTCATCGAAAACTAATCGAAAATTTTGTTTTCGATTTTTGGCCCCCTAGCGGTCACTTTTGAAACTTCGGATGTTCTAGAGAGTTGTAGGGTTTATTGAGATCTTTCATTTGACCCCGGCTGATCAAAATCGGTCAAGCCGTTTTCGAGTTATGGTCGATTTTCGATGAAAAATTGTGGCGGCCATATTGACTAAACGGCTTGACCGATTTTCGAAAATGAGGTATCGTTGGAAAGCTCTTGATGTCCCCTACAACATATAAAAATTTCAGATTTTTACCTATTACAGGGGCTGAGATATAGCGAAAACAAAATTTTGAGGTTATCCAAAATGGCGGACGCGGGGGTGGGGGGTAAAATTTGACATCATAATCGGATGTCTTCCAGTCGATATTTAAACTTTGCCGTTTACCGCAAGTCTCTATCTATTACCGTTCTCTCACAATTTAGCGTTATGTTCCGGACGGCCGGACGGACGGCCGGCCGGAAAAAATTTTTTTTGGCGCATACGTTTTTTGGAATGTGGGGACCCTAATTCGTGCTCATCCCAAGTTTGAGCCCGATCTGACGACTTTCGATTTTGCTCGGTACACAAAAGCTGTGTCTGAAAGAAACACAGCTAAAAATTACAAATCATTCCAATTATGTTTTACGTCTATGCTTTAAAAAAATCTCCAAAATTTATCTATCAGCCCTACATATCCAAATTCTTACGTAAAATCTCATCAGACGGAACTATGCCACGCAGAGTTCACCAAAAAAAAGGTTGAAGTGAAAGAAAAATCAGCTTTTGATCTAAAACTCGTTTCAAGAACTACATAACTCATAACACATGGGCAAAAACAAAAATATTTGCCCATCTCCCCTCTCCACAAAAAAAATGCATTTCAAACGTGCTCAAAGTTGTAAATTTATTATTGAATGTTATGTAAAAATGTGAGAGGAAAAGAACGAAGACATCACGATTATTCAGAGCATAAATGATCTCAATTTCTTTCTTTTTCTTCTCTTTGTAACAATTTGTTAAAACAAGGATGGTGGAAGTTGCAAAAATTAAATTTTTTGTATATTTCTTTAAAAAACATTTAAGAAAAAACTTTATAACTTGCGAGTTTATGAAAAAAGTTTCCGCAATTAAGAGATTTAATAAATGCTGTGGTCATAAAAAAAATTACCATATAAGCAAGATGTTGAACTTCATTGAATAAATATTTTGCTTCAACGCGTGAAAATTTGAAAATTTTATTTATTTTGGATAGATAGTACTATTTCTAATTAAAAACTCTGTCTATACGCTAAAACGTAGTAATAAGTTAGACATACTGTCGTATGCCTATATTGATTCAAAGAAATCCTGAAAAACTACTTACCTATTATTATATTTATTATTATATTTTGGCGCTACATCCCATATAGGAACAGGACCGGCCGCCCTATATGATGTTGTTGTTCTCCTTGCGGAGAAGTATAGTGGGCGGCCTTGCTAGATACTACCACTATACTATATTTTATATAATTCTTGTCCTGGTTTTTTCGCCCAACTGAATTGAGAAAGAAAGATCACGCAAATATGCACAACTCGGACTAATTTCTAAAATGAGATAGAGTCGATTTTATCCTTGGGTAACTAGAAAACTAACTATGGAAAATACACGTAAAAGAAAAAACACTCCAAAGGAGAGTCTCATGTTCTAATTTTAAAATTATGTCCTCGAGTAAAATTGTTCTTTTTTTTTTTTTATCCGAATTTGTCCTGGAAATTTTAGTAAAGCATTTCTTCAAAATTGTCTACAAAATCCAATTCTAAAATGATTTTTCTAAAAACGGAAGAGATCCACAAAAAATCTTAATCTTTTTAGATTCATTTAACTTTTAAGAAAATGAAAAGATTTTATGTTGTTTTTATGCTTTTGAAGTAAACAGTGTAATGTTCTTAAGCGGAAATGGGTAAAGTTAGCAGATCTAGGTTAATAGCCCGATAATAACTCATTTCTACGGATTTTTAGGATTTTAGTGCGGTTTATGAAACTTTTAGGAATAATATTTCTTTATAATTTGTTTTTTATTTATTCAACAAGAAATTCTTAGGTCAAACAGTTTATCTGAAATATCTAAACGTTAAGATTTTTTGATTTTGTTCCAGAACTCAAAGAAAATTAATCAAAATTAAACAAAAATTATTTTAAAAAATTCTTTGACGATTTTTTTCGAAATTAGCGTAAATTTTTTTTTTATATAAAAGTTAATGTCTTTATTTTTTCCAAACGTAATTGATTTAAAATTCCTTCAATAAAATTTTCTATTAAATGAAAAGAGATGATTTTTTTTCCTGGATAGGATATTTAATTAAAAAAAAATCAACGAATAAAAAGATTAATAAATAATTTATAAAAAAAAAACAAAATTTTATACCAAAAAAATCTTACTCTCATGTGTATGAAAATGCGAAAAATGTCAAGAAATGTGTTAAAAAATGCCCTATAATTTGGCATTCACAGTTTTCTTACCTTAATTATCCGTTAGAATTACGCAAATTGTTGTTTTTCATTGTATAAAATCGAATAAAAACGAAATAAAAATATTTGAGGTAAATTTATGTAAATTCCAATAAGGTGTAAAGATTTTTATAATCGAATCTCAATTTTCGAAAGAGGTGTGAATTATGGTTTAAAGATACAAAAAATTTATAATCAATCATCCAGAAAATTTGTTTATTAAAAAAAAAGAAGAATTGCGTGAATTTCCCATGAATCATATTCATACGCCAAGGAAATTAAATTCCATATGAGCATGATAATTTGAAGTACAATCAAATGAGAAAATTGACGCGAGAGATTTCCAAATATTTTCTTTTAATAAATCCCCCCAAAGCGCGTAAATTTTTCGTTTTTTTTTTCAGTTGTTGGCAAAATGAAGAACATCTTGGAGGACACGTTAAGAAATGTACTGGTAAGCTGACCAAGCTTACGGGAGCTGTGTTTCTTTCAGTGTACCAATTTTGTGAGAGCAAACTATAACGCGAATTAATTTAAATACGCGCAAAGTCGGGAAAAGTAGAAAAGTCATACGCTAATAAATCTTTAGAAGGCCATATTTCGAGAACGGATCCATAGATTTTCATAAATTTTTTTTTGTTTGAAAGGTCTTGAAGTCAGCTATAACATATCGAAAAATGAAAAAAATTTATGTCGCCATTTTCGAAAAATTCGAGTTCGAAATTTTCGAAAACTTTGTTTTTGACTTTTGCGCCTCTTGCGGTCATTTCTCGAAGTTGCAATGTTCTAGACATTTGTAGGGTTTCTCGAAACCTTTCATTTGCGCTTGAGTTGACCAAGATCGGACTTGTAGAACCCGAGATAAGACATGCCAACTTTGGAAGGCTATATCTCGAGAACGGATCCATAGATTTTCTTCATTTTTGGCATGAAGCTAGATAATATGGTCAGCTACAACATATGAAAAAATGAAAAAAAATTATGTCGTCGTTTTCGAGATATTCATCGAAAACTCATCGAAAATTTTGTTTTTGATATTTGGCCCCCTAGCGGTCACTTTTGAAACTTCGGATGTTCTAGAGAGTTGTAGGGTTTGTTGAGATCTTTCATTTGACACCGGGTTGATCAAAATCGGTCAAGCCGTTTTCGAGTTATGGTCGATTTTCGATGAAAAATTGTGGCGGCCATATTGACTAAACGGCTTGACCGATTTTCGAAAATGAGGTATCGTTGGAAAGCTCCTGATGGCCCCTACAACATATCAAAATTTCAGCCTTCTAGCTATAATAGCGGCTGAGATATAGCGAAAACAAAATTTTGAGGTTATTCAAAATGGCGGACGGGGGGGTGGGGGGGTTGATTTGACCTCATAATCGGACGTCTTCCAGTCGATATTTAAACTTTGCCGTTTACCGCAAGTCTCTATCTATTACCGTTCTCTCGCAAATTAGCGTTGTACTCCGGCCGGCCGGCCGGCCGGAAAAAACTTATTTTTGGCGCATACGTTTTTTGGAATGTGGGGACCCTAATTCGTGCTCATCCCAAGTTTGAGCCCGATCTGACGACTTTCGATTTTGCTCGGTACACAAAAGCTGTGTCTGAAAGAAACACAGCTAAAATCTTCTTTTTAAATCAATTAATCAAACTCCATAGACTGAAGAAATTCCAGAAATTCATAAAAAGTGGTTCACTCATCAAATTCATGTTTTAATACTTTTTTTTTGCAAATCACTAGTTTTATTTTTCTCATACATATATGGCGATTAAACGAGTTGTGTTGAAGCAGCTGAAGCAATAAAAAGGAATGCAGTAGTTGAGTGAAGAATATTAAAAATGCAAAAAAAATTCTTACCCGGTAGAGATCAAAATTATCATACTAGAAATGACACTGACCAGTTTCTTTGTTATTACGCTTTAATTTGTAGAGAAAAATGTTTTAATTGTAGCATTTTGTTGGGTAATTAGGAAGCTTGCAAGAAAAAGTAAAATGAGAAGAAGAAAATTAAACAGAATCGGATTTAATTTTAAGATATTCTTTTTAATTAGTTAATATTACATAACATTTTGTCAGAGACGTCGGAAAATTGCAGCAAACTTGCTGCCTTTATTGCGAGTTACCTTGATACCTTCCTCGCTTGTTTCGTAGAGTTTCTCAACGAGAGGATCATCCATCTGGTAGAGAAAAAGGAAGATTTATTAGAAAATAAATTAAAGAAAAAACTTTTAGGGTGTTCTCACCAATTCCTCCAGAGGAATCCTCTGGAAATTGGGATGCTGACTGAGATGCTTGACCATCCATTCGTGGAGATCCTCCACATCGGTAATGGTGTAGATCATCCCTCCACTCTTCAGGAAGTAGCTGTATTCCGTCAGAAGCGACGGATTAATAATCCTCCACTTGTGCTTGGCCTTCTTGAAGTGTGGATCAGGATAGAGGAAGAACATCTTTGACAATTGAGCCTTGTGGAAGTAGTTGGGAAGGTACTTCATGGCATTCGTACGGATGCAGGCAACATTCTCATAAGTTCCCGGATTATTTCCTCGCAGCGCCTTAATTTTATCCATCACGTAGTCTGAAACCTTCACCCTAATCTCCATTCCCAGGGAAAACTTATCAGGATAGATCTTCCCCAATTCAACTGAAAAAAAAATCAGAGATTAGTCTTCATTGGAAGGGAATCCCGTGAGGATGACACTCACTCAGGAAGCCCCCGTAGCCGCATCCAATGTCGAGAAATTCCACTTTGTTGTCCCCAATGTTTGGGTACAAATCTGCCCACACCATGTCATCCGGATGATATGGGCTGCAAGTAAAATAAACTTACATCATCTTCACCCGTTCTCAAAGTAGTTGGCATTGATTTCAGCGCAAGTTCAGGCTTAGTTTTCCCACAAAACTTGTTTTCCATTGCAAAATTATTTGCAATTGCAACATTCCGGGCACGTGCTAACTTACTAGTCAAATGTGTGGTCCGAATGTGGATTGGAGTGGGCTCGTTGTCTGTAGTAGCGCTTCTGGGGTAGTTGAATTACTTCCGGTCCTTCATTTTTCTTCCTTTTGGGCCTATTCATTATTTTTATTTATATTTTGCGAAATTCACGTGTGTTTACAATTTGGTTTGTGTGACATTTTCTTCTTCTTCTTCTTTTTAAATTTCTCAAATTTGCTTTTTTGACTACTTTTTGAAATTGGCGCCCAAAATGTAGTTCCAGAAGCCACCACTGCTAATTTTTGGAACATTTCGTCGAAGAGGAAATGAGACGGTGCACGCCACTGATACTGTCTCCCTCACACTTTCAGTTTTTCGCTATTTTCTCGCGTTTTTCGCCGAATTTCCCAGCGAAATTACCTTTTTTGGGACCAGGAAGCGACGCCGCGTCGATTGGCATCGCCAGTTCAAAACACTCAAAATTTCCGCCAGAAAAAGTCGTATAAAATGGTTTTTTTAATCCGACGAATTTCGCGTCCAATTTTTTACTGAAGCTCCCCGGGGCCCCCCGGAGCATTTTCAGCGTAGGCCCAAGTCGCAAAAATGAATTTTTCCTGGAAAAATAATTATTTTAAAATTTTTCCGCACAACACAAACAAACATTTCACACACACATTCAAAAAAACACACCTACACAAAATGCCAGAGTGAGAGGAAAGTATATTTCTCATGCTATCTCGTGAAACATAGAGAAAAGAAACATGAAACTCCTTACGGATGTGAAACATGAGAACCACGGTGAAGTTTTTAGGGGTAAAAACAACAAAATCGTCGTATAAATGAGCAGTATTATTGATTCCCTGGATAATCGTCGACTAAGTTGATCAATATTACAAGTTTAGTAAACAAAACAATCATTTTCACGAAAACAATCTCCAAAATTGAAGAAGTTTTTTTTAATAAAACAAGAAAAAGAAAGCAATTTTCATAAAAAGGTAAGTAAATAAAGTACCAAGATTGTTAATTTCTTTAGTTTTGATAAAGTTCTTTGTAATCTCACGCAGATACAGTAAAATCAAGCAGCGAAGGAGTTGTTTGTCAGGACAGATCAACAAGGATTCAGGAGAAACATCAAGGAGAATTCCTTTGAGAAAAGCGGAGAAGACTTTGCTATGTCTTCTGACCAAGAAGGATCATATAGTATCCAAAGAATCCTTTCCAGGATGCCCACAGATGCCAGCATCCAGTGTGATTTGTATCAAGGGCCAACAACGGACGAGCTTGAATTGTTTTTCCCACAGAGAACGGAAGAGGATAGGGATGATTTTCTCTGGATGATTTATTATCTGCGCTATGCTATCTTGAATGGCCTCAGCCCAATTGAGACTAACTACAGAATGTATCCACCAGAACCTTTTGACATTTGGAGCAGCAATGAATGAACTTTTCTTTACTTTTTCTCATAGAAATCATTAAAAAAATGACTGAAATAATGAAGGAATTAAAAAAAACTTCTTAAACTACTTTTAGATGAATTTAATCGAGTTCTAAAGCCTCATTTAAGAAGTTGGTTTAAGGGACCTACATATACCTGTTTTAAATGAAAATTTTTATACCTTTAGAAGAAAAGATAATAAAAAGGATTTTTTCTAATATTTTAAAAAAATGAATTTTCTAAAGTTTCTATTACATTTTTTCCTGAATGTTAAACAATCTTTAAATATTGCTAATTAAACGAAGAGAGATGAATCCATAAGATATCTTCAAGGAATTTTTTATTAAGAAACTGATACAGTTATTGGCAAAAATATTTATTTTGTACATAATTTATTTCGTGAAAATTCAAAAATATGGAAACGCAATTCCAGTAATGATTCATTCAAAAGCTTTAATAATTTTCCATTCCTGCTAAAATATCAAAAATATTGATTCAGTTGGCACAAATGCCAGGGGAAAACATATTATAGAGACTATAAAGAATCTACGATAAACAAGAGATTCTCAGAACATTCAGAAGACACCGAAGAGTTTCACAGAGTGGACACACACCAAAGGAGCCGAAGAAGCTGATAAAAATTCTAGGTGAGAATCTCATTAAGAATTCAATCAGTGCCCCTATTGCTTTTCAATGCGGGAGAGAATAAAACAAAGTTTTTTTTTATTAAAAAATAAATCCTCCTAATTTATGTGTTGTGGTGCTCTTACGTGACACTTTTTCATCTTTCGTTAATTCCTCTGTGTACATACAAACATGTTGACTCACTCTCGGAAACGAGTGAAAAGATCATTATTTGCATGCTGCGCGAACAATCACAGTTTTTTGGAGAGCGAGACAATTTTCTTGAGAAATTCGTGGATAGAGAGAGAAATTATCAAAAATTACCCGAAACTGCTTTGAGTGGGTCATCTCAAAAGTCGCCTCTCACTGGGCCATCACAGAGGGTTTATCTTTTAGCTGAAAAAAAAATTAATCTTAGGCAATTTTCTTTGTTGTTCCTTCTATTAATTTGTTCCAAAAAAAATATTTTTTGAATGATTTTTTGTGGCAGAAAATTCGTGAAAGACTTGTCTTTAAAATGTGAAGAATTTAGCTCTCTTTGGGGATTTTTCCATTTACATTTTTATGAGGTTGAATAGATCACGACGTTGAAGTTAAATTAGCAATAAGAATTAAATATTTTTATGCACTGAACCAGCGTTATTCTCTTGCAAAGTCAGTCAGGAGTTTAGACAATTTTTGTAATTATTTTATTCAAACAGATCTTCTATAAATTCTATAATTTCTAAAAAAAAAAGATTCCTGATAAGCCCAATCAATTTTTGTTTAGCGAACAAATACAAACGACTTACATAAAAAATTGAAAAAAAATTAAAATTAACTTTATGTAATATTTTGAGTTCTAAGAAAAATTTCCTGATAAGTCTAATCTATGCGCGGAGAGATGAAGTGACAAAAAAATCACAACAAAATTACCCATCTATCGCGAATTCTCCGCGAAATTGAACAAACTGCGCAAATTAGAGTTGCAAAAAATGTGCCACGAGAGCTAGAAAAAAAGTAGATTGAATGAGAATTTATTGTGGTTTAGTCGTTAATTGGAATTACTCGAATTACCATATAAATTTTTAAGTGCAAAATAGTTTATTCAATAAACCATAATTAATTGCTCTTCAATTTCAGTGTAGAAATACATTTCAGACAGTTCAGTCGTGTTTTTGAGTGACTTTGAACATGGAAATTATGGCTAAAAATATCCTGAATTTGCTGATAATTGCTCTAGTTGTGGCACAATGTGTGGAATTGAAGCCAATGGATCGATTTGAAGACTTTGACTGGGATAACTTTGGGTAAGTTTTTATTATATTTTTCTTTCGTGTTAAATAAATTAGTTTTTTCCTATTTCTAATCTTCCAATTTTCGCTTTATTTTGTTCACAGAGAATCGCTTGCAAATAAGATCCAATCATCTATTACTCAAAGCTTCCGTAAGTTTTTTAAGAAAATGAAAATCATTTGAAAATGCAATTAAATAAAATTCTCTTTTTCTAGAACAATCGGGGATTTATGAATTGGGACCCAAGATTGAGAAGCAAGTCCAGCAATCTATGGATAATAGCATGTGGTACAAAAGGTAAGAATCTATGAAGAGACTAATTAAATATTCCTAAAGTTAGCAACGTTATGTAGTTTGAAGATTTCTTTCAATTTTCTCTAGTTTTATTGCTCTTTTAGAAGAAAGATCTTCAAAATTGTTCTCTTTTTTTACTCATTTTCTTATCCCGTAATTAACAATGGCACTATAACTTCTTTACTTGACGTATGAAATAAAAGGGGGTATATAGAGAAAAAAATCATTAAGATCTATCATAAAGATTAGCGAAAAAACACATGTAACGGAAAAATAGTATATAATCTATTTGCTTAACTAAATGTATATTCGCGTAATTTATTTTTCTTGCTACCTAGCATATAATGTTGATCACCTACCTACCTGCAATGTTCTTCAAATTAAATCCTTAATTTTTATTTCCAGACCAAATGCTTGTTCGGACGAAAAGGTTGATGTGACAGACGAGAAGAGACCAGGATGCGAGAATGGTTCTAATGTCTCACAATCACAGATGTGCAATGAGATCAATGGAGTGAGCGTTTGCACAATCACGTGAGTCTCAAGAAATTATATTGTTTGCATAAAATTCTAATGCTTTCGAATTTATTCTTGGCAGCGAAACTCGAGGTTGCCAGACTAAACGTACAACAAGAACTTATCGTTGCTGCGAAAACTTTACACTCAAAAATATTGATGGAAAAATGCAATGTGCTTAACATTATTGCTCTGAATTTTAATTGTTCTGTACTCGAGAATTTTTTGAATGTAAATTCCAACGAGGAAGTGAATATAATTTGTCAAAAAATGACTTGAAAATCTCTTAAGCAATTCTTGTCCTTGACTCCATCCAATCTCCACCATTGCCTCTATTTTATCTCCTCATTCAACACTTGAGTAAGAATTTCTTTTTTTTTTGCCCATTGTTGCGGTAGAATTAAACATAGCGGGTTGGTGGATATAAAAAAAGAGGAACGCAAAGATCATTTAAAGTAGATGAGTGGCTAAAATGGCTAGATTGGCAATTAATGGGTTAAGCAAAAACATGAGCAACGCGACAATCTTCATGCTCGTGACTATTTAATTCGGTTCAGCTGAAGAATCTCTCTTCTTCTGTGACAAAAGGTAGCATGCTTAATTATTTACATTCTATAAAACACACAAAACACTCTCGGAATGTGCCTCTCTTTGCTGTACTTGTTCTGCAATCTGTTCAGCAGGAAAGCGATTAAATCGATTCGATAGAGATAGGTTAAAAGCAGAAATTCTATGAAAAAAAAAAAAACATGGAGATTCAACGGAAAATATTTAAAAAATAATTTCATAAGAATTTTTGATTTAACAAAATATTATGTTATTTTATGTTTTTAAAGATTAGAAAATATTAAAAAATTCTTTTTTTCATGGAGAGAGATTTAATTTCTATGTATTCCGTAGCTAGGAGTGTTTATATAGCAAATAACTTGATCGCTTTTACCCGATTATTTCTAAATATTTCGAATTTTCATTTCAGTCTTAATTTTCTTAATATTCACGATTTAAATGTTTTTATGCTCTAGTTTTTTCACTTTTTCACTTATTTGCAAATTAAACAGGAATATTATTTTGAGTTTTAATTGTATTTTTCTTTTATAAAAGTTATATGTTCTCTTTTATCTTTCTTTTACTTTCTTTTATAATAAAAAAAATGATACAAATTCATTAAAAGTTTAAAAATAATAATAATAAATTTTCCCAGAATAATCGTGAATTTTTACAAATATTCCGAATGTTTGCTTACGAATATTGGAATATTTTCCATTCAGATAATTACCTCCTGCACATCTTCAAACATTTCTGTGGTGCTGTAGAAAATTCTCGAAAGATTTTACTCACTATACTACAAATTCTCTGACTAGCCCTGTGCTGTGAGAAAGATTTGGCCGAAATGAGATGAATAATTGCAAACGTTTTAATCTCTCCGAGTAAAAATAATTAATTTACATTTTACATTTGATAAGGCACAAGATAATTTAATTTAATTCAAAATTCCCCATGAGTAATACAACTTTAGTCACGAATTAAATATTAATATATTTTAAGTAAAACAAACAGAGTCATAAAAATAAATAGAGCACAATGCAACATTCTATTAGAAAATTTTCACAATAATCAGAGTTTCAAGTGGAACTGTGATAAAAATATGATTTTTCTCGATGGGAAAAATTGAGAAACACTGATACGGAAGATTCTTTCAGCGGTTGCAGTTGATTTATTCAAAAATGGGTGTGCAGAGGAGCAATTGACGATACTTTGCCTTTTTTTGCATTCTTCTAGCTCCCAAAGAGAAGCATATTGAAAATGGATGAGAACCATCACATATAGTGAAATTGTTTTCAGTCATTTCCGTCAATTATATTCTTGTTAGATTTCTGATTGGATGCCAATGCGATGCCGGGGGAGTCTTGATCTTGGTGCATGTGCAATGAATGGAAATAATATGAAACTTTATATCTTGTCAAGGCAAAATTGATGCCACAATCACGATCAACTCAAGTTTTTTTTTTACCAGAAATACATTTTCTGCAGTAGATAGATGTTTCAGCAGAAACATCAGCTAATTTTCTTGCCGAGTTAGCGACTCAATTTACTTGAACTTGATAGCAGGAGAAATTTTCTGGTGTTGAGGAAAAAAAAATGATGGGATGGGCAATGGAAGCAGCTGCTAAAAGAGTTTTTGTGAGTCATGATTTGCCACTCTTTGTGGAGGAGAAAAAAAACGAACATCTTGGGGATTGTTCTGGGTGAGGGATAAAAAGCAGAAGTCGCGTTGTGTGGTTAATAAATCAAAATATAGCAACGATCGCGATAGGAGATCATTCGAACGATCATTCTTGCCACTCTGCTGTGCTTCTCCAGGCCCGTACGATCGGTATGAGTGTGTAGCTGTGATTATAAATACGAACTCCAGACGCAGAGTCCCAACCAGTTGAGCTCAGGAGTTGAACGAAGCAACACCACTCGCGATCTTCAATTTGTGGATTTTTGCTCTTTTATTTATTTTTTTTATTTTTTTGCTTTCTCGACACAGCCAAGTGAACACAGAGAGTGCACGAAGATCACAGTGTGAAGATTTTTCCGTGGCAATTGTGTGTGGTATTTGAAGTGAAACAGCACTGAGGAAAAGCTAAAAGTATATCAGTGAATTGTTTTTAGGTGAAAAGTGTGCGCGATCTCTTCAAAAGGGGAGAAAATGGAGCGTTTCCCTTCAATTTCTCTACTACTTCTGGTCACCTTTGTTGCATTTGTGGCCACCGAAGAGTTTGAGTAAATATCTATTTTATAATCTTCTTAACACATAAAATATAAATCAAAATTACCTCCCTCGCACATAATCTCTGTGATGCGAGAGAGATTTTCAATTACGTGATGTTGTGATTCAGTGTGAAAGCTTTGTAAGAAGAGGAGTCAAAGTTAGTAATTCAATTGTGTGCTTCTTAGCGATGTAGCTCGAGCTGCATCACCTGGATTCGCCGATGGATTCAGTCAGTGGCATTCGGGATTGTTGGACTTTTCCGGTACACAGGGACTCTTCTGGCCACATCAGTTGGATTCGGAATTCCGCGATGGGAGCAATTTTGGTGTTCGTCAGCCGGCTGTTGAGCACATTCCCATGAAACCTGAGGAATCACTTGGAGAAAAGCCCGATCGCGACACTGAACCACTCGGTGAGTTTTCACAGAGAATACTGTGTGTGTGATGTGCTTGGGAATTTGAGATAACTTAACATAAATCCGCGAGATAACTTCCGTAAGAATTGAATTTTTTTTCTGATTCGATCGCACAACGATCAATACCACAAGATCGCCGCAAGTTTGCGTGGAAAATTCTCAATAGAGTATTATTTTTTTTGCTCGATCTGGCGTGATTGTGCTACAGGAAACACATTTATGCGATCCTCGATTTTTTTTCTCATCCCAGATGATCTTCCAAATTTAACGATCGTGGCCATAAAGCTGAGGGAATCTTCGCATGTTAATTACACTGCGATCCACACAAATGTTTTTACCATTACATGATACTTCTCATTTGCAAACATACATTGTATTTTAAATTGCAACTTTCCTATTTCCTTGAGCGATGTACAAAATTGGCATTTTGACTAATTGCGAGTTTTCCTTTGAAAAGTTTCTTTCGAAATTGAATTAATTTCTATAACCACCTTAAGAGTAGAAGAGTTAAAGAAAAAAATGTTTTTTGTGTTTTTTTTCTCTCTGCAGATGTTGAGTTTATTAGTGGATCAATTGGCAATCCAGACGATACTCAAGTTCAGATTGACAATCAACCACAACGCCCTGTACAGCCGTACCCATCATTCGGTCCAGGATTCGACGATACTCTCTTCCAGCACACCTTCACCAATTTCCCGGGCTTCAATAGCTTCTTCCCTGGCTTTGGCTTCAACAGACCCCAACTGAGACCATGGTGGAGAGGGTGAGTCACATTATTTATTCAAACAACATTTCCTCATCATACATAACTCGTCAGCAGCGCATCTCGATCGTTGCGAATTGTGCAAGAGATCTCTCGAAGAAGACTTTGTTGTTCCTCCAAGAGGTGTCTTCTTCAAGCTTACTGTACCATTTCGCGCAAGAGAAATTTAATTATTTCGGTGGATCTCGTTTTTTTCTTCTTCTTAAAAACCGCAATTGAGTGAGTTTTTGTGTCCATTTATCTACAAAGTGATCTCTCGATCATGTCCAAATAGACCGTGAGAAGAGTTTGCCCAACAATTTCTTTGTTTCACTTAATATTTCGTTCTCTGGGGCAAGATGAAACTTTCAGAAATGCCCAAAAAAGTTTTTATTTTGAACTTGCAATAGAGGGGTAATTAGTAAAAGAGTATACGAAAAGTACTTTAAAATGTTTAAAATGATGAGTTGAAAATGCGGAATTTAGTTTGAAATTCAGTCTTCGTCTTGAGTTTTAGCTGTGTTTCTTTCAGACACAGCTTTTGTGTACCGAGCAAAATCGAAAGTCGTCAGATCGGGCTCAAACTTGGTATGAGCACGAATTAGGGTCCCCACATTCCAAAAAACGTATGCGCCAAAAAAATTTTTTTCCGGCCGTCCGTCCGGCCGGCCGGCCGTCCGTCCGTAGTATAACGCTAAATTACAAGAGAACGGTGATAGATAGAGACTTGCGGTCAACGGCAAAGTTTAAAAGTCGACTGGAAGACGTCAGATTATGACGTCAAATTTTACCCCCCACCCCCCCGTCCGCCATTTTGAATAACCTCAAAATTTTGTTTTCGCTATATCTCAGCCGCTATTATAGCTAGAGGGCTGAAATTTTGATATGTTGTAGGGGCCACTAAGAGCTTTCCAACGATACCTCATTTTCGAAAATCGGTCAAGCCGTTTAGTCAATATGGCCGTCACAATTTTTCATCGAAAATCGACCATAACTCGAAAACGGCTTGACCGATTTTGATCAACCCGGGCTCAAATGAAAGATCTCAACAAACCCTACAACTCTCTAGAACATCCGAAGTTTCAAAAGTGACCGCTAGAGGGCCAAAAATCAAAAACAAAATTTTCGATTAGTTTTCGATGAATATCTCGAAAACGACGACATAAATTTTTTTCATTTTTTGATATGTTGTAGCTGACCATATTATCTAGCTTCATGCCAAAAATGAAGAAAATCTATGGATCCGTTCTCGAGATATAGCCTTCCAAAGTTGGCATGTCATATCTCGGGTTCTACAAGTCCGATCTTGATCAACTCAAGCGCAAATGAAAGGTTTCGTGAAACCCTACAAATGTCTAGAACATTACAACTTCGAAAAATGTCCGCAAGAGGCGCTAAAATCGAAAACAAAGTTTTCGAAAATTTCGAACTCGAATTTTTCGAAAATGGCGACATAAATTTTTTTCATTTTTCGATATGTTATAGCTGACTTCAAGACCTTTCAAACAAAAAAAAAATTATGAAAATCTATGGATCCGTTCTCGAGATATGGCCTTCTAAAAATTTATTAGCGTATGACTTTAATACTATTCCAGACTTTGCGCGTATTTAAATTAATTCGCGTTCTAGTTTGCTCTCACAAAATTGGTACACTGAAAGAAACACAGCTCCCGTAAGCTTGGTCAGCTTACCAGTACATTTTATTTATTTAATTAATTAAACCTTCGTTGTTGTTTTGTTGAGTAGTTTTGTGGTGATTGTTCTTTTTAAAAAAAAATTAATGCCCTAAGATTCTATCAAGATTGGAATGTTGACGGAAACTTAAAACGAATTAAAGACATATTTCCGCATTTTTAAATTTTCATGTCTCTGTCATCTATGAATTTAAAATTCAAAGTTAAACAATAAATTTAATTCCCTAAAAATCAAATGAGAAAATTCATTTTCTTCTCGTGGATCACGCAAATGATCTTCATAAATTCAAAAGAAAATTTAAAAGTCATTCCTCCAGATCAATGATCGCGGATTTAAATTAAAAATTTGGGTTAAGTTCATTTCAGTTTCATTTCAAAAGCATTAAGATGTTATTTTCGGAGAAAGGTTCACTAAATGCGATCTTAATCCAAAGATGAAGAGGATGATGATCTTTCGGCAACAAAGAGAGTGCAACTAAAGCCACACGATCATGCGAAAAGTACATATACAAAAGAGACCCCCAAATGGACAAAGATCGCGATCTTTGGTGTGTTTTTTCTCATTCACTTTTGCAGTGACACGATTTTGTGGATTTTTGTGAAGATCACAGCAATTTCATGACCTTTCGCGCACAAGAGCTAAAGAGTGTTGCGCTTTTCTCTCGACGACAATTAAGATTAACCGGCACGGAGGGGCATTCAATTGGCCAGGAATTTAACAGATTGTTGTGGATTAAAAAAAATCCCATGCGCTTAAAATTGTGAATTCTTCTGTTGACATTGAATTATCGCTTGAATTTTTAGTTTCAATTTGGTGATGTGTCGCAATTTCGCTCTCTACGATGGTGCTCATGGCGGAAAGAGCGGGTCATGGTGGCTTGCCCACATTTTGCCTCGTAAATTCTTCACCCGCTTATGAGTTGACACCTCCCCCGATATTTTGTGTAGAGAGTGTTTTAGGAGATAGAACGTTCCAGATCAGTGCAGAAAATTGTGACGCGTCGACACTTATTCAATTGAATTTCATGGAATAATTCATCACAAAAAAAACACAGCAAAATTACATCAGATACCATCGCAGCATCTCTTGAGGAATTGCGCACAACATTTTCGGGGGAGGGAATCTCTTCTCTTTTGTCTTATGTGCACAAAGAAATTTATGTGGGAGATGGAAAAGAATTTGAGTTTCGTGTGAACTCTTTAGGAAGGAATTTGCATTTTTAATTGCATGATCTCTACGTGATCTTGGAATCATTCTCTCTGGCGTGCCACACTGCAAGATCAAGGAACCTCTAATGTTCTAAGTGGAACTTTTTATTTGTTTAAAGAAGTTCTTAATGATCTTTTGCGTGGGAGTTTTTACCAAAACTTCAATTCTTTGTGCGATTTCTGCGATCTTTACATTATTTTTAAACAATTTAATTTTATGTTTTCTTTCGTGCAGACTTTTATGTGATCATTTTAGCGTGATCTGTAGCTTTTGTTAATTATTTTCTTTCTATGCAATTCAATGAATTTGATGGGTTTTATAGTTTATAAGGTTTTCCAGAAAGTTCCATGGTTTTTTTCAACGATCTTTAGGTGATCTTCACATATCTGAACTGAATTGAATTATCATACGTAATTTTCTTTACAAAAGATTTTTCTTCTTCAAATGCAACAATTATCCCAACAAAGAAGTTTATTTAAATTATTCCAAGCTTCTTCTTATTCTAATTTCTCCATTTTATTTACAAATCTTGAAGATCTTCGTGTGATCTCTCAAGTCAGTCATTCATGTCACCACGTACAATCACCTTTTGGCCTTTCCGTGGAATATTTATGTGTGTGTATGTTTTTCGGTGAAACAAGGGGAATTTCCTTCCGCATTTTATGCACAATGGCCTGGTGAAAAGTGTTCTCAATCGTGCATGGGTCGTGTAAGAAAATCAAGGTAATGGGTACAGGTGAAATGTGAAATCTCATCAGTGAACGTGGAAGCGTGAAATTGACTTAAGCGATTGACAAAGTGGTGACAATGAATGGTAATTCTTGTACTCAGGAGTGAAAATTTTACCATTTTACATGCAATAAATATTCCCCTTTGCATCTCTTCTCCTTAGTACGATCACCCAGCTAGACGATGGTGTGTATCAATTAGACAAATAGTGCTTGGAAGCTATGTGATCGCGTATACGGTTGATGTGATCTTTCGAGACAAAAGTTGCACGCCGTTAACGGTCCATGCGCAAATGTCTCTGACCCGACTCTGAGACAACAAACATAAAGACATTGAGAAAAAAAATGAAGTTATAAAGATTTTCCGCAAAGAACGGATAAGACGAACCGTAAGACCGCACATCTAGGAGATCAAGATCACTGAATTGCTGGTGATCTCGCGGTAATGGCCGTTGGGTAGATTGATTGATTGTTTTGCGATCGAGCTCATTTGGAAAATAAAAGAGAATGAGAGAAGGGACGCCCAAGAGGGAGGGATGGTTGGGAAGTGAAATGCCACAATGGATCTAAATTGAGGAAATGGCTTAATGGGTGTCACTCTCAACTGAATTGGGGAGATGTGACGCACCATTTTGAGAACTAAATTCTCCGCGTGTCGGACCCAATGCAAACAACTTCTTTTTAGAGAAAGATCGCCTTTTAGATGGATCCATCGACCTTTATTTTCAAAAAAAAAAAATCTTCTCAAAGTTTAAATAAGTTTTAGTAGTTTCTTAGAGGAAGTTTAGAAGAATGATCACTTCTTTAAAATAAACAATTTTATAGTTTAAAAAAAATTTAGAAGTTGAAATAGAAAATTTATTTTAAACTTATTCTTCCATTTTCACAATTTCCATCAAGAAGTGTTCCATATTAGGTGATCTTCCTCTATAATATGAGAAGAAGTTAAGAGGGAAATCTTCGATATAAGTCTTTCGGGGTCATAGAGAATCACACATGCGTGGAAATGTTCATTTGCATCAAGGAAAATTTTCCACCAACGTGCCATTCTTTTGGCTGTTTATTTAGGTCTCTGTCGCGCGATCACTTCGCACCCAAATTGCCTTTGTCGTGCCGGCCATTGTCTTGGGAGACTTAAGGTGGTAATTTTAGTAAAATTCGTTTCGAAGAACCTTATACCGGTTGCTGCTGTTCCCCAGAGTGTTTGAAAATAAAACCCAAAGAAAAAGCTCCTCCGAGAGAAACTTTGTAATTAACGATCACATCAATTTCATTTTCTTTTGTGAAATTATTGATTTCTGCGAAGTACTTTCGCTGAGTTTGCCTACCCAAACGCACTTGGTGAGATTTCAAAAATTAGATTTTATCACAAGAAAAAAACTCCAGAAAGAAACTCTTAAAATATATTTTGCATGATTGATTTGGTTGCGTGCTAATTTAATACGCTGCTCATTTTAATTATTGTCTTTTAGTCTTTTCATGTACAAACAACAACCATATCCAATAAAATTCCTTAAAACTAATGATGTGAACATATTAAAGTTAAGTAGCAAGGTTTCCCTCGTAAATTGAAAATTCATTGAGGAAAGAAAAATTAAAGAGATTTTTCATTCAAGTGTTACAACGAAAAAAAAGTTTCGCAATAAATTTTCTCAATGAACTTCAGAAGAATCTCTGCAGCAAAGCGTTTTTTGAATAATAAATTACTTGTGGAAGTTTAATGGATTTATCTGGGCTCATGCTGAATTGTAGTGAGAGTTTTGCAATAACTACAAAAAAGTAAAATATCTAGGAGGTCAAATACAATTCACATCAATTGATTTACACCAAAGAATTGATGGGATTTTTTTATAGTTTTTCTTTCACCCACATTAATGGGCAAGACTTGGCGCGAATCTTTTGAAATAATAATTTATAATATTTCCTACACGCTATTATTTTAAATAGAGATTCAATCATAACTGAGAATGTTTTATTTCCACTAAGACTCTGCCACTGATAATTGCTGGGCATTTATTTATAGAGTTAAATACTTTTAATTCTTGTGCAACAGTTTTACAAAACAATCATTTATTGATGATTAAATGCTCTAATCCAATTTTTTTCAATCGTTCTGATTGCCAAGATTGTTTTCCCTCCTTTATTTGCTTCCTTATTGAGTGCAAAAAGGCAAAAAGGAAACAAATTTATTTTGATCTTAATATGATTTTAATACATTATAATGTTTTTCGAATTGAATTTCAGTCTGGGCAAAATCTTGGCAAATGATCGAAAGTTGATCGTACAGACATTAAAATATCATGAAAATTTCTGCAGACATCGCAATAATGCCATTTATATGTATATTTTGCTGAACAATTCGTGGCATTTGAAGCCCAAAAGTGGCAATTACTGAGCACAAGACATGCAACTTTTAATGTAATATCTGCAAATATTTGTGCACCGTAATTATTTTTTCTGTATCTTTCCATTCAGTTAATGTTGCAGTTTAAGGTCTGCAAAATGCAATTTATATTCTTGCAGAAAATGGCAGAAAATGCCCTTTTTTGGGGTGGTTGATGTGGTCACAGGAAGTATACAGTTGCCGTGTCGTAGTGGGAAATATTATCTCATTTATCATATTTTATTCTAAGTATTTTGATACTTGACCATGCCTTTTAAATGTTTTTAAAAGGTTCTTATTTAAAAACCTTCAATCCAAATTGGTTTATATTTTGTACTAGTTTAATGATAAAATCTCTTGAAGAAAAACTATGTAATTTCGTTAAATATTTTAGGTAATGAGAGTAATTTGAATGATTATTGAATTAAAATTTCTTTTCGGATACTTATTTGAACTAATAGGCGCCATATAGGCAACTCCCTCAGAAACCTAAACCCTCAGACTCTCGATTAATCTTCTCTGGTTCGCAGTTGAGCTGCTGAAGATTACTAAACTCAATAATCTACTGTCATCACTCAATCTACACAGTAACTCTTCTTTTCTCTCCTATTCTATCGTCTATTTGAGGGTCTCTAACCTGAGGGTAGCTGACTGTACTCACTCTATGAGCAGGTTAACATTCGCTGAATAATAAGTCTTGCTTCTACAATTATATAGAGTTCTTAAGAAAGCCAAAAAATAGTGAAATAGCTAATTTTTTGATAAATTATTTTAAAATTAAATCTAGAGAGATTTATGTTTAGATTTTATTAAGAAAATCATCAAAAAGTGACCGATTTTCGGTCTTTATGGTTACTTTTGGGAAAAGCGGTGGGAAACTTAAGGAACTTATTCTTTTTATAAATCTTCAATCAGTTTCATAAAAGTTTTATGAAAAATGAACGAGTTCCGCTTATTAATACTTTGTTACAATTTAAATAAATAAAATTTCCAGTCTTTGTTTTTGGATCATTTTTTTGCATAATGTTCCTGGAATGATAATCCTCCACTTGATAAAACCAGAAAGTCTAGAAAATTCCCTGATCTTAAGAAATCTTAAGAAATAATAATATGTACAAATAATCTGCTGGCAAAAGGTCAAATGAGGCCACGTTGATAAACAAATGGGGCTTTTCTCGCCATTCTGACGCGATGGAAGCGTTCTTATCAGCGGGGGTTATTTAGGTGTCAGAATTGTCCATTAAAATATTTCTCTGGTACTTTATTGTTTTGCTTTTAATGTTTTTTTTTCTATGAGGGGGAAATTTCGAGAGAAATTATTAAGTCACCGACATTCCATGCATTTTACTAATACAAGGGAATTTCCTTTACATCCACACAGACCCAATGTTTGCACGGAAAAGGAGGAAGATATTGAGGAATGGGACAGAGAAATGCTGTCTGGATTATCTCTCAACTTTGAATCGTGCGTCGAGAAGACCAACAAGCATGTCTGCAAGACGATGTGAGTAAATTATCAGAATTTTTGTTAAAATTAGAAAAGAATTCTCTTCACAAGAAAGAAGTTCTTACGGAAATTTTTTCGTGGGCAGTTCCAATCGCAATGGACAGAAGTACACCGTGACCGTTACTCACAAGTGCTGCCATGGGTATGAACGGACCAGGGACGGTGCTCGCGGTATCACGTGCAAGAAGGTTGATTTGCACTCTGTGGAGGAGACGGCGGAGAGTTTGGGTGCCAAGGAGTTCATGAGGAGTGTGAAGAACAATGGCTTGACTGAGAGGATCACGGAGAATATCACAATATTTGTTCCACTCGATTCCGCATTCACGCTTTTCTCCGAGAAGATGTTTGAGTCGGTGAGTCAAGACTTTTCTCTTTTTTTCCTGAATGTTTTTTATGCCTTTCAAATGATCATAATTCGTGATGTCTGCTTGGCATGCAGATGGGAGAATTCTCGCTCAAGATATGCTTATTTAATTTACTTTTATGTGGGAAGGTGACAAATAAATTAGCATCACTCGTGCTTCCCATTTTATTTATAATTTAATTGAACTCTAAATTCATAGGTGATAGTATCACCTTTCATTTTACAAATTTTTGTTTTGAATTTATTGTTTTCTTTGTTAATCATTTTTCTACAGAAAATTATTTAAATATTCCTCAGTTTTACCATGAAGAATAATTTACAAATTATGGCCACAGGTCATGGGTGGGATGACCTAAAAAGGCAGTCTATGAAACCACCCTAAAAAATCATTCAACATCTGCTTGACCTCCTTTGCAATTGTTGCTTTCTCAAGTGTGTGTGTGTGTCTGATTTATTTAAATTAGTCATAATTGTTCCGAATTCATCTTTTTGTATTAAAATGTCTGCGGAGGAAGTTTTTAAAAGATCAACTTGCCCAAATAGGAAACATTTATGCTAATTTCTTTGTAAAATATTCTTCATGAAAATATTGTGTGCGATGAGCAAAATGCTAATGTGAAATTGTCTGTGAGTACCTGCATGTCTCTAGGTCATCAATTTGCCATCTTCTTCTCCTATTTATTGCAATGTGACCCGAGGATCACTTCTGAGTTCCACACCATTGACTCATGAGGTCAATGGAAAAATCCATAAACTGAAGCAGAGAAAAAAATTGATTTATTTTCCACGAAGAGGAAATCAGAGAGATTTTTTTATTCTTTGTAGAATCTCGTAGTTCTTCCACTGTCGAGGAGTCGTAGGGCTGCAAAGGATGTGTCAGGGATCACAACGAGGGAATTGGCTTTGGCTCATATTGTGGATGGATTTGTGCGTGTTGAAGACATTCAGAATGAGCAACTTCTCACAACATCCTTCGAGAATTCCACCATCCGCATGAATATCTTCCCACGTCCACCGAATCAGGAGAGTCACGATTTCCGCTACACCGCCAATTGCGCTCCCCTCAAGAAGGTTAACAAGGTGGCAACCAATGGAATTGTTCACGTTGTTGAGAAGGTCCTAGCTCCAGTCACCCAGAACATCCTGGAGATCATTGAGCAGCGCAGTGATATGACAATCCTGCGTACGGTGCTGCAAAAAACAGAGATTGACAAACTTCTCATGCAGGATGGGAAATCCTTCACGCTCTTTGCACCCACGGATAGGGCATTTGAGAAGTTGGAGCCCCACCTCAGACGCACCATCAAAGAAGGAAGTGGCTGTGCCGCAAGTAAGTGTCTCTATATTGTCTCTCATGTGACATAAATCTCATGCGTATGCCTCTTCTTCGCCATGCAGTATTACGCATTCAGGGCACGCGAGAAAATTCCTCACCTCTTCGCGCTATGAAGCCCAACTGATTAGCTGAAGAATCTTTATGGGATTGTTATTTAAACTAACATACCTAATATTCCTCTAAACTTCCCATATTTGCGAAGAAACGCAAAGATTTGCCTATTGATTGTAGATTTTTTTATTACTTCGTTTGATTTTTTATTGAAGAGCTATAAAATTTTGAAAAATAATACCTTTGATCATTAATTTTTTTTAATAATGCGTAATGTAGATTATATAAAGTTTTTCATTTCTTTTTTTTATAATTGTTCAAAAGAAATTTATCATTACGCTTTTGTGACAATTATTTTTTCATTACTAAAGAGAGAGAGAGAGAAATTAATTACGATTCTCGCTGCAAAGCTGGAAAACTTTGCTAATTGGAACTTTCTCCTTAAATTTTATATTTTTGTTTGTGTCTGCATAACAAAATGAAATTGTTTTTGAATTTGCAAAAAAGAATTAGAAAGGAATATTAAGGGATTTCTAACGTTGGGTTTGGCTTAGTCTGATCTTCAATCCTAGTTTAAGTTTTTATAAGCTAGGCTTTAATTTTATAGAACGGTTTTAAGATTTAGGTCAGGATTAATCAGAACTGAATGCATTTTTGATAATTTTACAAATTTTAGTGCTAGAAGACGATAAGAACTCACAAAGTCTTGCCGTCTTCGAATATCTAGCTTCGTAAAAATCTTCCCAAAATGTACTAGGCCCAGATTCTAAACCAGGCTGGTTTTAAACGCTGGGCCTGAGTTTTTTAGGATCATCTTAAGCTTCTGAAGAGAGACTAAGTGTTTTTAGGCCTGACCTAAGTTTCTGAGACTAGGTTTAAGTTTTTTAGTCGTTTTTGAATATTAGGTCTGGTTTGTGATCTAATTAAAAACTGATCTAATATTCAGAAACGACTAAAAACCTTAAGATGAGCCTAAAAATGTTAAACCTAGTTTAAGAGACTTAGATCCGGGCTAAAAAATTTAGTCTCGCTTCAAAAACTTAAGATAATTTTAAAAAAACGTAGGCCTAGCGTTCAAAGCCTAGCCTGGCTTTAGAAACTTAGACCTAGCATAAAAAAGCTTAGGCCTAGCTTCAGAAACTTAAACTAATCTTAAAATCCTTGGCTTAGCCTAAAGACCTTAAGCTTAAATTAAAAAACCTAAGTCTAAGAGAATTTAGCAAAATTTTGTCTTTATTTAATATTTATGATCTTCAGAGTTAAGACATTTTAATCCACGAATTCGTACAATTCTTTTGCATAAATTCAGATAAAGAACAGTCTAAATAATGAAGGAATCTCTTCTAGATATCCTCAAGAATCACGTCTTGGATCTAACCTTCTGTTCCTGCGCCGTCGTGAATACCGTAATGACTCACACGTACAATCTTCTGGATCAGAAGATGACTTTTGAGCGTCTTGATGGTGAGAAGGAGGAGAAGGAGACCCCTGAAGCGTCCGAAGTTGCCGATATGACGTCCACCAAGGAGATCACAGTCAATGGCTTGGCCAAGATCACTGAAGCTGACATTATGGCAACAAATGGTGTGATCCACGTCATTGACACAGTGATTCCCACAGAATCCGGCATGCCAATCACTTCCATGCTCTCCACGCAGAATTTGACCACCTTCAAACGTCTCCTGGAGGTTTCTGGGCGTGAGGAAGAGTTCGAAATGATGTCCAATGTGAGCTTCTTCGTGCCTTCTGATAGGGCTTTCAAGGATAGTCGATGGGCCAAGGAGCTCGAGGAGAATCCTGAAGGTCTCAAGGACAACGAAGAATTGATCACCTTCCTCAATTACCACGTTGGTATTCCCCTGATTAAGACTTGCGATCTCACTGATGACATGATCCACACAAAATCCGGCAGTGATATCCGTGTGAATCTCTACGCCACGCATCCAGTCTTCTCGAATGTAATGAATCGTGCCACAGTCAACTGTGCTCGTCTCATTCACTTTGACGATGAAAGCTGTGGATCTGTCCTCCATCAAGTCGACAAGGTGTTGGAACCACCAACAAAGAGTCTCCTGGAAATCCTCGATTCAACGGAAAAGTACAGCAAATGGCTTGATTTCATCCGAGCGGCCAACTTGACGAGCCTCCTCGAGGACACAGAGCAAGATTTCACTCTCATGGTGCCCACAAATGATGTCTTCAGGGAGCAGAGGGAGTGGTATGAGGAGAAACTCAAGAAACCCGAAGAGGCTGAGATGATTGTGAAGAATCACATGCTTCAAGGTGAGTGTCTTGCAAAAAAAAATTCCGTAAACTTGATCCCCTTCCACGTGCTGGGAAAACGAGGAGAAATTTTCCTCAATTTCACACCAAAAATAGCGCTTGAATTTGCAAATTTCTTTCCAAATTGACGAGCTTGAAATTAAATTTAATCTTCAGCACTTTTACTGATGATTGCGAGGGAATTTAAAAGCGTCAATTAAATTCATAAATGGAGCTATATACATACATCCTCTAGCATTGCCATAAATTCTTTCATGAGAATTTTTAAATTGTAAAATCGTGCTGAGATTGCAAAAGAGTCACAAAGTTTATTCAAAGTTGAAGTCAAGTTTATTTTCTAGAATTTTTCTGATAGATAAATGTTTGTACAATGTGCTAAAAGTTAAATAAATAAAATTCTTCCATTGTGAAGAAGTACCAGTTAATTAGCATAAAATGGCATAAATGTTTTACCCCAAAATAAAAAAAAAAAAGAAACTAATTAACAAGGGAATGGGGAAGATTCTTCGAAATCATTTAGTAACTATTTTTAGAATTAAAACGACAACAATGTTGATAAACAAGTTGATGATTTCTTGGTAAAGCAAATCAATGAAAAAATAAGTTCTTTTTGTAGATTACACGGTGATGTTTCGCTTTATTTATTAACACATTTAATTTTAGATCTTGTTTAATTTTTATTGCATTTTTTTCGATATTTTTTTGGCAATTTAAAACTTCCTTAAGATGTTAGTACTTAACCCAGATTTTCCCATTTTTCTTTACGCTTCGTCTAGGTCCATAAAAATTAAATATTAACGTTTTTTTATCCTAAGAAAAGTAGAATAGTGGTTAGATGAAAAATTTTACAAGTTCTTACCAAAAAATCAAGAATTTCGTTTAAGAACTAAATTTTCTTGACAATTTTGAATGAAAAATTTCCCAAAATTAAAGAAATATTAATAAAATAATTTCCTAATTTGTAATTATTCTTCCTTCCGCAGATGTTCTCTGCTGTGCAGGCATCGTCCCATCTGACTGGCCTTTCGTGCGCACAATTGAGGCCCTCAGTGGGCGCCCCCTGCGCATTGATCGCGGCCGCCGGCCCGTTGTGGCGAATGCCGGAATAACCAAATGTGATGTCGTGGCCAAGAATGGCGTTCTGCACGAGATTAATGATGTGATCATCCCCAAGGAGCGCCAGAGGACCCCCGTGTCGTCCTTCTTCTGGTGAAGCAAATCACCCGCGTGGCGCACTTTCTCCCACCCGGAGCAGCCTCCCCATGCGCGCGCTCCCTGGCACATCCCCTTGTGAGCCCCCTCTAAATTATACGCAGCCACCCCCCTCGAGCTACACAGCTCAACTACATTTAAGCACAACATTTATGTTTATTTGATCTACTAAGTGGATGGCAAATAAATTGTGAGATAATATTAAACAAATGGAGTTTTTCTGGGATGTTTTAAGGGAGATTGAGAGACTTTTCTCCCCGCAAAGGATGTTTTTGCTTGATTGGCGTACTTTATAGAGGCAAGTTAATATCAATCAGCTCAATTGGAGAATCTCTTTGGCGTTCCCGGCAAAAAAATAAACAGTCGTTTATCAGACGTGCTTGACTTGCGACCTCATCAGCTTTATTGAGGGGCTACTCAATTTGACCTCTTAATGATATCTTTTATGTCTTTTTATGAGTAAATGGGGATTTTTATTTACGAATAATGTACGCTTTTGTATAGAAAAATTCACAAAACAATAAATAATGTTGCTAATTGTAGAGAGGATGGTCTGTTATATCCTTCTGCGTTTAATTAAATGCATAAAAATTTTTTAAATCGCATTGGAACGTTCTAAATAAAATAAAATCTTCTAAAATAATGATTTTGTGGTCATCTAATAATAGAAAAATTTTTAAATCAAATAAAGAAGTGAGAATTTTGAGTGGTTTTCAAAGAAGGAAAAATAAAACAAATTAGAAAAATCCAGAAAAGTATTTCCTAGCTCGTTGAATAGATTAAATTACAAAATTGGCTTATATTTGAGCAAAAATTGATCAAACGATTGACTCCAAAAACCTAGACTATTAGGTCAATGTTTGATCAATCTATGAACAAATCATTAATTGAGATAAAATTGAATGAATAATTGATTCAATTTTAAACCAATATATTGGATCATTCTATTGAGCAATCAAATTGGATTATATTGACCAATTTCCTGTCAAAAAAAATGATTAATTTCTTGGGTTTTTTAAATCAATCCGAGGCATTTTTTACTACAAATTCTCAATCAAAAGTTACGGAAACTATTTAATTAATTTAGTCGCTGAATTCACTAAATTGCCCTGAAACAAATTGACCAATTTTTGATCAATAGTTGATCAATTAAAATGAGTTCTGAATTGATTGAACTGAACAATAATTAGTTCGGTTTTTAATGAATTCTTTTTAGCTGTGAAATTATAAAATGTATTTCTCTAGATGAAATTTATTTATCAAGCGTTGCATAATTTTAGGAAGAGTTTATTTATATGAATTTATTAGTTTTCTTGACTTTAGAGTGACCCTTATCTGAGTCTTAGAGAGTCCAGAATTCATTCCTTTATTAATAAATCTTACAAACATATAAATTATTTTAATAACATTTTTATTAAGAATAAAAATATAAAATTTAGGAAAAGTTTTCCACAATTCACTGCCCCTTTCTCCAAATCATTATTACTGATAATGTTATTTGTGCTCTGCCACTTAGTCGCTATCGCCGCTACATACAAGTTTCATTTTGTGCTGTGCTTAAAATCATAATTTAATCCTCAAGTCTTCAAGTAAGTCACTGTTAACAAAATTAGCAATTTCTTAATCATTTAAATTCAATGAAAAATGTGTGAGCCGAAGGAGCAACGCCCTTATTAAGATTAATAAAATTTCTTTTACCTCGAGACAGACCTTGAAAAATGTCACAGCTGCCGGCAACATTTGTGCAGGGTTTCCATGATGAGGTCTCCGTCCGGAAGATGGAATACCAGGCATTGGGACGTACGGGTTTGTCTGTGTCTAAGATTTCTCTCGGTACTGGAACTCTAAGTCCATTCTATGGGTAAGCGCGGTTGCTTCTCTAAGCTACTCTAGGTGAGATTTAAAAAAAATTGTTTGCCTTCTTTTAGGAGCATCACCGAGGAAGGAGCTTGTGAGACTGTACGAGAAGCTCTCCGGCGGGGTATTAACTACATCGATACTGCCTACTACTACGGCCAGGGATGCTCGGAAAAATTCCTCGGAGTTGCCCTGAAAACCATTCCAAGGAAGGCTTTCTACATTGGCACGAAAATTGGAAGGTATGAGATGGATGTGGCGAAGCAATTTGATTTTTCAGCTGAGACAACAAGACGTAGTGTTGAGAGGAGTCTCAAGAACTTGCAGCTGGACTACATTGATGTCATTCAGATTCATGATGTTGAATTTGCACCGAATCTTGATGTTGTTCTCAAGGTGAGATCGCTCAAATTTGATAGAAATTTATTTCTTGAAGAGAGATTACAAGTATTTCTTTTGAGGCAATTTTTAAGTGATTTTCTTAAAGTAAAGCTAGAGCTTAAAAATTAATCGCTTTTTATCACGAATTCATCATACTAGTTAAGTCAAGAAAGGGAGGAAATGCACGAAAACACTTTCCTTCGTTTCTTTTTCCAACTCAATTTTCCTTTCAATTTTATTCATGCACGTGATCGATCGCAATAATGGTGATTAAAATGCCTGTTAATCATAAACTCACGATCATAAACATTTCCTTATCTTTTAATTTTTTTTTAAGAAGAATTCATTGAAAATTTATTGCACAAAGGCACGAGAGAAGGAATTGATTGAACTCAAATCTGCGAGATCTTTTGTGAGATTTGCACCGTTTAAGAGAAAAAACTTTCAGTTTCATTCTGCATGGCTCGTGGGTGTTTGAGAGTTTTATCAAGATCTCGCGAGAGCAGATCATTGCCACAGGTGGTCAGTAAACTTTCTTTCATTCCAGGAAGCTCTACCTACGTTGGAAGCTCTGCGAGATGAGGGAAAAGTTGGCTACATCGGGGTTACGGGATACCCACTGAATGTCCTGAAGCAGGCAATTGTGGGAGCTCCTGGACGTTTCGACACCGTTCTAGCCTACACACGCTACTCTATGATAGACGACAGCTTGACACGCTATCTGGATTTCTTTTTGAAAGAGAATTTGGGGGTGATTTGTGCTTCAGGACACGGATTGGGATTGCTGAGTCAGAATGGACCACAATCTTGGCATCCAGCTGGCGAGGAGATTAAGACAGCCTGTCGCGAAGCAGCCGAGTTGTGTCGCAAAGAAGGACTCGAACTAGGTCGCCTAGCAATGGGATACTTTATCCAACTAGCCGGTCCTGCCACCTTTCTCGTTGGAATGCAATCCCTGGAGCTGCTCAACATGAACCTCGATGTCTACTTCAATGGACTCACAGACAAGGAAAAGGCCCTCATTGATCGCATAAAGCGAGAGATCTTCTCAAAGCTAAAACAAACCCACTGGGAGGGTGTTGAAGTGGCACGCTACTGGAGCGAGATGGAGAAGATTGGCAAAAAGAGAGAGTAAAAAAAATTCAGTGAAAATCAGGTAAATCTTTCAAATAAAGATTGGCTCTATGAGAAAATACAAAAAGCATTGTCTGATTGCATGCACTTCTGATCATGTTTAGTTGACCACATACAGAGTACAAAAGCTCAACAGCTGTGAGACGTGATCTATTGAGTGGAGTACTTGATCGCGTGATCTTATTTTTCAGGTAAATAGAGAAAATAAAAGATTACTCTCAAATGATCGTCTAATTTGTTGTGTAATTTCTGTGAAAATTCGAAATTTTTATGCTTTCGATTACATCGTGTTGAGTTTATTTAATTAATTTGCGAATTTTTATTTACTTTTTACCAAAAATTGCAAAATATTTGCTTTGACGAATACATTTAAAGATTCAAAAGAACTTTACAATAAAGCTCCACCAGTTTGAGAAAGAGAGCGAGAGGGCCTAGTGAGAATTAACCAATAAACACTCAGCTCTAGATCATCAACCAATCAGAGAAAACTTCTAAGTCTTCTTCTTATTTATTGATACTTCAAGATGAGATCTTAGCTGGGATTTGATTAGGTTTTATTATGATTTACGCAGAGTTTCCGTCAAATGGGAGGAGCCTTAATGCAAATTTCGTTTAATTAAAAAATAATGTAAATAAGGGACAAATATTGGTCAAATATTGAACTCAATTTTTCAACAATTTTAAAAATAAAAAAATCAAAGAATAATTTTTAAAAACAACAAAAAAAGCATAAAAATCACTGAAGGCTATTAACAGCAACTATTGCGTTAAAACAGATGAATCTAAACGGGAAATTTACCTTTATATGAATAGATTGCATCGAAGAGGTGTTTTCTTCACCTCTCAATATGACTACACGATCAATAAAGATCAAAGCAGATCGAAATAAAAAAAAATGTGAATCAGCTCAAATTCATAAACTTTCGCTGGCGCAGAAATTGCCTAAAATTGTTATAAAAATAAATTGCGATATGAAAAATACTTGGCATGGGCAAAGACCTTTGCTGGCTCATTTTCTTTCACAAAACATTAAACACCTCTTTTTCCCCATACCTTTTGTGCAATCAAATCAATGCATTTTTGCATTATACGAAGCGTGACTTGTCTAGCTGGGTCCGCGCGATCTTGATCTTTGCGCGCGTGCACGTAAACACAAAGTTGTCCAAAGGCACGCAATAGAAGGATTTTTTTCTCTCTGTGCTTTGAAACAAGGAAGATCACCTGGCATGTTCTTCTTACAAAGAGACCAAGTTCAGGGTCAACAATAAAAAAAACTACTTTGTAGCACGAGATCATAAATTCACGATCGAGGTGAATTGAAAGTAAAAATGTATGGTTCGATAATATTAAAGTGAAAAGGAAAGTGAAAAAGTAACCTGATGGCGATCTCTGCAAGAACATAAAAAGCAGCATAAAGTAATAACATACTCGGCGATGAGGAAACTTTTTTTTTAGAAACATTTTAACGTGAAAATATGATGTGGGAAGTCAGGAAAAATTTATTAAATTTGATTTTTTATCAGTGAATTTTTTCCACTAGCCCAACTTGTGATTAGCATGATTGTTTTAACATTCAATTAGCGCGAAACACTTTAAATTAAATTTAATTCCTACTTCTCCGCGGTGTTGATTTTTATTGCCACTTAATTGATTTTTTCTTTCTTTCTTCGGCTGAGCCAGAGGTCATCCACATTGGAAGAAATATTTTGTTTTGCTTTAATTCTCATCATGGCGTTTAATAAATTTTCAGTGTTGTGAATAAAAGATTTTTTGGGGAATGAATGAAAGAGATTAGCTCGAGAAGATTGACTTGAGAAGATCAGGTCAAGAAAATCTGTTTAAGATCAGCTAAAAATTGATCAGCTAGTAAAACTAGCTCAGAACCAGCTTAAGATTGACTAAAGAATGACTTAAACTGATTAGTTTAAAAAGCTTAGGCATTGCTTAATATCAAAGCGAAAGATCAAATAAATAAGATCAGCTCAAGTGGACTAGCTTAAAAAAACTAAGAGACTTTAGGAGAACTCCTTCCGGAGGAGCTTTTCGGATTTTTCCTCTACTTTTTCACAATTTTCCTCAAATTTCATCATTTACAACTTTTTACTTTAAGCTTTCTTTTTAGCTTAAGAAAATCAGAAAAGGAAATCAATTCAGGATCAGCTCAAGATCATATCAAGAAAATCAGCTAACAAAATCAACTCAAGCTCAGCCACATATCAGTTCAAAATAAGTTCAAGAAAATCATCTCAATATGATATTAGATCACCTCATGAAAATGAATTCAAAGTCCGTTCGAGAGCTACTCTAAAATTGATCAAATGTAAGACCATGTTTACAAAGACTAGTTAAAGATCAGCTGGAAAAGATCAGTTTATAGAGATCAGCTCAAGAAATTCTGAAGATTAACTCCAGAAGATCAAATGAAAATCAGCTCAAAGAGATTAGCTGATCTGATAAAAATGATCATGAAATGAAAATTAATTCAGGATCAGTTAAAAAATCAGCTTCAGATCCGATTAGATCAAGATTAGCTCATAATCAGCTCAAGAGATGCTATAGATCATTTTAATAAATTCGTTTCAAAAAAATCACCTCAATAATATCGCCTTAACAAGATCAGTTCAGGAAACTCAGCTGAACAAAATCATGATCAAGATCCTCAAGATCAGTTCTAGGCTACCTCAAAATTATCTCAAGTTTAGCTTAAATTCAATTCAAGATCAACCCCTGGAAAGTTCTTCAGATTTCTTTTACTTATAACTAACTATGCGATAGTATTAAATAAGGAAGCAAAAACAAATGACAAGATCGTCCCATTTCCCGCGTAGATCAAAATTTAAGATTAGTGATTGATTGGGGGAGGAAAACTCCCGCCAAAAGAACTCCTCACTCTTCATTCATTGATTACCTGGAGCGTGAACACGATTGAGTTCAAAAATGTCGGTGAGTCTTCGCCAGGTGAGGAAGATCGTACAGCGTGGCGGGGGATTACCGTTACTTTAAAGGTGCTTCGCCTGATCATCAAAACCCACAGTTGCTCATCGGTGTCTCATTTGTGTAGATCGAAGTAGGAATTATTTTTCTTTTTTTAATAAAAAAATGTTTAGTAGAAGAATGTTGTGCTCCTTCCTCTTTGTGATCCTCCTTCAAGTGATCCTCCCCCAAGTGATTAGTGCTGAAAAATCAAATAAAAAATCCGAAGGTAAAAATGTGTGATTGAGAATATTTTTCCTCTGGAAAGTGTTAAAAGGTTTTTTTTCTTCTTTCGGTAAAAGATGTCTGGAAGCAAGATTTGAGTGATGCCTTCCAAATTAATCCGTCAACGCATGGATTGGAAAAAGTTCACCTCAAGTGCGGTGCAAGCTCGATGATTGTTGAATTGGAGACTGAGAAGGAATTCACGGGTGTTATGTACACGCGTGGGAGTTTCTACAAACAATCCGAGCCATGCTTTGCACGACCCCAACCCGGACGGAGGGCAAAGAAGCTCACACTCAAATTCCCCCTGGATGAGTGTCAGACCGTAAAGGATGGAGAGCTGTATAGCAATGTGGTGATCGTACAGCATGAACCGGATCTCGTAATGCCGGGAGATGCGGCTTTTGCTGTGGAATGTGACTTCCGGAAATCTCGTGATCTCACCGTAAACGCCGAAATGCAGACTAAAGACAGGTAAATGATCTTTACTTTCTCACGCGATCGCACTTTTTTTTTCTTTTGCAATTTTTGTTGCGAAATATCTTTCATTCGCACGTGCACAAATCACACGCAAAAGCATGAAATTTTTTCTTGTTTTTTATGGCATTTTTTTTGGTGGAATTTGTTGGAAAAAGTGAGGTAGTGGCAATTGGATCGAGGATCACACTGACCAGTCCAGATCCATCATACAAACACGATCATGACAGTGTTGCAGACACCGTGTTCAATCAATCGCACCAAGTTACTTTCCTACCTAATCGAATCGTCTCAGACGCCTCGGCGGACGATCGAGAGCGAAAAGTGCGAGGAACTGTTGAATCAGTTAAGCTTGAGCTCTAGTCAAGGTCTAAACACCCGTGTGGCAAGTACGATCACACGATCGTGCATGGAAGTGAAATTGAGAAGAAAATTGACTAATAACTCTTTTTTTTAAATTCATTTTGCAGTCCAAACTCTAAAAATATGGGACATCTCATCGTCTGAAGGGCCCAACGTCCATCCCTCCCGATCATTTGGGAGTTGGAGGATCCTGCATAGTGTACAATGTGATAAATTTAAGTTCATTGTTAATTTATGAATGGAGTGAGTGATGTGAAAGAAAAAATGAAAGTAAAAATGCAAACTCTTGTTTTTATCAATTTTTAATTGCAGCAATATTTTTTTCACCATATTGTTTCTGCCACGCCTTTCCCACGCTCCATCCTTTTAAATCGCTTTATTAGAAACTTTTTGCGATCTCTCTTAGGATTATTTTTGTGTTTTTTTTTCCTTTGTTTTTGTCCCCATTTGAAATTATTTCTATTTTTTTCTATCTCACAGTTGGTCTGTACAATTTTTTTAGCCGTTTTTTACAAATATTTTAATTTTTTGCAATCGCTGGTGATCATATTTCTCTCAATCATGAACTATTCTCTCTTTATTTTTCAATTAATTGAAAGGAATTTAGTCATTTTTTTGGACTTTTAAGACAGCATTGAAAGATACAAATCAAACGGAAAGAGAATATTCTTCATGATCTTTTCTTATTAAAAAAAAAGTTTTTAAAGCTTTTCTCTCAAATTGAGAAAATTCAGCAAACATTCATCCAGATATGCAAAAGCTCTTTGTCTGAATTTTATCTTTCAAAGAAATCCAAAAGCCTCAAAAGAAATAACCTCCTTTCTGGATAAAATCAGAAAATTTATTATCTAAAATAAATAAATCTTCATCCTTTTTTTTCCCCTTCCATTAAAAATCTCGTAAAAAGCTCAAAAGAGATTTTAAACGAAAAAATGAGAATAATTCAATGTTCAAGAGAAATTCAAGTGTGGGAGTGACTTTAGAAGCGATCTCGCACTGAATAAAAGATAAATTTGCATTCCTAAACTTACTCAAATTTATTTTATGATAGTAAATTGTAAAATAATGAAAGTACTTAGTGTCCTTTTACTTCTCTTCGCCTTCTTTTAGTCTCTTTTCGCACTATTGGATATTTCTTCTCGTCCTTTAAATACACTTCAATATGATCTTCTTTTAAACCTTATTTAAGATCATTAATTTAAATATTTTCTTTTATGTGTCCTAAGCTTTTTTTCATCAATTTAAATATTAGATAAATCTGTAAGTTTGTTAAATATTTTTTTCTCTTGCTATCCTACACTTAATTGTTTTTCTTTTGATTAAAAAAAGAATAATTATCGAAAAAAAATGAGAAAAGAAATTACATAAAAAAAAACTAATTAATGGTTCTGAAGTACACAAATTTCACTTAAGACAGACACGAAAAAACTTTAAGGGATTCTTCCTTTTTTCTGTTATGAATAAAATTAGAAGAAAATTAATAAACAAAAAAAAACCACAAGTACTTTTTAGCGCCAAATTTTTATCTCATGTCTATCTACAAAAATATTTTCTTGCCATTTTTTTTTATTTCTTATATTCTTTTTATGGGTTCTTTTGTACTTTAAAGCATTTTTATTTTTCTATTCAAGTTTTTTCACTAGTTTTCTGTTTTTTCTATTTAAAAAAATTGTCAACAATCTTTTTCTTTATTAAGGTTTAGCTTTATTTAACAAGAAGCATTGCTTTGCTGTTGAATATCGTTTGTTTTTTTCATTTAGGGATGTTTTTCCTTGTTATTATCTGTGCTGCGTGATTCAATATGGCACAATAACAGTGTAATTGGTAAATTTTTATTTTTTCTTCTTCTATTAAACAATTTACGGCGCTTTTTCTGGAAGCTTTTCGTAGTTTGCTGCAGATTTTTTTTTAAATTTAATTTTTCTGTCTCTAGAACTTTTGCTTTGCGTACAAAAAGTTGGTTTTCTTGAAACTTTTTTTTTTTTTAGTAATTTTAGAAAATTCTCATTTTTTTGTTGGGGTTGAAAAGCTAAAAGAATCATCAGAATGTTAATCATTTTGGGTTTAAAGAATTAATGTACACGGTTTTGATTAATTTCCTTGATGATTCTTCAGAAATATTTTTTTCTATTAATAATTTTGTTTTATTTTTTAGTATTTATGTGTGGATAAAAATGAAAAAAAGTTGCCAAAATGTGGGATATTTTTTCCATCCTACTCATTATGTTTTGCTATTAATAATAAATTCTTTTCTTTGCATCCTTTTTTGTTTTTTTTTCCTAGTTAATTATATATATTAAGTTGTGTGTTTATGTGTAAAATATACAAGAAAAGGACAATGAGTTATTCTAATCTTCATTCACATTTATCTCTTGTTTTTATCATCAAATATATATCACATCCTATTTATTGGATTTTTTTTTCACTTTTTATCCTTATTTTTCTTCTTTTTGTTTGTTTGTTTGCTAAAACGATATATAATCGTCCTTCTTCTCGAGATGGAAACAACAGGAAAAATAATAATAATTTTTAAATTATTTTGGTTATTGTTTTGTTTTATTTCTTCCACTTTAAGCTGGAATATCGTTGTATTACCTGTTCCTGGTGAGTTTATCCATCTCCCAGGACATTTCAAGGGGATTTTAGGGATTAAAAAATGTGTTTTTTTTTTTTAAGAAAAAGAAATTGTGACGACGACAAGCGACTAAGGCACTAAAAATGCGGCCTTTATTATTATTATTTTTTCTTTATATTTTTTAAACACAAATTGACTTTTTTTTTACAGATTAAAAATCTCTCAAAAATTTATCATCATCCCTTCAATTTGTTGGAAGTTTGTCAAGAGGATTGAAAAAACTTTTTTTTTTGATAGTTTTTCATTCATAAAACAAACTCAAAAACTACAGCAAAATCTTTTTTTTTTACGTTTTCTGTCTTTCTGATTCTCTCAATAGGCCAGTGTCGTCGTTCTGTGTCCCCCATCCCACAAGTTCTTCCTGTTTTTCTTCTTATTTATTTATTTATTTTTTTCATTTTATCTCATCCGGCAAGTTGGAAGATTAAGCACACCCCTTGATCATTTGTGGATCATATAAGGAAAAATGAAGGAAGTCTTTGTGAATTTATTCACTCACCATGGCGACTTCTCGCGGGATATTGGTTGTGTTGATTAAACTCTGTCCAGCTGGGGCTTCATCATTGAGACTCCTCGTTGGGGAATCATCGCGCACTTTGACACAATCATTCGTTTCAATGTGCTGCGATTCCTCCTCAGTAGCTAACTGTGGCTCCTCCGCTGACTCCACAGACACTCTATCGGGCTCATTGTCCTCCTCTTGTGCCTCTGTGGCCTCCGCAACTGTCTCTGTACCCTCCACATTCACCACAATCTCCTCCTCTTCGGCAATATTGTCAATACTCCGTGACCCCGAGGCACTATTGGAATCCCCCCGACTACTTCCCGTTGAAACCTCACGTGCTAAATTTGATGCTCGCACAGATTGCTCCGTACCCCCGATCCCTTCACCACATGGACGCAGCACCAGGTATAGCAGAAGGTCCGATAGGGAGATGATGCCGATGACTTTGTCATTTTCATCGACAACGACTAGACGATGGACTTCTGCTCGTACAATTCGCTCCATTATCGTGTACAGTGTCTCATCAAGATGACATTTCTGAACACCCTCAAACCATGCATTCCTATGCTCATTTGCCTTCTTCAGTGACACATCCAAGTCATTGTACGTTTTCTCCGCTGCTAAATTCTACGCGTTTAATTGAAAAGGAATTTTTTTGTTACAAAATTATCGTTTTTATGCGGGCCGTAATGGGAGAAGAAAAAGAGAAACAAATTTACTCACAATAACATCGAACTTTGCATAAATATCGACTAGACGACCCTCAACATCTACCAGAGGAAGGGCAGACACTCTCCTCTCTACAAATTTGTGCAGAGCCGTCAAGATGCTCGTGTCTTCCGTTGCGGTCTCAATGTTGTCATAGGATCCAATTCTCAGGTCACGCAGTGTCTTTTGCATATACGATGGTTTTGGTAATTCATTAATCTATACACGTGGGGTGACAAAAGCTCATTAATTTCCTGATAAACTACTGAGAAATTAATTTTGAACTTACATAAAGGAAGAGGAACCTCAAAATACGTTTGTGAGTTAAAATGTAGAGAACATTTCCTGTTAGCGGATCAATCACTGGTAACCGATGAATTCTATTGTGAATGAGTGTCTTAATAGCGTCAAAAAGTGAGGCATCCGGACCGATGCTGACTAAGGGAATCACTTGGTTCTTGAGAACATCTAAAAGAGGAGGAATTTAACATAAAAACGTTTAAATTAATCCCTAATTTTCATCTTAATCTTTAAACTTTGATGAAAGCTCTTTAACACAAAATGTACTGGTAAGCTGACCAAGCTTACGAGAGCTGTGTTTCTTTCAGTGTACCAATATTGTGAGAGCAAACTAGAACGCGAATTAATTTAAATACGCGCAAAGTCGGGAAAAGTTGAAAAGTCATCCCCTAAGAAATCTTTAAAACGCCATATCTCAGGAACGGCTCCATAGATTTTCGAGTTTGAGCTATCGTTGGAAAGGTCTTAACCTGAACTATAACATATTAAAATATGAAGTAAATCGATAATGGCATTTTTGAAATATTCGAGTTCGAAAGGATGTTATGCACAATACAAGGGCGAAGTACCTAATTAAAGGAAACGCAGAAAACAATTTTAACCCACCCAGTCTTGTAGGGAATCAAAAAAGGATAAAGAATCGCCAAAAATATTCACCTTTTTCCACTGGGGTCACAACGAAAAAGGACAATAAAGTTCTGTAAAAATTCAAAAAAAATTGACCGCCATTCGCCATTTTGTTCATTTCAATGCATGAAGCATATGTTTCAATGCTTCGTCATGAGCTTGTCGATGGGAGTTTGACATTTCATTCATTTTTTTTTTTTGAGAGAAAATAAAAAAAATGCATATTTTTTAGTTTAATTATCGTGGTAAATGTGTTTTACGTGTTGTTCAAGAGTGATTTTTATATCTGAATACCTGAAGGATGAATTCCCTCACAGCTTGTGACCGTCTCAGCGAGCACATCATTGGTCGTGGAAAAGGTCTTGGGAAAGGTGGTGCCAAGAAACATCGTAAGGTTTTGCGTGACATCATCCAGGGAATCACAAAACCAGCAATCCATCGTCTTGTCCGTCGTGGTGGTGTGAAACGCAAAGGATTCCAGCGCAGAGGATCTCTCAATTCGTGAAAAAGTCATCTTCAAGACGATCCACGACCATTGTTTTTGGATTGCTTTGTTTTGTAACGAGAGATGTGCTCGCTGAGACGGTCACAAGATGTGCGGGAATTCATCCTTCAGGTATTCAGATATAAAAATCACTCTCGAACAACACGTAAAACACATTTACCACGATAATTAAACTAAAAAATACGCAATTTTTTTATTTTTTCCCAAAAAAAAATGAATGAAATGTCAAACTCTCATAGACAAGCTCATGACGAAGCATTGAAACATATGCTTCATGCATTGAAATGAACAAAATGGCGAATGGCGGCTAATTTTTTTGAATTTTTACAAAACTTTATTGCCTTTTTTCGTTGTGACCCCAGTGGAAAATGGTGAATATTTTTGGCGATTCTTTATCCTTTTTTGATTCCCTACAAGACTGGGTAGGTTAAAATTGTTTTCTGCGTTTCCTTCAATTAGGTACTTCGCCCTTGTATTGTGCATAACATCCTTTTCGAAAATATTGATATTGACTTTAGCGCCTCTCGCGGTCATTTCTCGAAGTTGCAATGTTCTACACATTTGTAAGGTTTCACGAAACCTTTCATTTGCGCTTGAGTTGATCGAAATCGGACTTGTAGAACCCGAGATATGACATGTCAAAGTTGGAACTCAATATTTTCAAAATGTCGACATAAATTTTTTTATTTATTTTTTTATAAATAGATGTAATAGAAGGCTATAATATATCAAAAAATGAAGCAAATCGATAATAGCGTTTTCAAGATATTTATCGAAAACTAATCAAAAATTTTGTTTTTGATTTTTGGCCCCCTAGCGGTCATTTTTGAAACTTCTGATGTTCTAGAGAGTTGTAGGATTTGTTGAGAGCTTTCATTTGACTCCGGGTTGATCAAAATCGGTTAAGCCGTTTTCGAGTTATAGTCGATTTTCGATGAAAAATTGTGGCGGCCATATTGACTAAACGGCTTGACTGATTTTCGAAAATGAGGTATCGTTGGAAAGGTCTTGATTCTTGATGGCCTCTACAACATATAAAAATTTCAGATTTTTAGCTATTACAGGGGCTGAGATATAGCGAAAACAAAATTTAGGGGTTATTCAAAATGGCGGACGGGGGGGGGTGGGGGTTAAAATTTGACGTCATAATCGGACGTCTTCCAGTCGACTTTTAAACTTTGCCGTTTACCGCAAGTCTCTATCTATCACCGTTCTCTCGCAATTTTGGGTTAAATCACGGACGGACGGCCGGCCGGAAAAACAATTTTTTTGGCGCATACGTTTTTTGGAATGTGGGGACCCTAATTCGTGCTCATCCCAAGTTTGAGCCCGATCTGACGACTTTCGATTTTGCTCGGTACACAAAAGCTGTGTCTGAAAGAAACACAGCTAAAATAAATTTTTCAGAGAACTTACCTCGCCATGTATCTAATTTATGTTCCTCCAATTGATCCATCGAGCAATTTGCAGATGTGTAGTACATTTGGAGGATTTTTATAAAGTCTGTTATCGTGAGCATTCCCACAAATTGTTGTTTCTCCGAATCCCAAAGAGGTGCAGCTCGAACTCCTGAATAAACACCCAAAAACAATTCAATTGAATGTTTGAAAAACTTTTGGAAAAAAGAAACATTATGCTCAAACATACCATTGTAAACTAAAGCATAGAAAGCCTTCTTCACAAGCAATTGAGTATCGAAGACAACCAATTTGGCTGATGTTGGTATCAGATCGTAGCATTTGTGGAATCGGAAGAATTTCACAAAAATCTGTGACTCATCTTCTTCTATAAAAGTAAATTACAAAAATTTATCAAATTTCCCTTCCATTGAAAAATGTTCTAACAAACAAAAAAATTAAGGGAAATGTGAGAATTTTCATTTCTTCGTCACCTTTCTTTAGCAAATCAGCTAAACATCTCTTCCATGCTTCGGAAATTTGTTCAAATTCTTTAATACTTTCAACGGGATAAATATCAACGGACCACCAATCTCGTGCCCCACCACCCAAAACCAAACGACCAGCATAGTCTGAGTAGAAGTGCAACTGCAGCATCTGTCTGCCGAATAATCTTCCACACTCCAGATGCATCTAATGTGGCGCATCAAAGGAGATACAAACATAGAAAACAACACGAAGCCAACAAATATAACTTTTCACACTGAAAACCACGTCATTTCCATCGTTATGAGAAGCTTTTCCTCCTTCACTGTAAAACGCTTTCTTGGCATCAATTCACAAAATCCACACAGATGGTTCCACTCTACAATCACCGTGTGCCTTTCTTTGCAAAATCCTTCACCTTGACTTCACACATGAGAGTCAAAGTTGTTCTTCTGTGAAAATCCGTCCTTTTTAACGCCCAAACTGAAGAGTTAAAAAGATATGACGCTTCAGAGGGAGAGCAAAACAAGGAAAATCACACAAATGAAATTCTCATCACATTATTAAGTGTTTGGCAAAGTTCCTAAAGCACCGCTGAGAGCATCTAATGAGCTTCTTCTGTGTTTTATTCTTACGAAGAAAAAAAAAAACGCATAAATGTTCTATGAAAAGCACCTGCTTGAACATAAACATGTCATAATGGATTAATTCTTTTCCTCAACTCACGGAATTTATTTTTGTTTTCTCAAAATAATTAAGTTTATTACGCTTCCCCGCAACATAAACAATAAAGGGGTTATTAAAAGTTTCTCATATTTTGTTGTTTGAAAAATTGTCTCAATACATTGACTTTCCTGTGCTGCTACATATTTTATTTATCCTGATATGTCCAGATCCAGAATGTTTTTTTTGGGAATTTTCCGTAAGTTTTCTTAAAAATTCTTTAGTTAAAATCAATCAATTCTGAATAAAAATTCTTTAGTTAAAATCAATCAATTCTGAATAAAAATTCTTGAAATTACTTTCTTTTTCTCTGTTGCTTCAACCAAGTAAAAAAATTTAATAAAGAGGATTGAGGAAGAAGCTTTTGTCATGTTCTGAAAGCTCTGGCCGAATCGTGATTTTAACCCAGATATGTCTAGGATGTTTCTTTTTTGGGAATTTTCCGTAAGTTTTCTTACAAATTCTTTAATAAAAATCGATCAATTCTTAATCAAAATACTTGAAATAATTTTCTTTGTTTCTTCAACAGAGTAATAAATTTCAATAACTTTTCTTTTTCTCTCAAGCTCTGAAAGAAATCTGATTTTAATTTTAGGTTGAGTTTTGATTCCCTTTTTTTATAATTTCTTCTTAAACCTTTTTTTTCTGTAAAAAGTTCTAAATCTCTGTTTTTAACTAAAATCTATTCGACTTTTGTTAAAATACAAACTTTTTATGCTCTTTTTATGCATTGAAAGTCAGCAAAGAAAATTTCCCGAATGACTAAAAGATTGCTTCTATTTAGTAACTTTATAATCTTTTAATAGTTACTTTCTTACTCTGTCTCTTCTTCAAGCTGTGCTTGTAAAACAAGTAGGTATCAATTTGCAATTAAAAAGTACTTAATGCAAAATCACAAAGCTTTCCTCAATATTGATAAAACACCTGGAACATGTCACCTTGTGGAAGACGATCTTATAACTTGTAAGCTTTGTAAGGTTTTACCGACAAATTTCCCCCTAAAAGCACGATGGTAATTGGAAAACTTCCGGGAAAATTCCTTCAAAAACCACCAAGATGGGATTTCCCGAAGGTAAAACTCTGCCAACGCATAAAGAGCACCCACATTTTCCATTTCTTTGCCCAAGAAAAAAAAAACTTTTCCTCAGCACTCGCAAACAAGTTGTGCGTTATTAATTAAATTGAAACTCCTCCCAAGTGATTTAGTGCATTTTAACTGATGTTTAGTGAATAAATTAATTGTTGTTTGTTTATAAATAGAATGCAATTTTCTTATATAATTTAAATTGCTACCACAACTGCTACATAATTTCTTTTATTGTTTTTCATGAAAGAGAAGTACATAGAGCTTTTAAAAAAAAATTTCCCGAAGGCTGCCATAAACATCAATCAAAGTCTCTGCGACAGGGTGTATATGGCGCGTTCATATTGAAAAAGAACTTGCTAATTATTTAAGAGAAATAAATGGCACCTAATTAATTTTGCCCGTGAAATTTACCATCACTCGTGCACTACATACATACATATTATTTCTTATAAACCGCACATACATAAGACTTGTGCACGGTGTGTAAGGCAACAAGTTCAAAACGACCTAGAAGTTGGTCAAGGTTCTTCTCGCACCAATTGAATATTTTACTCTCTTTTCAATCACCTTTTTGTCTTTTTATGTTTCGCTTTATGAGATTTTCTTGTAACGTATGCTAATATTTTATGTTCCGACTTATGGCAAAATGCACTTTCAGAGGAAAATTTTGCTGTTTCTTCCCCTCATGCAATCAGAAGTTTAAGAAACGAGAACTTGCAGTAAAAGAATGAGAAGTTTGTACACGCGATAATTTTCTTTCAGAGTTCACATCAATTGAACTCCACAAAACTGGCTTTTTGCATTCAATTGAACTTTTGAGCTTAATTCTTGGATTTTTTTTCTTCTTAATTCTCTCTGCAAAATTTCATCGTGGGTGTGAATTGCAAAGTTTGCAGAGGTCTTTGAGATCGGTCAATGAACTGAATAGACAATTTATAGGAAAAATTTTTCACAAGAGAAACTCTCCTATTGCAATAAGATTTTTTAGTATGTAGAGAGGTCTTAATAAAATAAACGCATCAAGTTATCCCCTTTCAATGTTCATCATTCTCCCACACTCACTGAAATAAACACAGAGATTTTTTTTTCTTTTGAGAGCTGCAAAAATAATCACTTGTATCACAGATTGGTGTATATTTTTTTAACCGAATTTTCCCACTGTAATCCCTCTTAAGAAGAGATTAATTTGAGAAAAATCACAAATTTTCCGTCCATTTTAACCCTTTTTTTCTTTATTAAAAAAATCACAAAATAGCCGAGAGATTTAACGATGTTTTCTTCTAAATTGAAAAATCAATGCAAGAAATCGAATTCTCGTCCGCGAGTTTGGTGAAAACTAAAGTTATAATTTGCTTGTTGGGAAGGCTAAAGCATTGGCATTGGTTCTCTATTGGATCTCTATGTATTTTTCGCTATACAGATCGTTTTTTTTTTCTCACAGAACTTGTACTGAGAAAACTCAAAACCGAATTGAACATCGAGACGCGCCGAATTAAAAATAACTTTTCGCCACGTTCCTCCCCAAAATTTTCATTCTTCTCACTCAAAACCAACACACAACATTTTTTTTTCAATCATATTCATACACTTTCGTCATGAGGAAATTCTTCATCTTTCTTTTCATATTCTTCACGTTTTTTTTTTGGTAAGTAAATTGCGTGTCATTTTCTCAATATCTTCCGTCTTTCAAAAAAACACGTCGAATTTTCTTTTTGCAAGAAAAACTGCAATAGAATACTGATCTCTTTGACTTTTCCCGGTGTATGACAACTTCAAAACATTCTTATTTTCTTTTTATATGATATATTTTTGGTATTTTCCACATAGAAAATGCGTAGATTTCGTATTCAAGGTGAATCATATCGTATTCTTGAACATTTTTAGTTATGAAAATTCTCACATTTTTTCCCAGAATTAATACATTATTTTTGTAAATAAAAACTCACCTAAATCAGAAAGATTGACTTTCTCCAGAAATGGATCTGCCACCGGTAGCTGTACAAAGAAAACATAAAATAAATTATTAGACATTGAAAAGGAAAAACAAATACGTTGAATAAATTAAATTTTGGGAATTCCTAACATGTGCCAGAAAATAATTTTTAAAACAATTACTCTCAGCATGTTCTTATTAAGAATTTTACACGTTAACACATCAATTTATGAATGTTAAATGTGTGTACCACCCAAAAAAAATAAATCAACGTAACATTCAATTATCTCCTCCCCAATTGTGGTGGTGGAGTAATTAAAATAAATTCGCATTTTATGTTAATTTCTTCACCTTGAAGCCACACATTTGAAGAGAATTGCTTTTCTTTGCCTTATTTTGTGTATATATTTCTCGTCATGTTAACAATATTTTATATTGTATTCAATTCAGAGTTTATGACAAAAAAATAAACATCTCTCTTGTATTCAAGAAGAAGAAAAAAAAACAAAATATTTGTGAGCAATCTCTCATAATAAAATCATGGAAAAACGCCCGAAATACAGAAAAAAAAGAATCATCAAAAATTCGAGACAATTTGCAATGAAGAATTTTTGTAATGAAACCCCCAAAAGCCAAAAGAGCCATGTGGTGAGATCCACTGACGAATAACTTTTTGTGTATTGTTTTAATTTTCCACACTAAAAGACGCAACAGATGGTTTGAATTAAATGCCAAAATAAATTCGCTGATATTAAAGTTTTTTTTAGCTTTTTGCATATTTTAATACTTTTAATTTGGTTCTACAAGATGACAAGAAGAATGACATCATTTGAAAGGTTCTCAATGGAAATAGGAGTGACCAGGGTATAAACAAAGTCATACAAAGGTCAAAGAAAGGCTCAAAAATATCATGATTCTCTCATTTTTTTAGATGAGAAATAATATAAAAAAAACTCCAAAATTTAAAATATTTTAATCATCAACTTCTTCTTGAAATTATTAATTCAATGAATTTCTAAAAATAACTTAATGTTGCAAGTCAGTTTTTCCTCTTTTCTTAACTTAAAAAAAATCCTCTTTCAATCAATCATTCACAAACCATTTGTGTTTACGAATTTTTGCCAATACTCCTATGATTAATACTCAGATTATATCAGTTTTTGTACATAATTTACCTACATTCTATTGCTAAATGTTTTCTTGTTGGAAAAAAATGGATGAAAATTCTCAATATTTCCTACACATAATCTCGAAAATTTTCCCAGACAACATCTGTACGACAATTAATTACTTGCAATTATTTAAAACATATTTATCAGATACGTATGTAAATGAAACTAATTAATTATATTTTATAGGAGGAGAGTAATTAATGTTTTACAAGAGAAAATTCCGAGAGTTTTCCGAGAATATTTCAATTGAGATTCATTTGTGGATACATTGGAGATCATGAGAAATTTTCATGAGATGAGATTTCTTCGGGTTATTTGGGGAATTTGTGAAAGTCAAAATGTTTGAGTGCAAAATTTACATTTCCACGATGATGCCTGTAGGAGGAGGATCTTCGGAGTACACTCTTCCTCAATGATTCCCCAATTTTGGCATACCAAGTGGGTGCATGAGAAAGCACAGTCGGACTGTGCGATGGCGCCACAGGAATTGACGGAGGATTGGGCGTTGAAACGGACCTCATGGCACGATACTGAATTGCAGCCATTCTCTGTGGTGCAACTGACACAGTGGCCGATGGTGGTGTTGAGTCCAACATTGAGAGTCGTCGAAACATCATTGAACATTTTATTCTTTCCTCCTGGATTTATCCACACACAAAATCTCTGCGTTCTCCCCCGTAATGTCGTCGTTGCTCACCGCAGTGGAAACACACCACTCGCTATATTTATCAAATTCTACACTTCACTCTGGTCAAATATTTAACCAAGATTCCACCTTGCTTCGTCTCTCGCGCCACAACCCCTCGGTTTAACCCCTCACCACACCAATGCGAGATAACTCATCCAAAGTGAAAACCTACACCAATCGCGTGTCAATTGCTTGGATAAATAAGCTGTGGTGTGTATAAAATGCAAACAAGATAGAACTCTCGGGATTGGAGGTGATACTGACTTGAGAAAAAATCCACAAATATATCACAGAAGCACTTTTCTGAAATCATCAGAAAATTTTTCTTAAAAATTTCCTCCTACATCACACACTCATTGGAGAGCTTTTAACACACAGAGAAAAATCATTTGATTTATTGTGAAGAATATAACTATAGAAGAATGATCTTTGCAATTCTACTTTTTAATCCAACACTTCTCAATGGAGTTCTATTCTGTGAAACAAAATAATAAACACTATATGGTGTTAGTTCTATAGATAGACGTGTTGTTTAAAAAAATAAAACCTAACAATCAATGTATTTTTCCAGGGACAAATCACCACAAAACGTGCTTTTTGGAGAACGTCTCACGATCAACTGGATTTGCGCGAAAAAGTGTTTCTTTCGCGGCGCAAACGAACCTCTCAAACTGCTCAACTCTCTCGGGCCTTGCGTCGCACCAATAAAGTCATATAAATTTCCATTATACATACTCGCACTTTATTGTCTGTGGTCGTTAGAAAAATACACATAATTTATGTGATTTGCGCACATACGTTCACTTGAGAGCTGTTGTTATTCTATGTACATCACTATTTACCATTTTGAGCCACAATTGCACTAGAGAGGAGTCTCTTTCCTCCTCTTCCTCATCTTTCGGTGCTATGGCTATCCTAACAATCTTCCTACACACACCGTGCAGGCGACAAATGATACAATATGACCTCATGACCTAGCCAGCTGAATTGTAATGAGAGCAAAAGCACATCACTCACCACACAGACGAACTTTTGTCTCAAAGAGACCTCACAGGTCAAAAGCTTTACACGAGGGAGTAATTGAGTGTATAAATTATGTATATGAAGTACTGGAGCTTTTTTCTCTCTTTTGAACGTTAAATTTAAATATTCAATAACATCGAGAATAGGGAAAAACGGGGTTGGGTCAATCATTTAGCGAGAAATGTTGACAAAATTATTTTATGTACTTTTTAAAGTATTTTAAGAATTCTCGTCTCCACGAGTTTTAAATTAAGTAAACACTCTGTGCCGCGTGTGTGAAGATCTTCTTGAATTGTGCGTTTAAAATTATTCTTCTCGCGTCGAGACTCTCTTTGTCATTTTCATATGAATATGCAAATTAAAGAATATTAACAGATAGACAACTCCTTAATAGGGAAATCATGATCATCAACAGTGTTGTACTGTTTTTGTTTATATTTAGAAGAGACACAGATATATGATGGCAAAAATGATGGGCAGGGAGACTTTTATTTAATATTATACAGTCAACTTGGGGGCAATCTCGCTGTGACAATTGAGTGAATAATATTGAATTTAAAGAGAGAGGGAGGATTCATAACCACCCACGCATTAAATGGGTTTATTCATCTTCCTCAGGAGATTTCGTTTCATTTTTTTTTTCAATTTAGTTGATGAATAACGATTTATTAGATCCTATAACGTCAGAGAAATATATATGAAAAAAAATCATCAAGTCTGTGCTATTATTGTATATGGCAATTAAAATTCTCCGGGGAAAAAAGTATGTATAAAGATGTATGCAAAAAAACCAACGAGATAATCTCCGTTGGGTTGAGTATCTCACAACAATTTTGCGTTCCATATACTCTCTCTTTACAATTTTAGCACTAGGTTTTGTATATTTTGTATTTAATGATCGCCTTTTTTCATCACCCAACTCTGTTTACACACAAAACTGATACGGGGTATGAAGACATTTCAATCTAATCGGCAGTTCTGTGTACTACATATGGTTTGCTAGGAAATGCAAGGGAAATTACATTAAAGAAACTCTATTATTGCTTCATATAGCGGAAAAGTAAATAGTTTTACTTATTTGCTGTTCTTTTCTCAATTCAATTTGAGTTTTATCCTTTCATTTTCTTATTTATTGGTTTGTGCAAATAAATAAAATAAACTTAAGGTTTATTTATCGTTTTTGAATTATTTTTTCCTAAAGTATAGATTCAGAAAGAAAACTCAAATTAGGATTTTTTGGACAAAGAGATTTTAAGTTTTTCTCTTTATTTTTTGTCATTTGTCACTGTTTTCCTTTGCCATGTAGTTCTGTATTTTTTCATGAGAAATGTGGTAAAATTGTTCCACTTAAGAAAGCCCGAAGGTAGCTAAAAGCTCTCAAAGAAAGGTTTTCCTCTTTAATACCTAAATGTAGAAGAAATTTCTTCTCGATGAAAATAAGATAAACTTTAGTTATTTTATGAATATTGAGTCCAAATTCGTACAAGACTATGTCTTTACAATCCCTGATCATTTTATGACCACTAAAGAGGACCCTCAAGGACTCACAAGGTCAGGAAGGACGAAAATCCGTAAATTTTTGAGTTGGGATTTTTTGCTAAAAATGTCTTATTTAAGCTCAAAAAAACCCATAAAAATTATTTTTAATTCAATCATCTTGCTAGATTGATTACGGACCTTAACTAGTTAAACTCAATTGAAGTTATTGAAAAATTTCTCAACTGATAAATTCTTATCACTCTTTACACATACTAAATTATTACATTATATGTTTTTTCGATAATTACCAAAAGGAAAGAAATTAGTAGATATTTTTAAAAGCTTCAATTCTGGATAGAAGCAAAAAAAAAGCTAATACTCTTGCAAACAATATCATTTAGAAATTCATAATTTATTTCATAGAATATCGTGCCTAATTGAAAAAAGAAATATCTTGAGTCAATTGCAAGTGCAAATAAATGGTGAATTTTATCGAGTAAATGCCCACAATGAAAAAGACAAATTATTGACTCAGTGTTGTGTTCTTCCATTAACTGAAATATACACACAATTTGATGACACTGAATCCCGGCTTTAATATACTACACTATATAGATATAGATGTCTGGCAATTTTTGGTATTTTAGCATCATCATTGACGTTTGTTCAGCACACTCCCTCGCAAATCTACTATCACCTAATAGCAGTGGCGAAGATGTGGCGACAAAATTAAATCAAATACAGAAATAGTGCTAATATTCTCTTCAAATAAATGAGCTATATATGGCTAAGAGCCATTCCAGAGTAGGATCCAAGAAAAATTTCGATAATTAAAACAAGTTTTCTTAACAAATAATTTTGGCTTTCTCAGAAATTCAAGAAAAATATTGCGGGAATCATAAAAGAAAATAATTTAAAAGTAAATAAAGAATAAAACATAAACTTACGCCTCTTGAATCCCGAAAGAGAATTGCAGCATGATAGGGATCGAGAGTTCCATCAGCACGCAATCCACGACTAGTTCCTAGAGATGCTCTCCTTCTATTTTCTAATTCAGCCGAGGCTCTTCGCATATGAGCACCTGGAAAATCAAATAATAATAAAAAAAAAGTTGATTAAATTGAGCATTAATTTGCCTGTCAATAAACACATATCGTCATAATTCAAAACGTGAAAACAACTTCCAAGTTTTTTGCGCGAGTGCAATTTGCAAAAGTGGCAAGGAGTGCTTTATTGTCTCACGTGGAGACAACCAGAAACAAAGATAAACACCTCCACGGTGGTTGTAGTATGACGGGAAAACAATTGCACACCTTGACCCTAACAAACTTGTGCCCACTTAACATGTTCCTCATTAGGAATTCCCCCACAAACATCTTTTTGTGCGCTACCTTCTTTTACGATTTTGTCAAAGATTTTGTACGTTGCACCGCAATCATTGAGCACCCGATGTGGTATGCTAACATCCAGACTTTTACTCCTACCCCGGAAGTTATCCTGGGGATCATTGGCACCGGATAGGGAGGAATTTATGGCACCATGTGGTGAGTGATCTTGACTCTTCCCGCGCTGCCACACGCGTTTGCCAAATTGCTTCAGCATCTCCTGGAAGGAGTGATGATTCGATGAGCGATTTGACTTGTCTTTTGTTACCGGTGGGGATGAGCTCTCATTGAGGCTCTTTATGAAGCTCGAATTGTCAAATCGACTTCGATAGCCAATTATATTTCCACTGTAGTCATCAAGTGAATGTGCAGCGTGCGTCCTGAAGATACTATTTCTATCTCTATCAGATGCAATATGTACTTTTTCATTATTCTGGAATGTTCCCGTGTGCGTAAAGTACTGATGATCCGTCTTATATTCATAGATATCATCCAAATCATGTGGGAAATATCCACCACCATTCACAACAGGCGAACCATACGTATCCAATGAACCACGTCTGTAGTTCTGCATTAAGACAAAAAAGGTCAATCAATGCTTTAGGTTATATTTATTAAAATAATAATATGCAATGAGGTCAGTGGCAATGTTTATTTAAAAAAAAAAGCTACAAAATCTAGAATTTTTGAGATGAAAATCATTTTATTCTAATCTTTTAATTAAAATCTAAAACTATATTTGTCAGACTCACGTGAAATTCACCGTGAGCCCTGAATTAAATTCTATCTCTTCTTATTAATCTACATAGATTCATGGGGATTAGCGTTGTTATGCTGTGTTCTCTTTTGTATTCATAACAATTTTCACAGAATTCTTTGTGTTATGCAACAAATTAAGTTAAATTCACTTTTTGACCTCAATCACAAGATTTTATTTTATTTTCCCTTCTAAATTCATTCAGGTGCATGACAGGTAGGTAAAAGTTCTGTGAGGTCAGTGAAGAAGCTTTTGCATAAATCTTCTTTGCAAATTAATCAAATTTTCCTGAGAATTTCTCCACATTTTAATTAAAAACTTCTCTTTTCATCTCAACGTTGCCACTGATTTTTATTTCTCCAAAGTTTTCATACCTGATTTGGACTTGGACTGCATTTTCTCGGTGTTGATGACATTCGTCGTTCCCGATAGCTACTGTAGGCGTCAAAGGGACTCCTACCTAGCACTCCAGGGGATTTCTGTTTATCCGGAGATTGAGGACTCCAGCGACGATTTGGAAAAACTTGATTTGGTGATTTCTTTGTCTCTGGCACAGGTTGTGGACTCGATGATAATTGCTCGAGAATTATATCTGGAAAAATTGTATTGCGTAACACTCGTTGCATATTATGGAAAGAAATGTTGAATTTGGAAAGAAAATTTGCACAGAAAAATACACACCTTGTGGGAAATCTGTGGATGACCCACCACTAGAACCACCACTTATTGTTCTGCTCGTGGATCTTGAATTGGTGTAGTGGTTGTAGTGTTGATGCAAGTGCGCCTGACTCGACAATGCACTCTGGGCAGATTGCCAGCCTTCCGTGCTATTCTGCTTGTCCAATGCATGTTGCCGAAATAAATGCTGTATGCCATGCATGATGATTTCCCCTCACTTCGGAAAATCTCACACATATACACTCTCTATCCCCTCCCTTTGCAGCCCCCTTTTTTATGTGTCCCACTTCCCTACTTTCTCTCCTTATACACACCACTTTCACAAACTCCGCAGTTATTTTTCCAACAGTCTTTTCTTCGTCTTTTCCCGAACACAACACTCCTCTTCTATCTCTTGTCTCTGGCATTCACTTAAAAAATGTTCTAACTCTGTAGAAGATTGATGTGGGAAATGTCTCAATGCGATGAACACACGTTTCAGGATTAATATCCAATTTCAGGAATTTTCTCTTATCATCGTGAAAACACAAGAAAATCATCAATGTCGCGAATTTTCAACAAAAAAGAAAAAGAAAATAAATAAGAAGATATTTCACGTGCGATTTCTTCATCATCTTCTTCAGAATGGATTACATTACAGATTCATGAGAGTTTCTTATTTCTCAATATCAACCCATGTCACTTCCTTCTCGTTATCCATACACCATGCTATGCTAATCCAATCATCAATCTATCCGATGGCATCAACTTCAAACTTTCCCTTTCATTTTCCCCACCCAATATCATCCCTTCCCGCCTCATTGGGCTGCCACGAGGGCAAATCCATATCCTGAGAAAAGGTCAACATCATATCAAATTTCCCAACACTCAAAATTCCATATGGAGCTGAATAAATATATAATACTTTAGGTACATACATCCCAATGGAACACATCACTTGAAAGATTATATAATGACACACAAAATTGCTCACATTTCCTGTGACGGGGTTCTGATTCCCACTAGAATTCTACGTTCTCCTAAAACTAAGTCCACAAAACGCACGCGCGAATTTTCCACACTTTTCACACGCTTTGAGTGGAATTTTAGTAGGAAAAACCTACCCTTAGGGGCTAATGGTCGGAACACACCCTACCCCATATACAAGCCTAGTATATAATTTTGTATATTGCCCCAACAGTGAGGAAACACTTATGACCTGTCCAATGTTGAATGGCGTGGTAAATTCACAATGAAGCAGCATAGTGAATTCCCAACATTTTATTTGGGAATGGGGGGAAGAATTCGTGGAATGACCTACATGAAAATTTATCCCCCAACAAAACTATTCATCATTTAATTAACTAATTTATATTCACTGCATCTCTCACTGAATTGTTAATTAAAATTTTGCAGTTTGTGGTAATTAGATTGATCTACAGTGTGTTCCATTTTCAATGCCGGAAGTGATTTTTCTCATAAAGAGGAAACTTTTCTAAATTTAGAAAAATTGAATTGAAGGGAATTATTATTATTATTCCAAATCTATTAAGGAGCTTTTAAAAGGGAAATGTTTGACTAGGAAAATCCCTAAAATCTAAAGTTCTTCATGAATTTTTTTTTAAACAATTTTTAATGGTAAATATTTGAATTTTATTTCAATAAAATCAACTTTAATTTTAGTAAAACTGAAACGTAAAATTATGAAATTAATTTATAAAAAAAAATGTTTAGAAATGTGTAGAGTAGGAAAATTCTAAAGTTCTTCATGGATTTTTATAAAAGAATTTTGAAGGAAAAATACATAAAATAAAATCAACTTTTTAATAAAAATGAAACGTAATAATAAAACATAAATTAATCAATCTATTTATCTTTTTGGATTTTTTTCTTAAATAAAATTTCTTTTTAAAATTTTGCATTTTATTAAATCTCTGCATTTCACCCCTTTGATTTGCATTTAGAATGCATCACACTGTACTACAATACAAACTACAATGAAAATCAATACACTACGCCGTAGAAAATGATGAGCAATTTCCAAATTAATTTTAGCATGCATGAGACAGGAATTTAGATGGATCATAAATATCAAAAGACTTTTATGAGTCCACGGAGAATATTTTGGAACATCACACGTATTGATGTATGCATACCTACATATACTTATGTACATTTGGACTAAAGTGAGATGAAATTTAGGCTTCATTTCGTTTCCATGCGGAACATGAGTAATTCATCAATGTGCCACAGCGGGAATTGGAAGTGAATACTCCAAGAAATACCATGTCATTGTTATTTAGTCATCAAGATTAAATACAAGAGTGGTTGTTAAAGAAGTAAACATCATGTTTTTGCCTATAAAAACACCTATTAGTGTTTTTCTTCTTCTTCTTTTTTGGCATTTAAAACTACATCTCTCGACACTCTTGAACAACACTTGAACTCACAAGCAATTGACATTAGCACTTTTAGCTGTATGTATGTGGATGGAAAATGTTGGTAAAAAAAAAGAGGAGTGACTCCACTTAAATGAGATTGATTAACCCCTTGAGTTTCCCACATGGTCTGATGGTTTGAATGTTATGTAAGAGAAAATCCATTGAGCAGAAGAGACAACAAACACGCCACAGGAACTTTGATCGTATGCTCACCCAAAACAGACACTTTCATTTAATACGAAGCTCATGAGATTGTGCTCTTATGGCAACAAGAAACAACTCTGGCGGTATTCTCTGTAGTATACCTACATTTTTATTTCGCGTCAACCTTCTCAGTTACGCAGTTTTTTTTAATCCCCACCTCGTGTGGATCTACACCTGTGTCAAGGTCACCACAATCACCAATTCACGCGTTTTCGACAGAGCGGAAGGTGTATGTTGGTTGAATTAAGCTCCTCTCCCGTGGTGATGAAGAACGTCACAAGGCAACTTCTGCATAGCCGCGAAAGAAAAAATCACAGAAACGACTGAATTGATAAGAAAAGCTTGAAAATAGCTTGCAAATAAATTCACATTCTCTCACAGAAATTCTATATAGTCATCTACGAGACTGACCTACATTTCCATCTACACATCAGAGCACCACAAGAGAGATATAATTCATACAAGTGAGACAGAGGAATAAATCGTTTTGCACACCAGAATGGCATCAAAAGTAAAAAAGAATCAATGTCATTTTGCAAAAATATTTCAGCTCCTTTTAGTCACTTCACCAGAATGTCCCATGACAACGACAAACATCCAGAAGATAGCCGTGAGATTTTGTTCAAAATACTCAGAGGAATTTTCTGCGAATGCTTTCACATGGAAGCTTTGAAAGAGACTGCGAAAAAGTGAACCTGCGCGCCCTTTTCTTCCCGCCAAATACAAACCATTCATGCTTGACTCTCTCTCACATGGACGCCACCATCGTACCTCCACACAATAATTTAGCAACGCATTTTCTCTCTCGCAACCCAACAACCGTGTCCCTGGTTGAAGTCAAGAGGACGTGACTCTGAATCACAAAATCCAATCAAAACCCACCCACAAGTTCAAAGCCACATTCTCTTCTTACTTTTCGGCCATGTGGTCTGTGTTCACTGTCAATCTTTGCACAAAATTTATCCCCCTCACGTTGAGAATATTTCACGGTCAACCTTGTATCCTTAAGACAGAGAGCCAGAGATGTTATGAAAGAGGATGAATATAATGAGAAGATAATGTTGTATTAATAAAATATATTATTGGCACTCAAATAATGAATTTTTTATTACTTTACCCCAACTTATTGGGAAAGCTCGAGAGATAAAATTGTCTTTTGACCTCTTAGGAGGAGATTTACAAGTAAATACATGTAGCAGTTATTAAATTAATAAGAAGAAGACATAAACAGAGTAATGATGAAGAGAAATGAAACTTATTACATGTTGGAGGATCAAATAAAATATATTTTACAGGTATTTCATTACTTGGTAAGCACTACATATGCCTACAAACGCGCGGTTTATGAAGAAAATGTAAATGAAATAAATGAAAACGAGGAATACATATTTCCTAGACTACCTGTATGAGTTGTATCATAGCCGAGCATAGAATAATAAATACCTGCAGAGAATGTTTCTGAATCTCTCAATAATATACACATGATTAAAATTAGTTTTATGCTAAAACAATATATAAAAAAATTAAAATTAAATAAAATTAAAGCATTAGAAATGATTCACTCTGTATTTTTCGTATAGGTAGAGGATCAATTTAGTATACATACACAACATTAATAAAATTGGCAAAATAATGTAATTTCCCCCACGTGAATCTCAATATCTTCATCAAGTAAACAACATCTGACTTAAGTTTAGTGCTTTCGTTATTGCATATGGAGAAGATTAATTGCTGAATGTAATTAATATTGAAGACGTTCGAACACAAATTGCCAATTATTGTAGGTATTTGATACATGTGATTGATGGGATATCTAATTAACCCTTCATGTTGCTTATTCGATGCAAAAAGTTCATTAAAATCATTATAATTTTACTATCCATCATCAATGTGAACTTTTAACAACATTTTTGGCCCTTGTCTATAGGTAAAATATCACTCTACAGGGTCTCATAAATGTCACACCAAATAATTTACCTTGACTCCCTCTCTCCCCCTCGAAAGCTTATTTTACAAAATATTAACACAATACATCAATTTCTTGCAATTTTCCATTAGAAGAAGCTCAATAAAATTCTCGAAGGTTTTCTCTTGTTGAACTTTTTTCTCTCCAATTGATTCCAATTGAATGATTTTATTTTCCAAGATGGTAGAATTTTTTTTTAAGAATTCTTCTCCCCTCATCCCCATTTTCACGATGTTTTTTATCGTGTGTTTTATGAGCGCGAAAAAAGTAAACAATTTTGAGATTGAACAGCACTGAGAGCAAAAAACTTGCTATGACGTGCTTCTTGATAATGAGACTCCCGCCCTTTTTGATAACCCAGAAATAAACATGGCAAAAAAAGAGTCTGAACCGGAGCTATGATTCCTTATGTTTTCTTCTTGACTTTCACAACAAAATTTCTTCCCATTTTATCACCAACAACGTATTTTTCTGGAGATAAATGCAAAATTTATATTTTTAGTCTATTTCGCATTGAATTTAGCACATGTTTTGCATTCGCAAAGTAATGCCCACTTAAAAAAAATATTATGTATCCCATTAAACGCACATGGAGCTTTTTCATCATCTAAAAAAACAATCAACAAAAATAACCGGCACAACTCGTGCTTTCAATGCACGTAATTTACAGAGAATGCACGAGAGAGAATAGGAGGAAAAATATTATGTGAAAAATCGTGTGAAGCAGAAAATTTCTACTTTATTGGCTGTAGAAGTATAACGCACATCAATAAAGCATCGTGTATTATGTCTTGTTTATTAAAATAGTCGCGCAAACATGGCTTAGCCCTATGTGTGTGAATGAGCCAAGAAGGAGCCATGCCACACCTCAAAATACATCGAACCATATTATTTACACTCCTTTCCATCCTCTTCAATTATCACCACATATTTATGTAATACACACTTCAGATAACATTTTATACAGCTTTTTCTCAATGGACAGGACATACAGAGAAATGTTGAGGACATCTGAAGGACAAGCTATTATACATTACTTGCATACAAGGAGCTTGAAGTAATAATTACATATGTTCTGTTCACGTAGTCAGATTCATTTCAATTTAATTAAAATGCATTGTTTTCTTCTTTTTTTTGTTTAATAATTTAATGGGGGAGTGTCAGGTTGCATAAAAATAGCAGAAAATGATTACATTTCAAAAGAAAATTTATACTTTGCTTAATAGTAAAAAATCTAGCAGAGAGAGAGAGAGTAAAAATCAATTAAAGCTCTTGTAAAGCTTCCGAGGGAAATATATATCAGAAAGCTCTAATAAATTTGAAGAAAAACGTTTGTGCTAAACGTGTTATATTACAATAATTTCGCCAATTTCACGCAAATGTGACACCTCTTATCCTGCAGAGTACCCAAAATAGATACACGGATGAAAAAAATCCGTTCTAGCCCATCTAAAAATTGCCCTCGTTAGTCATTGTGTTATACACACATTGATCGAGAGGGGTGAATGAACGAAAAATGCCTCTCATTAATTTTCCCACCACCACCCAGAATTTTATCACATGACAAATTCCTTCTAACCATCGCAATGTTTTAGGAATTTGAGTAACCTAATTTAATAAAATTTGCTAGGCCAAAGAAAAGATTCTTTTCGTTCTGTCATACTAAATAAACCGCACTGTAGGTTTTTCCTTCACATTGTTTTGATAAAAATGAGAAAATTGATGGGTAATAGAATTGAAATTACTTTACCTCATCACACTGTTTGTTGTGTGCGGTGAATCATGTGTTGTTTACAGAGACCTTACCTAGGTATCTATAAAAATTACAATATATCCATATTAAATGTATGCATCTTTTTACCCCTATCTTGAAGTTTCTAGGAATATTTATAAACTCTTTATTACTTGGAGACTTTACAGATAAGCTTGAGTGTGGAAAAGTATTGTAATCTATCGTTTTTATCAATCTTAGAATCTGTTTTTCATTTTCTGATTTTTTTTTTATATTACTCTTTAAGAGCAAAAATTTCATAAGAATTGTGAGACGCTGACCGATGAAAAAGTAATTCAAAAGCGAACCTTAATAGGAAAAAAATTGTCTAAATCGGATTCTTTTGCATCTAACTTGGTTTTATTAATTTTATCCATTTAATCTTTTATTATTATTTCTAACTAGCTAGACGATAAGAGACATTTATTTATAAACACTCATCATGGAGATTCATCAATTTATTTACATTTTAAATCATAAAGCACACGGCAAAGTCCTTTTCACAATCTCTTTAATTAACAATTTATTCTAATGCACCCGATGTTATGACTTGAAATAACTCACAAGGTTAAATTGGTTTGTTTACGGTTGTGCTTATGGGTGAATGGTGGGACACACTGCGGTTAGAAATTTACACTTTGACGGTAAATTGGCGTCGTAGTACTAAAATGCAAACAATTGGTACAAATTGCAATCGAAGCGGATATTTTGTAGCGAAAATAAATTCAAAGCAAATTAAGGGGGGTCTCTTTGGAGAGCTGATGAAATTAAATATTTTTATTTTTTTGGGGTTTTTTAATATTGGTTACATTTGTAGCCTAATTATTAAAGAGTAAGAAAATCATTTTCCGCCATCTTAAATGCGACGCCATCTTGAGATTTTTGTCAAAACACAAAGGTAGGTTTTTCTCAGGATCTACTAGTTGGATTTTGATGGGGTAAAAAGCAAATGGATGAGGAAATACCAATGCAGATTTTGATGTAGCGGAATTTTGAGTTTCCATTCTGGAGCTGAGAAAAGTGGGAAAATGTGACTTTTCTTCAGCAATTTTTGACGTTTTCCCACTTTTCTCAGCCCCAGAATGAAAATTCAAAATTCTGGTACATCAAAATCTGCATTGGTATTTCCTCTTTCATTTGCTTTTAACCCCATCAAAATCCATCCAGTAGATCCTGAGAAAAACCTACCTTTGTGTTTTAGGACAGTTCTGTGAAAGAGACGGAAAATCACAAGATGGCGTCGCACCTAAGAGGGCGAAAAGTGATTTTCTTACACTTCAATAATTAGGCTTCAAATGTAACCAACATCGTAAAACCATGTTTAAGAAAAACCCCAAAAAATAACAATATTAATGTGTAAATTCTAACATTTTTCCCAAGAGACCCCCCTTAAACAAATAAAGATATTTTTCGGAAATATATAATTATGTTTCGAAAATACGAAAAGAATCATAGGAAAGATTGCGATCCATGAGTCCGGGAATACATGTATTTTTTCCAAGAATAATTAATTAAAATAAATCTCTGAGGGTGTTTGAAAAACAGGAAAATTCATATGTATGATTCTTTTAAATGAAAGAGGTACAAATTGCAAATAAATTATAAACAGAGTTGCTTCTCATATGCTTTTGAATGGTTTAAATTAATATTAACAAATACAAAATACACGTTTTCTGCACAAAACTTGAAATTCACTGAAGAACTTCTTTATTTTCTTCTCTCAAATAGAAGCCAAAACAATATTTCACTCACAATGAGAGAAAATTTGCAAGAACATATTTTGAAATGATCTGTGAAACAAGAATACATTACAGCTACATTGTTGAGTAAAACGTGATAATTTTGAGTAAATAGTTATGTATGGAATTGTGCGAAATACATAACCATTTTCACTAAATACACATTAGAGATAAAATGCAATTGTTGCAGAAAGCAGTAAAATACATCGTAAATAACATCGAAAAATTCAGAATAAAGCCTACGAAAGACTATCCGCTCGCATCATTGCAATTTTAAACGCACTCTTTATATATAAATTTATTCAGAAAAACAAGAAAAAATATTTTTTTATAGACTCTATTATAAATGCAAAGCAATTGGGGTCACTTTTTGCATTTAGTGCTAAACTAGTTCGTGTTCTTTGCAATTCATTACGCAAATATTTTTATTGTTTACTTTTTTTTTTCTAATTGCAATGTTTAATTTTAATAGTAATTCTTTTTAAATTTAATTAAATATGTAATTTTCCACACAGTGTGTTCCATTCACAAGACACAATCACCACAAATTGACAACTATTTCTACGTGTCAGGAAAAATATTTATGAGTTCCCTTCTCTCCCATTTCCTCTTCAGTAATATCCACATAAACCATTTGATTCAATAAGCTGTATTTATGAAAGTGAATAATCAGCATGAACCGGGTAAGAAAATAAAACAAGCTCTGTCCGTTGTAAACAATGTGATTTTGCCAGAGGGGAAAATAGAAGATAATTTGTCAATTAAAATTCATTAGTGCGCTAAGTTCCTGTCTCCTTATTTTTTTTGTTCTATTTCTGTGTCTTTTTTTGGCGGAATTCCTAGCCAAAGATCAACCTTCAACTCTTACGTGATTGCGTGAGTTGCGTGAGACGTTTTACCCCACATCAACACATTGATTTTGCATTTTTTGGCATTATTATGTGAGAAAATTCCCAACACGTTTACCACACAATACCATTGTCTTGCTGAAATATCTGGGTCTCTCTATGTACCTCCGATAAAAATTATGTGTCTCACCCCACGCTTGATAATTACCTTAATTAATCACAAAGTTTCAAATTAAAAGTCTCTCTCACTGTGTGTTATATCAACGTAATAGTGTGTTTCCTGCGTGTACAAAATTCTCCCTGTGGAAGAAACTTCTTCATGTTTTTTTTCTTCGTGTTTTCAAAATTACGTTTTTTGCGACCCGCTTTCATCCTTCCTTCCATCTCTCTCCCGGGAACCCTTTTGTGATGTAAATATAGAAAGACTACAAGTGGGATTTCATAAGGCAAAACATAAACACACACATAAGACGTTCTCATAATCCCAAGGTCGACGAGTGTTCTAAAAAGAGGGTCTCTGGTTCTCCTGGACTCTTTTCTCCCTCATCCTATACTTCTTGTATTTCTCTTCATGTGCTATTTCCTTGCTTTTATTTGCACACTCGCATGGCTTGGCAAATTTTTAACGATCTTGCTTTGGGTGCTTAAATATTCTGGCAAAGCTGAAAATCCACTGCGCAATTATTCCTTCTGCCTCCTCGTGTGGCTTAGATAAAAAAGAAAAATAAAAATGACACATCGAAAGCACAAATGAGATTCTCACTCTAATATATCCATCAGTTGACTAAAGGAAGAAAAAAAAAACAGACCGCCCATTTTCTCGCGATTTTTTCTCTTATTTTTCCTCCTATTTTTCCCTCTTAAATTGTTTTTTGCCGGTTTTTCTTTCATGCAAAAAATTGGTGTCAAGCTGCACATGTGATATTTTTTGATTGTTGTTTTTTTTCGCGATAAGAATCGTCTAGAATTACAACCAAATGCGCACAAAAATGCAACACCAATTCCTCAAATTCCTCTAACCATGTCACCTGAACGCTATTTGATACCTCCAGTTGACTAATTATTTTCCTTTTCTAGTTTTTTTTTAAATTCACGGAAACCCTATTCCTCTGCGAGAAAGAAAACCCACCACAGATGGGAAACAATCGTCAGCAAAAATGCAAAAGAGAAAAGCAGCACAATTTTGGAGGGTTCATTGGAAATGAAAGGAAACACGAAAAATCTCCAGTTCATGTACAAAAAAAGTTGAAGGCTACGTGTGGTCAGTTTCCAAAATTCTATTCACCCATAAACCGGCTTCAATTGAACACGTTGCCGAAAATTAACATTTTCATTTTAAATTTCAAATGATTTTTCATCAGCAATAAAAAAATCCGTGGAACTACTAAAAAGCACTCAATGGAAGAGGGAAACTTAAAAGAAATATGTTTAAAAGACATGAGGAAATGTCGCAAAAAATGGGGATGGATAAACTTTTATAGATTGTTAACATATTGCGGTGAAGAATCGCGCGACGGTGACATTGAAATTTGCATTTTTGCACTAAAATTCCCAACACTTCGGCATTTAATTTTTTTCTCTGTGACACTCTGAAAGGTATTTGAATAGAAGGAATCTCTTAATTTGCAATTAAAAGATTTATTTATTATTTTTTGTAGCAATTGTACAATTTAGAGCTTGAATCTCTTTTGCAAAATAGTCTTGTTGTGATCATTTTAAACTCATTATTAGGTGAAGAAATAGAGAGACTTTTCGCTGTCAAGTCAAAAATTTTTAGAACGTCTTTTCAGTGAAATTATTAAGAATAAAAATGCAAAGAAAAATATATAAAAACTGCAAAGATAAATAATAAATATAGCATGGATGGAACAGTATAAAGCGAAAGAACGGTAAGTAAAACTTACGGGCTGTGATTCTTTCTTTGTCAGTGAAATGTGAAATTGACGGAAAATTGAGGATGGGCAAATTTTGAGGAAGGCTTTCTCGCGCACCGAATCACAGCCAACGCTTAGAAATTTTGTGAGAAGCCTTAATCGTGGGCGTTGGCTGTGATTCGGTACGCGAGAAAGCCTTCCTCAAAATTTGCCCATCCTCAATTTTCCGTCAATTTCACATTTCACTGACAAAGAAAGAATCACAGCCCGTAAGTTTTACTTACCGTTCTTTCGCTTTATACTGTTCCATCCATGCTATATTTATTATTTATCTTTGCAGTTTTTATATATTTTTCTTTGCATTTTTATATGTATATATAATGTATATATCTATGCATTTATATATATTTTACTTTACTTTTATATGTGTATATACATATATGTAGACTTATGCAACTCAAGATATGACATGTTAACTTTAAAATGCGATATCTCCGGAACGGCTACATAGATTTTCTTCATTTTTGGCATGATGAAAGATATTATAGTCAACTATAATATATCAAAAAATGAAGCAATTCTATAAAGCCGTGCTCGAGATATTCATCGAAAACTCATCGAAAATTTTGTTTTCGATTTTAGCGCCAGTTGCGGTCATTTTTTGAACTTGCGATGTTCCGAGCAGTTGTAGGGCTCATTAATATCTTTCATTTGAGTCCGAGTTGATCAAAATCGGTCAAGCCGTTCTCGAGTTATGGCTGATTTTCGATAAAAAATTGTGGCAGCCATATTGGCTAAACGGCTTGGCCGATTTTCAAAAATGAAGTATCGTTGGAAAGGTCTTGATGGCCCCTACAACATATCAAAATTTCAGATTTTTAACTATTACAGGGGCTGAGATATAGCGAAAACAAATTTTTGAGGTTATCCAAAATGGCGGACGCGGGGGTGGGGGGTAAAATTTGACCTCATAATCGGATTTCTTCCACCCGATATATGAACTTTGCCGTTGACCGCAAGTCTCTATCTATTACCGTTTTCGCGCAATATAGTGTTATACTCCGGACGGCCGGACGGACGGAAAAATTTTTGGCGCATACGTTTTTTGAAATGTAGGGACCCTAATTCGTGCTCATCCCAAGTTTGAGCCCGATCTGACGACTTTGCATTTTAGAGTGTACACAGAAGCTGTGCTTCTTTGAAGAAAGAATCACAGCTAAAAAGAAATGAGAAGAAAATTTTCTTCTTTCGTGTTTTCAAGATGATATTCAATATTAAACATTGACATAGGAAAGAGTGGATGAAGATAAACTTTGAATCAAGAGCAACGTCCTCCTCATGCATAAAATTCATAAGAAGATTTCCTCCTCAAAGTAAAATCATTTCAAGGAATAAAAAGTCTTCCGTTCCTTAAAAAAAGTAATATTGATAAGAAGATTTTCAATAGAAAATTAAGACGTAGATTAAATTTACTCTTTGATAGGCAACGCGTAATGACCAAAGAACATTTCCACGATTTAATCACCATTTCTCAGTCACAAAATTAAGTCCTCAAGGAGGGTATGAACATTGAGAGTTCTTCTCTTTTAGATAAGATAAAAATAATCAACACTGTCCGAGACTATCCGCATTTTTCCGCCATCAATCCTTATCATTTTCCTACACTTAACTAAATTAATCCCTGAAACGTGTGTCTGCGCATTTTCCACGAAGGAAGAAAAATACGAAAGAGGTGAAAAAAAAAGTGAGATGAAAATGAAGCGGCAATTAAAGCTCAACTCTAGGGTCTTTCATATATACTTGTTGATGATCACGTAGACACTTCTTTGTTGAGCAATATGATGTTTACACCCCGGTTTGGATTTAATTTTTTTTTTTGCTTTGCAACATCAACAATCAATCCAATAAATTGTGTAGTAAAGTGTGATGAATACACTTTGAATAATTCATTCTTTTTTTGTGTCTTGCCTATGCGTGTTTCCCTCCAATGTCACACACCACTCAATTAGTCAGACCCTCGCGCGATGGTTCATCAAAAAATCTTTTTTTTTTCCTGTATTTCGCAATTTCCACACTAATTTTCCTTTCACTCGTGCGACACCTTCACTTTTCCACGTCAACAAGAAGGAAAATATGTTGTAGCTCTTAAAACAAAATTCGCTTCTTAATGCAACCTCTATGTGAGAGGGTAATATATATCTAAAAGACACCACGATCTTTTCCGTACTTATTTATTCAATTCTACTCAATGCAACGCCTGAAAGTGAACTGAACAGAGTCACAGCTCGAGCTTCAAGTGGCCACCAAGGAATAAAATCTCACTCTCATCGGTATTTGTCTTTTTTGGTGTATTGGTTTTCTTTCATACACATCGTCATCATCGTCAATTTCCCTCCTCGCACAACAAAGTCTCATTCTTTTATATCATATAGGATTTTTTAATAAATTTGCTAGACGCGCGAATAAATTTACAAACGCGTTTTATCTCCAGCAACACACCAACTATATACCAATATTAACATATATAGCATACCACTCGTTTCTATTTCAATATTTACACACATAATAATATCTTTTAAACAATATTTCTGTATAGATATGTAGGTATAAGTAATCTCTCAATAAAGCTTTTATATTTTCACAATTAAATAAAACACAATTTAATTTACCAATCATCTTGTGTGGAGTTCAGACACACACACAAACACACACCCCAAGATGTTTGAGCGAAAAATATACACAATCTCATAGAAATGACGCAATTGTTTGGAAGTTGATTTGCCGCTACATGACTTTAAATACGCGCGAGAGCTTTTAAGCTCAAGCAAATAGGTATTTCTCTCTCTCTCTCTCTCCTTCGCGTAATAGATATAGAGAGCAACCACATGAAAAATAAACTACTCTCAGATGCGGTGAAAAAAGAGGAGGAGGGGGTGTATATAAAAAAGAAATATCTCCCACACCAACATTCAATGTTATCAATAAATAAACTCAACTGAAAATTCAAATAGTAATAGAGACAAGCCCACAATCAACAACCATATGAGAGACTTTGTGGAAAATTAACAGCAAATTATTTTAGAACTAAGGGCTATGCATTTTGATCGTTTTTATACCTTTTCTCGGAATTTTTCATGGAAAATCAAGTTGAAATTATGGATGTGAAAGTTCAAGGGAAGAAAATTGTTAAGATAAAGAAAGTTGCTCAAAAATTAAGGATCTGTCAAAGAAAAATTTCTAACGGTTTTTTTTTTGTAGAACTTTGGACACTTGTTGAGATCTTCTTCAGGTACACAGAAAATAAAAGTTCGTAGCATTGTTCGTCAAATTTCGTGAAAGGTTCGTCACTCCAATGCTTTTACATGGGAAAATTTACCTCCATGTTCGTAAAATGGGGTCTCACTCCCAGGGAGGTTAACCCCATATACGAACCTGGAGGTGAATTTTCCTATGTAAAAGCATTGGAGTTAAGAACCTTTCAAGAAATTTGACGAACAATGCTACGAACTTTTATTTTCTGTGTACTATAATGACGTAAATTTATTAATACTTATTCAGAAATCTATCAAATTTATCTTTTTCATCTGTTCTGTTGTTGTTGAAATTGGAATAAAATAACCAAAAATATGCTAATGATCAAAACATTTGTACAAAAACAACCATTTATTTGTAATTTTATGTATAGAATTTAAAAAATTGATTACCCTCTCAATTGTGGCACGTTTTGTGAAGCGAGACGGGAAATTTGTGCGAAAACGAGAAAGAAATACCACGAATGTGGTTCAGCAATAAAGTAGGTGGAAGAACACGTTCTTGTCTTCTTCTACTAAAGCGAGTTTTCCCCATAACAAACACTTTATGGGCAAAGCAAGAAAAAAATGTTCGAGCATGTGTTGTATAAGAAAACAATATGTATGTAGAAAAAAAAAGACAGAATGAAATTTATTCAGTGTGTGAAAAATAAAACAAGTAAACAAACGAATTAAATTATGGTGATCTCTCCACCAGATCATCGTGCCTTTTTCTTCACCATGCCCAAGCGAGAGAAAAGTCTTGCACATAGAAAGGCAATAGAATAAAATATTTCTCATTTAAGAAAATAAAATATTCCGCATTCTAATGGTAAAGTTCAGAGAAAGAAAGAGAGAGAGAGAGAGAGAATTTATGTTGTGCAGTAAAAGGTAATGAAGGAAGAAAGCAAGAAAATTGCAATTCAATGAACCCCCCTCATCACGGCGAGAATTTCCTCAATTTTGTCACGCACACACGCACCACAAAGGCGGTCCGCGATCCTTGAAACATAAAAGATCACAGTGAGACATATTTATGTTTTTTTTCCTCATAATTTCTCGCAAAAATATCGTGCGTGGCGCGTATTGAAATTACGCGCCGAACATCATCTTCAATATCGGTCAAGGCTGCATCAAGAGGGAATTTATTGTAATATTTATTGTTACTCAACAATTCTCTATTTCTCACACAGTCTACACCGCCAAAAGTTCTCTCACACTGTGCATTAGTTTGGCCGAAAGTCAATGACCTTCGTGACTAGCCCCCCACAGAAAATTCAAGACGGATCATGGAGGGGCATTTTATTGACACTTTTCACGCAATTCACGTGGCAAATGTTTCACATGCATGGGCATCTATTGAGACAAAATAAAACCACCTGCATTTTACCTTTACACACAGCTGTGTGGAGCTTTGGTGAAGATCCACAAACAGTGTGAAAGGTCTATAAAGTAGACGTATTGACTGTGTGGGAAAAAGCTCCGGCATATATTTTCATTGGAGCAAAAGCTCTCCAATTTTTCGCGCCAATTGCTTACACCATCTACTCGCAATTCCGACAAACTTGGAAGTTGTTTTCATATTTGAAGCTCAAAGTCATGCTATTTTCATGACTTTTCTTCCGTTTTTCTCATCCGAAAGTTTTTAATTTAAATGTAGGAAAATAAAATAATTTTTTGGTACTCACTCTGAGCCGCTAATTGTTGTTGATGAGCAGCAACTCTCTGTAAAAGAAAAAAAAGCACAAAAAGAAATTAATAAGGAAATTAGGCTTTAAAATCACGCGTAAAGTTTTACAAAGAAAATTCAAGAGACTGTGAAAAGAGCTAGAAAATGAGCAGAAAATATTTTAATAAATTTCTTTCACATTCAACGTACATATTGACTGTTGATTGTTCTTATTCCTGACCTCTCCAATGCCTCAACATCGAGTGATTTGCTCCGATTTCGCGGACTGTAGGACTGCGAGGAGGAGCCTTTCATGAAATTCTTGAAATACGACATTTTCCCCTTCTTTCTATGCCGACAATTTCCTCTATAGTCATCAAATAGCAAGAAATACGATCATCCGCATCATAATGAGGAAATTTGCAATGTGATAAACTCCGACACATTGACTAGACTTGATGAGTATCGCAGTTTGTTTTCATAATCCCCCTTCTTTTGCACAAAATTGCTGAATAGCATTCAAAATCACTGCTAAAAGGCATTAAACACTGATTTTCTTCTTCAAAAAAAATCACTAATTTACATTTATTCACTAATTTTGTTAATTAAATTCTTGAGGAGGACGAGAGAGAAAGAACGATGATTTATGGAAAATTCTTTGAAAACTGAAAGAGGAGGAATTAAATAAATTCCGTCGTGCCCTCGAGAAACATGTGGTAAGCGCTCAATCAAAAGGATGCGATAAGGAAATCATGAGATTGGCAAAATGTTATCAATTTATGTCAATCAAGGTATTCTGCTATCGATTACCAACTCAGGTATTGTTTTATTAATATCAATTTTCGCACTGTGATATTAGCAGATAAGGGGTTGATAGGGAAAAATTCTTTAGGCACACTCTTACTTTAGAAAATAAAATCTTTGTTATCAATACGGTAGCTGTTTAAAAGGAAAATAAGGTTTTCAAAAATAGTTAAAAACAAAAGTAAATTTATTTTTAAGTTCAAAATTTTAATGAAAAATAATTAAAAATTACCTTTATTGTTAAAATGTTAAAAAAAGTAACTCAAAAACGTATTTTGAGAAGCTTTTAGAACGCAATATTGATCACAATGAAACTCCAGTAGACCAAATGTCTTGTATTCTTATCAGAAATTTCTCTATCAAAATATTTATATCAATCATTTTTTTATTCTGTCACACACCCCTTATCGTCGTCATGTTAAATATTATGGTACAAAATAAATAAAAATAACCCAATATATGCCTTCAGACACTTTTTAAATGTGTGTGAATGTGTGAGATAAAAAAATGATAACGCAACAACATGACAAAATGTATATCAAAAGTAGAGAAATCATGTGAGAAATTTTATTAATGCGCCTCTTTTTATCAAATTTTTATTGTTCCAAATCCCACCCACTGAGCTTCATGATCACTCTTTCTTCTTTTTTTTGCTTCCTTTTTTTTGGGGGCAACACATCAAACTCAAAACAGCTTCCAAAGCTCAACTCCTCAAGGTGCGAAAAAAATTAAATTCCAAGGAGATCTCCAAGAAATTGACTAGACATTTTTTGTACTTGATCTTCAAAGAAACCAGGCAAAAAAGCAACGCCTGTATGTGAATGGGAAAACACTTTACATGAGACTTGGTGTACCAAAGAACAAAAAAAATGTAAATAATTTTGCGCCCTCCAGATAAATGACGACATATTTTTTGTGCATAAAGATAATTTTTCTTGTCAGTGACATTGTCTCCCTGGTACATGGCGCGATCTCCTTTTAAATATTAATTTCTCGCGGAGCTTCTTTTTTTGCACATAATATGTTAAAATGTCAGTATAATAATTAAATTATATCCCCTCACGAAACACTTAAAGTTGCCATTAGTCGGGATATCTTGAGACATTTTAATTCCAGAGAAATGCCATAAAATTTCTTATATTTCTTTGTGCTTTGATATGATTTTTTCTCACAGTAGACATCTATATTTTATATTTAATTTAATTCATGTATTTGTAGTACATTATGTATTTTTTTTGATTCAATATTGCCTGATAACAAAATTTCTCATTGCGTTTTGTTAACCCTTTCAAGACAATTAGAGTTTGAGAAATTAATCTTAATTTTACCGAAATTTTACACTTTTGTCACAAAATTTTGCATTTTCCCCACGTTTCCTTTTTCACCATCTTTCCAATCCCATCTCAGGTGCGCGCCAAATTTGAATTAAATTTTTCATTAATTTCTAGATACTAAATTCTATATTTCTTATAGCTAACTCTAGATGGAAAGTTAGAATTAAATAAACTTAAGAGGATTTTAGGTGATATATTATTGATTTTGAAATTAGAATCTTCAAATTCTAGCAGTTATTGCAAAAATTTAGCTTCAGCAGAAAAATCTACTGAATAGATTTTGACAAGGGGATGGTATAACCTCACTTTCTGTGAAGAAAAGTCACTTTTTGTTGACCAAAATGTATGAGGAATTCTCGAATCTCGCTCAATCTCGACCGATTCCCGAGAAACACTTTAACTTTTTTTATATTAATAATGTTATTTCGATGATGAGAAGGGATCAACCGAGAGCTAATTAAATGTACTTTCGATTGCAAGTGGAATTGTGCAAGCTGATCCCTTCTTTTGATCGGAAGAACCTGCTGCCTCACGAAAAGTACTGATCTCTCGGGGTTGGGCATCCCCCTGGATTTTGATAAAAATCTATGGAACAGTGGGACTCGTCTTTAAAAAACAATGAATTGAGTTCATAAAAATCGGATTTAATTTTTAGGAAATAAAAAAAATCTTTCCTTTAAGATATCTCAAAACAAAAATTATTTGAAAGTTCTTACACGCTCTTCTTAGAGTTAAGAACTATCATTACTGAAAGCTTCATTAAGGTGGTTTGAAAAAAATACAATGAGTTCACAAAAATGTGTTAAAGAATATTCTTTTAGATACTAATCTTACTGAGAACTTAAGTATCGACTTTTAACGGTCTGAACTTACGTCATAAACTTTTTATAAAAAAAGATATAAATTAACGACTTAAACCTCTACTTTGAAGGGGCTTTATTTTATATTTAAAATGTTAATCCAGTTGTTAGCAAAAAAAAAACATTAATTAAATTATCTCACAAAAATTTCTTGGAATAAAAATAATAATTTATGTACTAACGAGAATCTTGTTTAAAAAACAAGAATTTCGTTCATTCAATGAGCAAGAATTTTCTCTTATGGAAATTCCCTGCAAATACGACAGAAGCTAATCAAGTGGACAATTTGTTATGATAGTATTAATAAAAAAAGAGACTATAATTACTGCTAATTGGATGGCTAGAATTGGATTGTTTTCATGAGCCTGTAATTTATTTTGTTTTCAATCATTCAAGCTAAATGGCTGTTCAAACTGAACAAAACAGGTATAACGCTGAAGATGACATAATATTTGTCAATAAACGAGGTGCTCAAAAAAAGAAGTTTAGAAATAAGAATAAATAAAGCCACCAAATGACTGAATTGAAAAACTTTTAATACACATCACCTCTTTCCTATAAAAACAGGAATTATAAATTATTAATTTTTTTCGTGTGTTGTTAACTTTAGCACAACAATAGAGAGTAATATTTAATAAAATCATGTGACGTGTTTGGTTGAATTCTTTTTTTTTTTCTTCTTCGTCAATAAAACGAGAATTTCCTAAATTGTCGCTAAGAGAATTTATTCGCAGAAAGAAGAATTTATTGCAGGAAGTTCTTAAAGAAAATTAATTCAAAGAATTATTATTTTCATCAAAAGGAAGTCTGTCTCATGTGTATGATTAAAAGTGCAACAAGGGAAGAAAAAAAAACTTTTATACTTTAAGAGTGATAAAAATGTCATTAAAAATGTAAATTTTCACCCTTGAAGGCTTGAAGTAAGTCACAAATTACGGAATATTTTTTTTGTCGTAGTGAAGGCGCATCTCTCTATGTGGGGAGATTCAAGATAGATTCCGTAGTGTCTCCCCATCTCACTCGTGTGCCATTCACAACAATTTATTTTTCGAAAACAGACAAAACAATTTGCAGCGCATTATTCAGGGTTATTTTCATGTATTTATTTATGTGTGCTGCAGGAGAAAAATATTCCACTAGCATGTGATCCATGTGGGAGATGCTGTATGCAATTTATCACGTTGCTTTTTTGGGGGGCTTTTAAATTGTTTGTCAAAAAAAAAAAGCTTCGAAAAGTGCTTCTCGAGGGCAAATCCTCCTCATGAGTTACAATGACATTCAGGGAGACACTGATGATGAAGCCTTTTGGATGCACGACGGCTCTGCTTATTAACACACCCGCGACATATCGCATGAGACAACTTTTCTCCCCCAAAATGTACCTCAATGTTGCAAATTTATATATTTAATATTTACTCAAAATATTTTAAACACCGACAGTGCACTCATTCCTCCCGCCTTCTCTCTCTCCCTCTCTCCTCCTCCACCATCCCCAACGACCCTCAAAAGTATTGCACAGATGAGAGACACATTTTATCAATAAATTTGCCATACACTCCCTCCTTGTCACCTCTTCCTCACATCAAATCACATGCTTTCGGCACACTTCACGGAAAATTCACAGAGAAACTTTTTCTTTGGCATTTATGCTTCACAGAAATTTTCCTCTCGACACGATTCAGGAAATGCACCAGAAAATTTACTCCTCTCACTGGGAAATTATATTTTTAACGATTTTATTTATTTTTTTTCCCTTGCCAAATAAGTCAGTAATGTGAGATGCAAGTGAACCGCTTCCGAGCACGAGTGTCTGGAGACTGAAACAGTGACTTGTGTTAATCACATTTCGCGGCATCGAGTAAAATCGCTCTTGAAAAAAAAAACATCATCGCGTACAAAGTGAGATAGAGAGTGATTGTATACAATAATAGTAAAAATATTGGCAAGATAACGATGAGTTCTCGATGAAGGAGAAAGAGGAAATTTTTCATTTAAAAGCGACAGAGGAAAATTCTCGGACACTTTGGGAAAGCTCAAGTTGCGTTTCATCACAAAAACATTCATTTGTGCACTTTATAATTCAAAAAAAAAATCCCAGCTATTGTCATTGGATAAGGGAATTTAATTTTGTGTTTGAAAGCTCAGCAAAACATTTATTTATGTAATAGGTATGAAATTAAATTGATAAGAAAGATCAAAGTCTTGTAAATAATTAAAGTTTCAATTTGTAACTATACATATATGTAAGATTATAAAGATTTTGGGCTTACTTTTTTTTGTAGTTCAGTTGGTTGTTTCTCCTACGTCCTCCCTCTTTCGCATCTCCACTCGTACTAACTCCTCGTCGCTCATTCTTTCTACTCCTCCTGCTCACACTCCCACATTCTCACACGGCCATTCCTGACAAACATCCGCCCCGGATGCCTCTGACCCTGGCTTGACCCCAGCAATCTTACGTTCAATTCCTGGTTGCATGTTTTCCTTACGTCGAATACACATCTTATCCTCAAACATTTTCGTAATCTCCTTTTCATCGATTTCTTTACGTATTGCTGCTGCCAATCTGTTCCTGACTGGATTTCCCATCTTCGTTTCCATTACATGTTCCCTCACTTTTCTCGCCTTCTGATGCACTACTTTTTTGGGCTTCTTAAGTCCACGCTTCCTCATCGCCGTATCATTCACACGTTTCGGGTCTGCTTCGCCATTACCATCAATCTTAATCTCATCGCGGTTCTTTTGATTGTCACTGTCATGATGCGCACAGTCGTTAACCCCACTACCTTCACTCTCATCAATACTTGAGTTTTCATCCTGGGCATCGACGACGACCTCGTCGGCTCTCTTCGGCCTTATACTAACACATCCTGGCTTAATCGTGTAGTCAACACTTCTCAAGAAATTTCTCCCAATAAGCAGCTTTGGATCAATGGCATCATTTGTCACCACATAACACAACACTTCGAACACCTCCTCTTCAATCCACATTTTCACGGTTACGGCTGCCTTGGCGATGAACTCACCTCCCCCAAATCCTCGCATATGTAGCCTTGCTGGCTGCAATTCACCACAATACGCCCTTACTTTCTTCCACAAGCTCTCCTTTATCAAAGAAACATCACTAAATGTGTCTACTACTCCAATCTCGTCGTACGCCCCGATCTTTAGCTTGATCACATCGTAGTCACTCTGTATTACTTGAATCATGTTCACTTGCGCCACCGCTTTCGTGCTCTTTGAGGACTTTCCCTTACAATCTTTTGCGAGGTGATCGTACTCGTTGCACTTAAAACATTTGGGACCCTTCTCCTTGTCCGGACACTCGTTCGAAACGTGACCATCTTCACCGCAATTGTAACAATGTCCGCGTGATTTGATTGTCTTCTCTGTATCCTTCTCTTCAGTCTTTGAACCGTCTGCTGGACTCGTCTTTATCAAGGTACCTTTTCCCTTGGCTTGAAGTTTTTCATAAACCTCCAACTTTTCCTTCAGCTCTTCGATTGATTGGGACTCGTAGAGCATTGTCTTTTGTCCTATATCTCCGGGGATTCCATCACACACGTACTCACATATTGTCTTCTCATCGACCCTTCCTGCCTTTGCGATTCTCTGCATATCGTAGAGATAATCGCGAAAACTCTCTTTTTGATCTTTCTTTCGATTGGTCAATCTTCTGTGTATGTCGGCGGCACTCACTTTCTTCGAAAATTCCTTCAATAGGGCGGCTTTCAACTTACCCCAATTCGACAATTTCCCCTGAGCCAATACAAATTTTTTTGCTGTTCCCTCCAACACCTTTTTGCACAGCACAAACTTCTGTAGATCAGTGAGGCCCACTGTTTCCGCCATCCCTTCAAAATCCTCCATCCATACTTTCACGTCTTGCTCATTAATTGCGCCAAACTTCTCCATCGAGTCCTCCAAATCTCTCAAACTTATCGCTTTCGCCTGTTCTTTGTGGTCATACCTCCTCCTGATGCGCCTCTTCTGCCTCATTCCATCATCCGGAGTTTGGAAACCCTCAAAATCGCTCTCTTCTTCGCGAGATGAATCACTGTCGTCTACCTTTCCCACATTTCGTTTCATTCCGCCATTTTGATCTGCCTGTTCCTCCGCATGGAGGACTATGCGGCTCGCCAATTCATTTTTATCACCGCCTACTTCAAGGCCTCTCTTCCTACACTCTTTAATCAATCCCATTTTGGTGAACGATTCCACCAAATCCTCAACTGTGGGTACATTACTCGCCATTATGCACTGAATTATGCTTTATTTTTCACTGAATTACGTCTTTTTGATACTTGAAATCACTTTTCTACTTCTTCCCGTCTGCTGCTTCTTTTCACTTTTTTGTCACTCTTCGCTGAGATTCGTTCTCATTCGGTCTTTTCCCGCGTCTTTTACGTCTTTCTTGTCGTTATACTTCACTTCTTTTTCTTGTCTCTTTCGGCTGAAACGTCGTTAACGTCGTTTTTTTCGTCAACCCTCGGCTGTATTCTCGTCTTTCCCGCGTTTGTGTCGTCTTACACGAACGAGGCTTCGTCTTTTATCGTTCGTCTTTTCGTCTTTCGTCTTTCCACGTCTTTCGTCGTTTTTATAATGACGCTCCCGGATTTTTTGGGGTAGCGCCCCACTGTCTTGTGAAACTTTCACTTTTTCTACACTTAGCACTTCTCTACACTTAATGTACAATTCCTTCTGATCCCGGTTGAGCCCCCATGTAAGATTATAAAGATTTTGGGCTTACTTTTTTTTGTAGTTCAGTTGGTTGTTTCTCCTACGTCCTCCCTCTTTCGCATCTCCACTCGTACTAACTCCTCGTCGCTCATTCTTTCTACTCCTCCTGCTCACACTCCCACATTCTCACATATATATGATACATAGTTTATATATGTTTTGTTTTTCACATTTCATTTATGACTATGTTCAGAATTTTTTGTAGGCTTTAATAAAATTTATTAGGGGTGACATGGGTGTAGCCAGGGAATGTGTTTTCATGCCTAAACACCCCCTATAAAGTTCATGAAGTTTAATCTTTTTTTTAGAGGTCAAAACGAATTATTTTTATGCCATAAATAACATTAAATGATTTTTGAAAAAGAATTTTAAAATAATAAAAAATGTCATTAAACGATAGAAAAATCTACAAACAAAAAAATAATCATTAAACGTTTAAAATTAACTTTAACCGTTTGAAGAAAAATGCCAAACGCTTCTAAATCGGTTTTCTTTTTTCCATTTTTAACGTAGATACATTCCAAAAAAATCTAAAAGGTTCTTTAATAGATTATGCCCCCATCTAATCGTGACTCAGAAAAGGACTAATGGTGACTTAATTTTGCCTTATTTAGACTCAGCCTTTGCCTTATTTAAACTCAATTTTTAACTCAACTACGCCTCTGTAATCATGTGCTGTTTATTTGTCCTAAATATGTTAGTGGGAGAGAGGAGCTTGTTATTGCGTGCAGTGAAGTCTGTGATAGTCCCTATTCTAGGGACATTGTGGCACTAGCCATTGAACAAAGGAGATTGGGGCCGTTGTTGGGAATCGCTGATTTCCTGAAACGGAACATGGTCTTCCTGTAAGGCAACGGGCTTGCCTCAAGACTGCAGTCTTGTAGTCCCCTTGTGACTACAGACTTTCTAATACGGGTGGGAGGGTGGCAAAAAAAAAACGCCTCTGTAATATGGAAATGAGATGGAATTTTCCTCGTAACTATAGAAAGGGTTACAACCCCTAAAAAATACCCAAAAACGGTTTTCTTTATTACCAAATAAGACCACACAGGCTCCCATGGTTTAGACTTCAAAAATTTGGCTGTCAGGAGTCAAAAAATTTGCTTCAAAACCTTAAGAATTCTTTTCGTATTAGAATTTTAGATCAAAAAATCTTTTTTTAGGATTAACTAATAAAAATTAATATTAATCCTTTGATTTAAATATTAAAAAATCCTTTTTATTTTACAAAAAAAAAAGATTTAAAAGGAAAAATTTCCCAACATGGTTCAAGTGAAATTCATTGCAGTCATGTTATCATTATCCTTATCTCTGTGGATTCTCAGTCTGTGTCGTTCTTCCCATCTTTTCACAACACACAATTAAAATTTTTTAGAGTATATAGCAATTAAAAATAATAACTTTTAATATCAAACCTGCTGGCTAGACAAATATTCCACGAAAAATGATGCGGAAGTTGAGATAGGTAACAAAAATAAAAAATAAAAAAGACAATATTGTAGATTTTTCTTACATAAAATTCACTATGAGTACCTCTTGGCAAGTTGAGAATTTATTTTGCACATAGAATGGGCACTGAGAGAATTTTTCAAGAGTCGACTGGGTAAATAAAGTACATATACATACTCGGTAAGCGCAAATAAATGCAAAGAAAAAAAAAACATTATGATTGCGACTGATTAAATCATTCTCTCACATGTCGAGACTCAATAACTCTGATCAAATACAAGACATTTCTCTCATAAGAACGAAGTTAATTCATTTCGTTCAAATATTTTTTCAATCACGCATCTCTCTCTACAATATTAAACATCATTTGCATTTTTGATCTTCCCCAAACAACCATTGCGCGCAAAAATATTATTCTACAGATTATTCATCACACTCTATTCTTCATTCAACCGAGAAAAATCCATAAATTTTGCTGAAAAACGTCAAATTTTCCATTTTCTCTGCTCTTTTATCCTCATGAGATTGACTAAAAATATAATTTTAGTGGAGAAAATTTTCGCCAAAAATTCACAACACTCACTTGTAGCGTCTCCCCCACCCCCTCTAGCTTATAAATATTTACCAAGAAAACTCCTCCACTTGTAAAATGTATCAAAAGAAACATCAAGTGCTCGTTAAATTGGGTCATAGTCGCGTGGAAAAGCTCTTTTCCACGTTTTTTTTGTCATAATTTTCGTCTCAACTGTTTATTGAGTTTTGAATTTTCCCGCTTTGGAATCTTTGCGACAACCGCGACTCTAGTGGTGGGTAGAGGAATAAACGAGATGGCATGAGGAAAACATCTTCGTCTCACTCTGCGTTTTGTGGTGCGAAAAACTGAAAGTGTGAGGGAGACAGTATCAGTGACGTGCACTGTCTCATTTTCTCTTATACAAACTAAACAGCGCCATATAACAACGTCCGGACAAAATAAAATTTGAACTTTAACGAACTTTTTTTTGCATTTCGACAAAATTCGTGATTTCCGTGTTTTTTTCCCAAATTTGTGAGCATAAAACGCATTTTTTGGGCTCCTGGGGCACTTACGGGTGCTCCGGGAGCCTCGGGGAGTTCCTCCGTGCGGAATTTGGGGGCCGCGGAAATTTTGACGGTTGGGGATTTTACACGCACTTTTTTTTCCCGGAAATGGATTTTCGTGACTTTTGGAATTTTTGATGCCAAAAATTCAAAAGTTTCTTCCTGGTCACAAAAAACACAATTTCCCCGGAAAATTCGGCGGAAAACGCGAGGAAATTGCGAAAAACTGAATGTGTGAGGGAGACGAATAGCGGTGAAAGGCATCCGTCTCATTTTCTCTTGCGCAAATAGTACCAAAAAGGGCGCCAAATTCAAAAAGAGTTCACAAAATGCGTGAAAATTTTTTGGGGTCGCTACGAAGGGGGGTTCTGGGAGGAAAATTAATATCATTGGTGATAGTCGCCTGATATCAGTAGTCTCTGTACCAAATTTCATCTCGATCGGACCAACGGCGTAGAAATGCATAGCTGAACAGACACGAAACCCTTAAATTATTTTATAGAGAAGATAAAATAAAACTCACCGCTTTCCTTTTATCCGCCTCCGACACAGCCGAATTTGATCGATGCCTAAATAGGTCCATTACTTTGGTCATTGCCGACTTTGAAGCATCCGCTCGGCGTACAGCTGTAACAGTGTGATAGTACTGCAAGAGAAAGCTCCGCATTAGCAAGGAGAAAAGCTCATTTTTCGTGCTTTGTTAAAGTTTCGGGAAGAATAAATAAATTAGGAACCTGAGCATCGCTGCCTGGATGCGGATGAGCCGATCCATCCTTGTATTTGGATGCCCCGGAGGTATTTTTATGACCCACAGTGTGCTGAATGGCTGTCCTCATGCTCTGCATTATGCTACTTGGACCACTGTGGTTGCTACTGGTACTGAGACTATCCCTATCCGATGATCCACTTGACTTTGCAGCATCCTTGTCTTTCCTCTTTGCGTCAGATTTGGTTCGCGGACGGAAAACATCAAAGATTGTGGGTCGTCGACTTGGACTCGCAATTCCTGCAATAAAAAAAATTGTATTAGAGTTGAAAAACATTGATGAAGTTTTATAAATAATTTTTTATATTTTTTTTTTTAGATAAAAAATCATTTTGTTGTGATGTTCTTATGCGTAATTCTTTTTGAGTATCTATCAAAAAAAAATGTAACAAAAAAAAACACCAATGAAACATTAGCACGTATGTTTCATCAGTGTTTTAATGAACAAAAGAACAAAATTGAGACGTCAGGGCGTAGTAAGAACGACATTTTTCGGGGTTATTTTAAGTTTGTTTGAGTTTAGGATTGAAAATTTTATGCATGATAATGACTCTGAACAGACGGCAGTGACTTTTGGTTGACGTCTTCGCGAGAAAACAATGCAATGCATTGCAGTGCCTCCGGAGTTCGGAGGCCTTCTTGTATGCTCTTGGCAAAAACTTGGACAATTCCGTTTTTTTTGTCACAAAAATCCGATCCGTGAGAATCAATTTCTATCCGTGAGAATCATTTTCCTAAAATTTCCTATCCGTGAGGAAAATTTTCTATCCGTGAGAATCAATTTCTATCCGAGAGAATCATTTTCCTAAAATTTCCTATCCGTGAGGAAAATTTTCTATCCGTGAGAATCATTTTCTATCCGTGAGAATCAATTTCTATCCGTGAGAATCATTTTCCTAAAATTTCATATCCGTGAGGAAAATTTTCTATCCGTGAGAATCATTTCCTATCCGTGAGGAAAATATTTTATCCGTGAGGAAAATATTTTATCCGTGAGGAAAATTTTCTATCCGTGAGAGTAATCTTCTATCCGTGAGAATCACTTTCTATCCGTGAGAATCAATTTCTATGCGTGAGAATCATTTTCTATCCGTGAGAATCAATTTCTATCCGTGAGAATCATTTTCCTAAAATTTCCTATCCGTGAGGAAAATTTTCTATCCGTGAGAATCACTTTCTATCCGTGAGAATCAATTTCTATGCGTGAGAATCATTTTCTATCCGTGAGAATCAATTTCTATCCGTGAGAATCATTTTCCTAAAATTTCCTATCCGTGAGGAAAATTTTCTTTTCCTAATTACAATTACAAAGACGGCTGACAAAAATTAACGGGTTGACCGATTTTCAAAAAATTATATATTTTAGAAAGGTGAGAAATGTACCTTTCCAAAACTGGTAAATTTTTGGAAATCGGTTAACCAAAGCCGAAGATATAGCCATTTGAATTTTGACTTAAAAAATATTCCATTTTAGCCTTGCCCGGAAACTTTTCGAGGGTAGTGTAAGCTTTTTATACATGACAATTTTTTATTTGGCTCGAGGTGGGGGTTTTGACCCCCAAAACTCCCCCCTGGCTACGCCACTGTGTGACGACATTATTTACATTTTTACGAATAAAAACTGATATCAATGGAAAATAGTAATTCTGCTTGGTTAGTTCTTATAAGTTTTCGATTCTCTACAAGGTTACGCGTATCCTGCATGTTTCACGAAGTTTTTTTTGTAGTTTTTAAAATTTTATCTTAAGTTTTTTGATTTTTATTTTCTATAACTTATTAAAAAAAAAAGATTCAAAAGTTCTTAATCATTTATCGTACAAAAAAATTTCAAATATTTTTCAATTATTTCGAATATTTCCATATCTTTGGTTTTTATCCATTTTCAATTTAAATCTAAAATCTTGAAATTAGCAACTCTGTTCCGGTAGTAGAATGTTCATTTTTCACTTCTTCCCTGTGACTTTATTAAGTGCTTCACTCTCAAAAAACTCACCATGAACTGTGGATTGATTTATCACTGGAGACTCATCGCCACTTCGTCGTCGCTCTAGAGATCCAGATCTTGGTCCTCCAACACGTTCTGTACTTCTGGAAATTTTTGCTGCATCCCTATTTAATTTTTCCAATTTTGCCGCCTCCTTTTCTAGCTTCCTCGCAGCCTCCTGAGCTGATTTCCGTGCTTCACGTTCTGACCGTTTGAGCTCCTTTTCATGTTTCCTATAAAATTGCCCAAGAAAAAGAATTTCTCATTGCATTTCTCATCAAATAAATTCACGAAAGATTCCCCTTGATGATTGCAAGTCACGAACCTGGCCTCCTTTTCAATCTGCTTAGCAGATTTCTTGGGTTTTGTGACACTCGACGGAGCACTGTGTGGTCGCAACGTTGACCCGGAATTGCCATCAACCGATGACTCCTGAAGCAAAGGGAAATACGCAAAATGATTCAATTAGTAGTAAAGTCAGCTGCAAAATTTTGTTTCACAATTAGACAAATAAATCGCGTCTTCCTATCGCTCCTCTGCTATATCTTTCGCACCACAATTCATTGTGGTATAAAATGCGGGAAAATCTCTTGAAAATTTCCCACCAAAACATGCGGTAATTTCTTGCAAAATTTATAGCTTTCGCCACATGCCCGTATTAGTTGGTGTTCCACTTCGTGGCCAACACCAAGTATTGTAATCGTCGGAAAAACCGACCACCTCAGATCTGGCTCAAACTTGGTATGAGCACGTTTTAGACATCCCACATTCCAAAACTGGTGGTGGAAAATTTTTGATCCGGCCGGCCTGCCGGCCGGCCCGCCATTGGTCCCCATTTTGCCTTATGGCTCGAGAACGGTAATAGATAGAGACTTCCGGTTTGAAGTTTTATATAGAAATGTGGGTGTAAAATTTCATTTTTTCGCATTTTCAAAATCCAAGATGGCCGCCGTCCGCCATTTTGAATTACTGTCAACCACTTCCCTTATACTTAGAGGTCTGAAATTTTAGTATGTTGTAGAGCTCAGTGAGACGTTTTCATCAACAATTCATACTTAAAAATCGGTCAAGCGGTTTAGCAAATATGGCGGCCTAACGCAAAAAGTGTTTTTTCGATATATCTCGAGAACGGCTTGACCGATTTTGACCATCTTGGTATCAAATGAAAGGTATTGCGAAGCCCTACAACTGTCTAAAACATTTCAAGTTTTAAAAACATCCGCAAGAGGCGCTAAATTCAAAAACAAAAATTGCCTAACTTTAAGGGACTATATCTCCGAACATTTGTTATAGATTTTCTTTAAATTTTGATATGTTGTAGCCTGACTCAATATCTTTCACCAGTCCGAAAATGAAGAAAATCTATGTCGCCGTTTAGAAGATATGGCCATTTGAAAAATTTTTGAATTTGAAAAGTTCTAAGAGCCATATCTCTTGAAGGACTTGTCCGATTTTACTCGTCTTGGTATCAAATTAAAGGTTTTGCAATTCTCTACAACTTTCTAGAACATCAAAAACCTCTAGAACCATTCCTTAAGCTCAAAAAATGTCAAAAACTGTTTTGGTAAAACAAAAGCCGCCATTTTGTGTTCTAGAGGTGACCTTGAAAAATATCAAAATTTATCCCATATTCTAGCTTATTTTAAGACCTTTCCATAACTAGTCAAGAAATTTCTGTAAGTGTTATAGAACCTGAGATATGAGCATTTTTATGCATCAAATTACTGAATTTCACAAAAAAAATCAACTTTGCCTACTAATTCTGCTCACAAATCGCATTACAACGCATAAACAAACTTCTACACGTTGTGGGACACCAACTCTTATAACTGGACGCGTTATGATTGACTTTCTCTTTGCACGATATTGAAATCAAAAAATAATAATTATTGGTTCAGTGGTGCATTTTTTCCTTATTGAACTTGCATTTTTTTCTTCATTCAATTTTCTCTCTCTCCCCTTTTTTTCATTTACGTTTCCTTGGGTAAAATTATAAACATTTTTTATGTGAGTGAGAAAACGTGTTTAGCCATTTTAAATAAATTGCCGCATATCACGTCAAGGCACGTGCTAAAAAATTCATTTTCACCGAGCTTTTAAAGGAATATATACGAATCATAAGAACAGACATGGTAGCAAGTAAAAAAAATGTATAAAATTACACCAATATCATTTAATTGAACACACAAGAGTGTCTCAAATGAAGAAGCGTGAAAAAAGTATGTTGTGTGTAGTGCAGAAGTGTTTGCATTGCACCTTAATTCTCTTGAAACCAGCTAGAACGAGTTACAATGTAAATTGTATTAGACAGTGGTCTTTAGCACAGCACCGTGGAGAGCCTCATTGTAATTAAATTTATTATTTATTTCCACACACAAACACGCGCGCGCATGAATTACAGCTGGGATTTGCACTAAAAGCTTATATTAAGTAGTTGTCGAAGCAACAAAATAATGTGAGCCCATCCCAGGGGAGAAAATAAAAATATGTAAAATAGATAAATTATTTACTGCTCCCCCCCCGCGAATCACGAGTGTTGTAAACAGTGACGCATTTATTCCATGCTGAGCATTGAATATTGCGCAAACTATCGCGTCACACTTCCATGCACAAATCACGGGACCGATGGCAAGATCGCGATATTTATTCAAAAAAAAAAACTCAACCAGTTTTTTCAGGCAATAAAAATTTCTTTGAGAACCTCAAGAAGTTGTTGAACATCTTCGTGAGGTGACCGTGATTTTTCAAAGTTTTATTTGTTGGTTAAAAAGCCCACCAATTGAGAGAATATTTTCTCGGCATTTTATATTTTTTTTCTCATCCACTTTGTAAACAATTCTGCTGCAGAGGCATATAAGACACGAAATTAGACTTTATTTTGCTCTCAGAGATTTATTTTTTTATGAGAAGATTTATATACTATTTTTAAACAGACTGATAACAATGGGAACATGTGTTTAGTGAGGTATACAGTTCGGTGCTGTAAAATTTTAATCAAGGTAGTAATACTTATTATTATGTAATGCGGGTGGCTTAAAATTTATTTCTCATATCTACCGTTCACTGGGGTTACTTTGGTAAAGTAATTTAGATAAAACATGAAGGTTTATTTAAAAATTCTATCTCAAAATTAATTAATTTTTTGGACATATTTTCGGCTGAAAAAAGTTTTTCGCATTTTCTAGCTCTCCTGTTGATTTTAGAGCAAATCTGAATGGATTTTTGGGTCATCCCGTATCCACATGTTCATCAATGAGCCCTATCGATATATAGTAAGAGGCTGTATCACAAGTTAAAAATAAGAAAAATCATTTTTGGCTAGTTTGAGTTGACTATTTAGTTTAATTTTCTAAGGAATTCGACAATATCTTCTTCATCAGGTCTCCCTGAAGAGTTATAAATATTTTTAAATGTTTAGTTTGATAGAACTAGTTTTTAACAGAACGTCGAGAAATGAAGATAATTTTTACGTGATAAGAATTATATTTTTTTATTAATATATTTTTAAGGAATTTGTAAGAAAAAATAGAATTAAAAAATGTTTACTTAAAGAATAGTCTTGAAAAACATAATTTCCATCTGTCTGTTTGTTTGAAGCAACCTTTCGTCGCTCTGATTTACTTCAAATCAGTTTTTAGCCCTGAAATGCCTATAAGAATTTAAAGAATTTACATTTGAATTAAAATCGGGAGTTTAGGTACCTATCTAAATATCATCACCTTTGAATTACCTTTGAATTCACTACTCAGTCGGGCTTAAAATTTTAAGTCGGTTTTTTAAGTCAGTTTTTTTTTAATTTTGACTTAAAATTATTAAAATAAAATAAAATAAAATAAAATAAAATAAAATAAGGGCGGACTTCACTCCTAAGTCGGGTTTTATTTTGAAGTCGGTCTTTAGGTTTTAAGTCTGACTTAAAATTTTTAAGTCGGGCTTTTATTTTCCTGAATTTTCCTGATAAATATGTAAGATTTTCTGATTAAAAAACTATTTTAATTTATTTTATTTTATTCATTTTATTTTATATTATTTAAAGTCAAACTTTAAAAAAAATTGACCTAAAACCTTAAGACCGACTTAAAATTTTAAGCCCGACTGAGTAATGAATTCCGCCCTATATCTATATAAAAACTCAGCTAGTTTTGATATTTTTTAGAGATCAAAATTTAATAAATTTTGGACTAAAAATTAACACGCAAAAAAATTGAAAATCAAAAATTAGAAAAAGGGACGTTCAACGCTAGAAAACAAATGCCAAAGTTCTTAAATAAAAGCCAAACATCTTGTTTTTTTTTAGAGGAAGACAATTTTAGAAAAATTCTTGGATTAAACCTTGAAAAAAATCTCTAAAAAAATGAATTTTAGTAGTTTCATCAAATAAATTAAATGCATATTAAACGAAGAATTAAAATTTGACGGATAAAACACAAATTTTCCTTTTCCCACAAACATTAATGCAAAAATAAATTTAAATTAGATAAACAATTCTCCACAAATAACACCCAAAAATTATTATCTATTTGAAAATGAGCGTCACATTAGAGTTGTCATAAATTGAAGTGCAATTGCCGCGAAAATAAAATACCCCACATGTGGGTGTGAGAATATTTCAGATGGTGAACTGTCGTCTCCCAAAATATACTACTTCATCAAAGAGCCAAAGCCATTTCCTCACACACCGATGATTCCTCCTCGCATCATTTAACGATCAAGGTGATAAATAAAAATCTCTTTATTGCATTTCATTCTTAAAATCACTGAGAAGTTTCTCAGTATTTTCTTTCCTGCAAAAGGCCGTAAAAATTTAATTAAAACCATCTCTGTTTGTCTCTCTTTAGAGAAAGATTATCTAATAAAAAATAAAATTGAAGAGAGAGATTTCTTTGTTAAAAATAAATTTCCAATAAACTCTTTTGCGAGGTGGCAAAGAGGGTAAATATTTAAAATTGGGAATGAGCCTTAAATCAAATATTGAGACAATTGTGAAAATATTTCCGAGAAGCGTGACTAATTTGTGTGAATTGTACAAAAATGATTCGGCTGGTGGTTGGGGGTGAAGGAATCTATTATTGTATTTCTCTTCAGAAATAAAAGCAACGTGCTCAATTGATTTTCTCAAAAACGTGAACCTTACAATGGCTGTGTGTGTCCATATATTTATAGCAAGTCGTCAACGTTATATAAAAAAGCTCAATGAATTTTTTATGCTTGGAAAATTTAATTGGTTCTTATGACTTATTTTTCTTGGAAGTATTTTTAAATTATTTCTCTCTCAGTAATTTAGATTTTTTTTTCGAGTTTTTTTTTTTCTTGAACTTCAACAGAGTTTCCTAAAACTTCCAAAAGAGATTTATGAGAATTTTGCTTCCAAATGTGTACACCCAGAATGAGAATTGGGTGTGACTTGAATTTGCGAGACAAGCAGTTTATTGTTTGTTCCCCTTATCAATGTAGCGATGGTTACTTAAAGCTCTGTGAGACACGACGGGTCGCGATAAGAGTCATCGTATATATTGTTAAACTTACAGATTTTGACGGACGCTTTGGCTCATCGGTGCGCCGAACCCAAATCTCATGCGGTGAATCGATGTTATCCTCTCGGTTGAGGGACTTTGTACTCTCGGTGATTGGTCGTATCTCAATGAGGCTCGTATCGAAGAATTTTCTATCCAAATGCGGATTTATCGGGGAGAAAATTGACTGTAAATTGGGCTTCACCGTTGGCGATGAGCATGGAAAGTGAATTGTCTGGGAATTATGTTGTCGCGTGTAGTTGCGCAAATTTTCAGCTTCTGGTCGTGGGATGGGGCTCTTGGAGTTCTCCTCCTTCGGTGGATCCTTCTTCTCAACCTCCTCCTTTGGCACAATATCCTGCTGTTCTTCGGCTTTGGTCACAATAAAGCGATTCACGATGGTCCCTTCGGGTGCAGCAGCCGGTGGACTTGACGTGGATGTCGTAGGTGGTGGAATGGTTACGACTGTTGGGGAGACACTTTGTGTCTTATCCGGATTGTCCTCCTCCTCTTCCTCCTTGCACTGTGACAAACGTCTTCGTTCGATGCTGAAGATGAAGGGACGTGGAATTTGTGGAATGGGATAAGTCAATTGATTGAGGGCTTCCACTGTTCTCATGGGGCTCTTTGTATTCGCCACCCCTACAATTTCCTCATCATCGGAGGCATCGGATGACGATGACGACGTTACAGTCTCCACCCGCTGTGTACGCTTATTTCGCGGCAATCGTACTTTCTTTCGCAATCCCAGAGATATCTCCTCTCCAATATCCCGAATCCCATCCTCATCGTCATCGGACTTGAAGAGAATATCATCCTCCTCCAGGGTATTCATGTATGCCTCAATTTGCTCCTCAAACTTCTGGGATTCCATGAAAATATTGCTGGTCACACCATGCTTAGCCACTGACCCATTGGTCCCTGGCAAAATCTTCCCATTTGTCTTCTCATCACCTCCATCCACATCCACCCCATCGCTCAACTGCTTCTTCGACGTCTCCATGATTCTATCACCAGCATCAGCTTCCAAAGCACTTCCTCGCATTTAATCCACACCACAAATCAGGAATCATACAATAAATCTTTTACAAAATTTCACCAACTTTTTAAGTAAATTCACGCAAATTTTCTTCTTCACAATCACAATTTTTTTCTGTTAGTTCTCTAAATTAAGCACTTCCTCCTATTTGCACACTTTTTTCCTCTCCTGCTAAAGAAAGTAACATTCAATCCTATAGCAAGTTTGCAACTTACTGAATTATTGATGACACAGAAAGTATATAATACACACAACAAACACTCGAGAGTGTGAATTTCCACTGTCATCAATAATATTAACATTCTTTCTTCAGAAGAATGATGGTTCTTCAATTTATTTTCACTGTTTGCATTGGAATTTCCATTCAATTTCCACCCCATTCTTCACTTAGCTCCATCGCAACAACTAATTGATTGAATTACGTTTAAATTAAACCCAAAAATGCATCGTCAATTGATTTTTTTTTACTTCTCTGTCTTCTCTCTGCATACATTTCCCAAGTAGCAGCAGATTTGATCATCTAAATTGGAGGATGATTTTGAAATCCATATTTTTTTTTTGTTACAAAAAAAAATCCTTTTAAAAAAATTGCCTCGAAATCTCTCTCATGAATGACATAAATTTCTCAATCGACCTCTGACTGCAGTGAAAAACAAATATAATTTTTATCAAAATATAAAATCCAACAATTTGTTGAGCTCAAAAAGCTCTTTTTTGTGCGTTGGCATCACAAATCAAACAAAGCTCTTGACTTTGGAGTGTTTGTGATGTTCCTTTTTTTTATGCCGCACACAGTGCATCATAAATTCACAATAAAATGAATAAAATGGTATTTTAATGATAAATTTGCTCTAGTACTTGATAGTTGTTTAAACAAGAAATATATACAGAAAGCTGAATTAAAATCCACCACAGAGCTTTTTTGTCTCCACAATCTAATTGAATATTCAATGAGGAAATTCAATCACGTGAGTGGCCAAACGGGAGGTAGAATAGAATTGATGGCGCGGGATGATTAGAAATTCAGCGAAAATGGATTGTGTGACATTCCCAGATGAGACATATTTCATAAGTCTCAATTGAAATAAAGCATCATCTAATTGGACGTGCAATTAACAATCATTAACAAACATCAAGAGCGATACGCGCTCAATGTGCACACAATGCACGAGAAAATTATCACATTTAACATTATCAATTAAATATTGGAATTATTGTCTGTATACTACACAGTTTGCCTTTAATATGGGACTTTGAATGGCGTGTGTGACATGAGGGGACAACTCTATTGAGGCTCTCCTCTAATGAAGTAGGAGGGAATCTCAATCAAAATGTACATAATGCTACTACTCCGAAAGCACAAATTGTATTGATGGGGAATAAAAGCGAGAAATCAGCTGTTTTGAATACAAACTCGTGTGTGTTGGAGTCATCAGAAAAAAAAAGACTTCTCAAGAGTCAGCTGCTTGCATTTTATCGCCTCTGAATCATGCAAACATCGCAAATGTGAAATTATTTAATGATTTATCAAAATATTTTTTTTTCTTCAAAGAAGCTTTTATTTCCTTCAAATGATAAAGTGAAATTTTATTAGAAATTAAGCCTGAATTGAATTAAATTAAATGAGCAGTAAAATATTTAATTTGGTCAGTAAAGAAATATATTTTTAGCTGTAAAATTTATAAATTCAGTTTTTTTTTATTTTAAACAAAATTAATTTTTAATTTATAAAATATTTAATTTGGTTTTTGAAAATCTTGTCATAAAGGTTTCTTCTGAACTTTTTATTTATTTAATATTAAAAATATTTTTAAAATATGATTCAATATTATGTTTGTTTGGTTTGTTCCATCTTTATCCGTATCTGAGCGTCTTACGATTGAAGACTAACTTCAAGAAACAAGTTATGGAAAAGCTCTTTGAAAGGCTCTAAAGGAAAAAAAATATTTTGGGAATTTTGTATAATCTTTTTTATGAAAAGTCTAAGATATTATTTTTTTTTTTAGTGGGAGTCAAAACGCGGGATCTGACCTTTAGAAAATACTCTTTTATTATTTTTGCGACGTTTCGGAGCTTTATTTCTCCTTCCTCAGGCCTGCAAATACATTATGGACAATTTCTTTATATAAATTTCTAATTTTCTTTAACACTTTGAACTTTTTTTTAAAAAATTATAAATTACCAAATCTCCAACATTATTTTTTTTATTTTGGTGATCCGGTCTTCCGGGAGTTGAAAGGAAAACTCAATTCTTCTTCCAGAGCTTTCAGCTCCTTCAGAGCCTTCCTCAATAGCTGTGGAAGTCTAAAATATTTTAAAAACTAGACCCAGGTTTTATTGCTACAGTGCCCTAGTTAAATTATTGTTAAATATCTTTAATCCTTTTTAAAAAACTAGAATGAAAAATATCCCTTCTGTAAAATTTAGAGCAAACGTAGACAAACCACCTTTGAATTGTTCAATTAGAAAGCTCCAAAACAAGGCAAAAAAGCTCTAAAAAGTTCAGCTTTTCTATTCCCGTATCTGTAGCCCCCATAATGTGTATTTCTCATGTCTTTTTTCATTGTACCTCGCAAGACCAAAGATCCTCAATTAATTTTCTCTGGAATTACAGTTAAAAATATCCAGATATATACATGAAAAGTTTTTGCCACTTCTTGTTTGCAAGCAAATTTAGCACATTTCAAAAATAAACAAAAATTCTCAAGAAGTAGGTAAGAGAGCATGCCCAACAATGCTAAATCAAAATTTTCTATATTGTTGAATTTCTGTGACATTGAAAATGCTTTTCAATGGTAAATCCTGGAGGTCGTAGCATCATGTTCAATTTTATTTTAATTCTCCTTGTTAATGCTAATTGTTTGTAATTGTTATGGATTAATTGTTGAATTTATAATTTTTACCGTGTTAAATGCTCGCTAAAGATTCTATAATTTAAATAATTTCTTGTTATTTTTTCTTTCTTTCTTCACTATCGGCTTTTGATCAGTTGAATTGAGTGTGTTTTGTTGAGAAGTTTATATACCTTATACGTAGGTACATAATAAATTGCAAACTTTAACGAAATCTTGTAAAACAATCGTATCATGGAAAAAAAAAAGATTTGCAATCAACTGTTTTTTAATCTAATTCATTGAATAACTTTTTGATCTATGACGCCGCTTCTTGTCAGTGTTGTAAGATAAGACATGGGGAGAGAAACTCAAGGATTCCCCCGGCGTTTCTTGTGTCCGACCAAATGGAAGGGAACTTAATACCATCGTAAATATAATGATATGATTTGCTATCGCGCGACTTTAATTGCCCCCACAGACATTCATTGACAGTGTGTTGTATATAAATTAATTGCGTAAAAAATGCTCACAAATAAATCGCCCTAATACGACGTCATGGTGCATTTAGAGAGGAAAATTTTCATGCATTTTCAACCTAGCTTCAAGTAAATTGTAAGGAATGGAAAGTTTTCAGTTTAGCTGTGAGAGATAGAGCTGTGCTCTAAATGAAAAACAGATTTAGATTTTCAAACAATATTAGGAGACAAAATAAATGGATTTATTTGAGTTTTTAAATGAGTTATATTATTTGTGCCCAATGTGGGTTTAATTTAGCAATAATGTACATACATCACAAATAGGTATATAACTGGGTGAGTCAAATAAGCTCACTCAAAAGAAAATTACTTTGTGTGCAGTGGGAATACAGCGAAGGAAAAAATGGGGGAAAAAGAAGCACAAGGTGACTTGCAATAGGCACAATATCAATTATCGGAATTCATATGAAAATTTTTCTCAACAAACTCTGGCTTGGAGAATTTTTGCGTCATTTCCAACATTAGCATTTTAATCGCTAAATCGTCTCTCTGTTCACATTGAAAAAAAACATATCTGAATTGTTTCAACTATTTACACCTCACAAAACATGCTGTACACACTTTTGCATGCATTTGCAATAATATATTTAACCCATTCCTTTCCAAATGATAAAAATTGTTTGTTTATTTAGCCGCGATAGTAAAGTTCGTGCGAGTGTGCGATTATAACCTCCTGACCCTGTCAGCATGTTTCGACAAAAGAGAAGAAAAATAATACAAGTCTCAATTTATTTTTAAGATTGTGCCTCATTTTGCCGCTCCTTTTGTTGGGCAAACTTAAAATTCTAGAAATAATTCATGAATTCAACGGGGCATGATTCATTCTGGACATTTGAAGGTAAAGTGAAAATAATTACCACAAGTCGTTAAATTCGTGTTTATCTTGTAATAAAATCTAAAGAAAAATATAGAACTCTTAAAGAAAAGATGAACTAATAAAGATGTAGGAGAACAAGTGATTCACAGAGTTCACGTAGAAATTACTGAACTTGACTTTTCACATTTTTCTTGACTTTTGGAGTTGATTCTGTGAAAAATCTTTTATTTTCTTACAATATTTTAGGAATAATCTTAACAGATTTTGACAGTTTATTTATTTATTATTTTGTTATTTTTAAATGAAAATTACTTTTCCAAAGCTTTTAAAGCTTTTCTGGTTGTTTCCTAGAAAAGAAAATTCTTTATTTCTATTTTATAGAACGACAATACATCGAATTTAAAAACATCAACTGTCAAAATCTTACAACAGCTTTTAAATTGCAAGAAAATAGAACATTTTTCACAGAATCAAGCCCATTTTTTTTAATAAATTTTACTTCATACATTATTAAACACATAAATAAATAAGTAATAATTTATTTTAATTATCTCAAAACCAATAAATTGGACCTCAAAGTTGTAACACACATGTATTATGTCTGTCGACATCTCTTTAATTAATTAAAATCGCATTCGGGCGCTCAAATTCATTAAGTAGAGACAATAGCGGTTCGCCAGTGTTGGATTAATTAATACTGAAATTGCTTTTATGATTATAGTCACTGAAAGAAGAATCATACACGCCTCAAATTCTCTGTCTATAAATATTTTGAATTGGATTGTGAAACACTTCTCGGTGTGTCCCTTGAACGTGATATTTCAGCTCCAAGATCAATTGATCAAGTGATCTTTTATAATATTTTGTTATCTTAAATTAGTGAGAAGAGAACAACGCCGAAAAACAACTTCTATTCCCAATGAAATCAAGTTAGAAATAAAAAATTGAGATTCTCCTAGGAAATCAACATAAACATAGGTATTATAGTTCCTTTTACACAATCCACCTATATGTATTGTTTGGTTATATATAAAAGAAAGGTGTTTGTGTGGAGAGAAGAGAAAAAAATTGGAAAATTTCCAAAAGACACGAGAGTGATCGTATAGAGTTTATAAAGAAACTAAAATAAAGAAGAAAAAAGCACAACAATTTTGTGTTCAAATACCTAGTCAGTCAATCATCGGATGATCGAGATTGGGGAAGGTGAGCTATGTGCGCAAGAGGGAGATAGAGAAGTAAAGGTGAAATAGCACAGGTATGGAGTCTCTTTACTTTCGCATCGAAACTTTTACATCATGCCACCTTTAAGTATAATTTCTTCGTTTTATTTTATATCTCTCTGTATGTAATATTTGCGTGCTTTTCTCTATGCTTAAATGGTGACTCAAAGTTACGTTTCCACGGAATCAGCTGGTCTGTTTGCTGTGTTGAAAGAAGGTAGGTATACTGTTGTGGTGGAAAGAGAAACAAATGCGAAAAAAATTCACTTCAATGGCGAGGAGGAGTATAAAAGCTAATGTGTATTAGTAGTGATCATTATGCAAAAAGTGGCCTCAAATCGACATTTTCTTGCAGCCACCTCTGCTTCTCGCTACAGAGACTTTTCTCGCTGCTTTTCCTTCATCAACATACAATATTACATAGCATAGATCGCATGGATCTAGAGAGTAAGAGAGATTTTCGCATGATTGCTAAATGATCGTGGAGTATACGTGGATTATTTCTGTCAGCAGCACTTTGTAGCATTTCCAGAAAGCAAAAACCCATAGGGCCTCAAATGCGCGTTCCACACTGTGTACGGATATTTCTTATTAATTTCACATGTGATCATGTGTTTTCCATTTCAATTACATACATAAACTCCATACAGGCTGTATAATTTCTATGTTGGACGGCGATCGCGTCTCGTCGTCCAACACCAAATAACTCACGATCGCTTATATTCAAAGAGAGTCGACTTGATTGATGACGAACAGCATTCGAGCTATTCGAAATAGCAAACAATTTCCATCATTTCATTGTGTTGAGCTTTTCGCCATTTGGAATATATTGATTTTTTTTTCATTTTCGCATTAGAACGATCACTCAGGAACTCCCTCCTCTCAGCTAGACATAGCCACCATACAACATAAGATCCCAAACACGCTTTCTCGGAAGTGATAATTGAGATCTTTTCTTGCTTCATCATTCTATTTTAGTGAATTTTGCACCTCAGTCAGCAATTAGATGGCTATTTTGTGTCCGAATCTTCCGATTGGGATTTCCTTCACCAGTAAATTGGCAAAAGTTTAGTATTTATTATAAAGAAGAAAAGTCTCTTCACGATCCCACAAAGAATAAAATCTATTATGGTATCTTCTTCCATGTTGCGCAGATAAATTTAGATGAAATATAACTTGAAAATAAATCCGTGTTATATGATTCTTGTTTGCTTTGGAAATAAAAAGAAATATTCAAGCTAAAAAAGATCTCTCAAAATGCTCAAAATATTTTCTTTTTGTTTCGAAATAGAGGAGATTCAACGCATTCTCAGCGATAAGACGAAAGTGATTGCATGGTGAATGAGCGAAAAAAAAGTTAGGATTTCATTGCTAGAACATGATAATGTTGAACAAGAAAACATATACGAGAGAGATAGCTAAGTAAAAAGTAAAATATTTTCATTATGAATGTATTGTTTTTTTTCTTTAAGGGATGGTCTTATTTCTTTTGTTAAATTATATAATTTGAAAGTCATTTTAACGATTTTTTATTCAAATTTGACATTAATTGACATTTACGATTTTGGCCGAATGACTACGAATGAACACAAATGTCAAATTAAATGCTGTCAATTTACAATTTTTCAAATCTTTCATTTAATTTGCTTCAAAATTACTTTTTTTTACAGACTCCTCCTTCTACTTTTTGTGCTCATTAGCAGAAAAGCCATTTTGTCTAGGAAAAAAAGTAATCACTGTGCTTTATTTCACACTCCCGTGATCACTGTACGTCACAAAAGAGAGAAATTTGCAGGTTTTTCCTGTCAATGCTTATCCTCTTCTTTTTTTTTCCATTTCCCCATGACGCTGGTGACATGAAAAACTACACAAATCTAAATAAAAAATTACAATATTAACAGGAATTTTCTCGCTTTGCCAAGTTCAATGAAAAATATTCAAACAGACATGTCACGTGACCCAGCATCTATACTTTATTCTCAACAAGTCAATTTACAAATTCATTCAATTTTTTTTCATGCTATTTTCGTCCTAATTCCACTTCATCAGTCGTGTGTGTGTAAATAGTTTTTTTTAGGGGAAAATTAAATATTTCATATTTAACTTCTGTTTTTTGTCGCGTGGAAATTTCCCCAGTTTTTTTTTGTGTTTACTTCATCAAAATTGCGTCTGCTCGATCAACCGATTGTGGATCCCACGGCACAGAGAAAATTTACAACTTTTGCTCTATGTACAAGTTATTAGATTCTCACGAAATGTAAACTCGCGCAACTTTGTCATATCATTGGCACTGCGAAAGGGCAACGAAATGACGCATTTTCGCGTGATAATCCATATACTTTCTTATCAAAACTGCTTGACAATACTTTTCCTTGAAAATGATTTTTTGTTGTTGTATGAAATTTATCGATATTCAGTGAGAGATTTTTTTTCGTGACGAGTGGTGTTGGCTTGGAAATAAGGTAGAGACACAGGGTTTTTTTCTCAAACAATTTATTGAATAATCTTTTGGGCGATAGTAGTGAAGTTCTTCTTGAGATTTTGTGGAATTTTTCTAACACGTTGAGGAGCAGCTCACATGCCCCGCACATGAATGTTCAATAAAGATTCTTGAGGTGATTAAAAATTGATTAAAATTATCATGATTTCTTGAGAGTGTTCTCAAACAAAGGCACTTTTAAACAGAAGAAATTCTACTTTATTCTTTATTTAAAAATTATTTTTTTTTATTTATTAAAATCAGATTTTAATTTTGAAACATTTTATACATTTTTGTTTAAAAAAGTCACAGTTTTTAGCAACATAGAACAAAAGATAATTCCTATAGGAAAGGAGCTTATTCATGGTTGTATGGAAAAATTTCTCATTTGAGAGAACAATAAGGAAACAATTAAAATAATAAAAAATCGTCAGACACTTCTTATAATCTACTAAGATTAGCATAGATTAGCCATCAAAAATTTACTTTAAAATGAAAATAATTACGTCATCATTTTCTTTTATTATCTCTTCAAACGCATGAAATACAAAAAATTGTTATCAAAAGAATCAATGAATCATAAGCATGAATGGTTCAATCATTGAAAGAGATTAAAAAAAAACACAATTGTGACGTCATTGTTTGCATTTTTAGGCAAAATTGTTGCAGCTTTGTCATAGTTGATCCCAAGTAAAAATAAAAAATCTCTAGCGATTTCTTTTTCTTTATTTATCATCTACAAGATTATCAACAAGATCCTGATTGTTTCTCTAAATAAAGAATTTTCTCATACAACAGGGAATAAACTCCTTTTCCGCCCAACATTTTTTTTCAAACTATTTTGCTCTAATTTCAGTACAAAATTCAAAGATTTCAAGGGTTTCTTGGTCGCTGAATAAGGCCCATTGTTTTTAGCTTCTTCTAGCCCCCTGTGCGGCTTTATTAACCCTAGACTTCCTACCAATTTTACTACGGCGATGAGAAATCCAAGATAATTATTCTTTTAGTAGAGATTTCAGGCAATTCTTTTCCAATGATATCGATGGCTTAAATGTAAAAAAACAGCCAAGTTGGCTTTCTCGAGGAATTTCTTGGAATCATCTTACCAAATCCCTTCCTTATCTGGTATTATCCACTTTTTGCAAGACCAACTTGAACGGAATTTGCTCACAACGACGTGCTACAAATCTCAAGATTGCAGGAAATTTCCATTGGAACTTTCCCAGCTTCAATGCACTTCTGGCTATTTAAAATGTCATGAGCATTTTCTTCGCAGTAGAGCGCGCAACAGCGAGAGATCCCCAGCAGCTCTCCCCGCAAGTGCTGCTGCCGAGAAGCTTCCGGAGACAATGCAATGGAAATGTACACGGACTCGTTTCACTTTTTCACCCAATTTACAGTCTCTCGCGAGATGTTTCTCTCACACAGCCAGACAAAACTATTCATGCGAGACGCCGTGGCATGAAAAAACAATGCTCAGCCATTCTGGGTGTCTCGTGGGGCTTTGTGAAAATCCCATCAAAGCTCCGCAGTCGTATTGCTTAGTACAAAAAAGAATTATGACGAATCAGAGGAAATTTTCGCCATACAATTTCCGATCTACATTGAATTTCCCTCTAAAGTGGAAACTTTTCCCCGCAATGAATCCTTGTGAAGTGTCTCCGGAAGTTGTGTATGCCTCTGTGGGGCTATCTTGGTCAGGAAGGATGTGAGCAAATGAAAGTGCTGGCGTGGAAATGGATGGAAATTCCTTTTGTTTAGCACTCATACACGTCCAGCCGATCAAGATGTCGCTATTTTGACAACTGGCACATTGCACAAGCTTCTCCTCACTTCCTGAAATCACTTTTCCTCACCCTTTGGGCACTTGCACCCCCAAAACACCTTTCACAAACACTTCCGGGTGGAGACGCGGACACAATGCGCACCCCACGGGGGACTTTTGTGACCGGGAGGGCTGATAAATTGGGATGAACAAGAGAAAATGGTCAGACAGCGTGACACACCAACTTCATCAACAAAAGCCCGCAAACTGAAAACAGAAACTTCGTCCAAAGGGGTACATCACTGATTCGCCATTCAGAGTTAGATTCTGATTCCAATAAGATTTTCTTTTCCAGTGATTTTACTATTGCCTCTTTCTCATTGTTCAGAAATGAGGAATTCAGGAAGAGTTCTGGATTTTATTATCCTTAAATCTCTACACATTTAATGAATGTTGTGCCGGCTAAAGAAAATTGTCTTTATGTTTTTTTTTTCGTGAATTTTTGTTTGAAGAGAGTATGATTCTGATTCGTGAATCTGAACACTGATTCTTGACACGATTTTATTTCACAATGGAGTCTCGCTTAGCAGCCTGATTCTATTGTCCGGCAAATAATAAAACGCGATATCCTTTTAATTCGTTAAGAGAAAAACAGGAAAATGAGAAAAATAAATGTTGTCTGAAAAACTTGCCCTAATGCAGCATTTTCCGAGACATTTTCACGGTATTTTTGCTTGTATTGAATACAGACGTACTACGAGACTCCACTACAAATTAATTTTAGAATCTCCCGCCATTATCTACTTTTCCAGTGAAACTATCGATATTTATTTTCAAATTTTTCTTCAGTGTAACGGACAAATGATCTTCAAATTCTTAATATTTTTTAGAGAAAGATTAAAGAGCAATGGAGCGATAGAATTTGCAATTATTTACATAAAATATAAATAAAAATTACCGATTTGTCCTTTTCATCAAAGTCCCACTCAAGTGTGGGGCTCTCACGTGATGGGGGCTGCTCGGAGATTGGAGTTCCCTGCGCCGGTGATCCCGCATGCGGTTCTTCTGGGATCACAGCGAATCTCCCGCGCTGAAGGCAAGGCGAAGCTGGACCATAATTAGGTCCTACAAGGAAATAAATAATTTTTAGTAAATCCTAAAATGTTTTCTCTGTAAAAATATTTAAGAACAAACCTTGTGGGATAAGCCGGAAGCGTCCTAGTGTTGTTTCCGGTGGTCCAGCTGTGCTTATCCTGAACCGACCGCGTCTTGCTGTGCCACCTTCCTCCATGGTGGTATCCTCATACTCTTGCTCTGTCACATCTGCAAGATCACGTGAAATGCCGTATAAATCTCAGGAATTTCGCACGCTGATTCACACTTGGCCACTGACCAAGAGAGACATGGGATGAGAGTTGGAGTTGATGAAGGCGCTGAAGGTGGGATTTATTGAAATTAAACTCATATTGGCACGGATGAATAATCTCAAGGCAAAACCGCGTGAATTATGTTTTTTCTTCTGTAACATATTAAATTATGTTGGCAAATTTTACGCGCCAGAACAACAAATCTTATTTCGCGTGATTTTTGCACGAGGAAGTCCTCACCAATTGGATTTTTCATGATTCATTCGCCCACTTTATTTTTATGCTTTGTTTCCCATCTCTTCTGCGTGGAAAATGAGGAAAACTCCAAAACTATTTTTACTCTTTTTACGATTATTCTATTTTCCTCATTTTCCTTGGGTTTGCGTGTGTTTTCACATCGACAAAGCCCCAATTTTCCACGCATTCATTGCACCCCAAAAATCCGCCAGAGATTTGTTTATTATACTTTGTGGGTTCCTCGGGGAAAATTATGTGGAAAACTCAGAGGAAATTGTTGGGAAAAAAATAAATTGAGAAAGCTCACCTGCAATGTGTGATCGCCACGTTGGCTTCTGTTGGGAAGCCGTTTTTGTTGGAATCTTGAAGGAGCTTCAACACCAAACACTTCAATATTGCACAATTTACCTCCCACTCTGTCCACTCAATCACTTATTTACGCATTTACCTTTGGAATTACCTGCAATTTACCCCAAGAAATACATCCCCATTACATGCCCATCCAATTCATAGTTCAAACATCAGCAACAATTCCCGCTCCCACCTTGGTGGGGGGATTTAATTGCAAGTTCCAGGGGGGTTGGGTTTGGGACTTCATAGAAACTCCCCAGCCCAGGTGAACGACCCCCATTTTTTTTTCTAACGAAGGGGGATGAATATGCGGGGGTGAGGTGTACTCTTTTTCCACGAAATTTAACCGGTAGGAATTCATGGAGCGGAAAAAATTGGCACAAATTGGCGCGTGTTTTGCATAACCCCCATGCTTTTGATATATATTACGCAAAAGCTGCCAGAAGGGATGGTTTTACGTTACGCAAGAAAAACAACGCATTAAGCTTTCCCTTCAATTTGATATTATTTACTTAAAGCAAAGCTTTTTCTCTCTCTCTCGTAAAATCAATTAAAACTTGATTGAGAGCTCTATATGAGTAATTTTCACTCACATAGGAAACTTTTCATTAACAAGCACGATGTTTTCTAGAGGAGGGGCTGTGATTGCAATTCTCCCAGGGGGGTGTTGCAGTTTGCACATTGCTAATAAAACTCCAAGACGGTGTGTATTGATTTTTGTTTTAGAGAAAATTTATTTATTTACCTAAGGCTTTATGTGGCTTCGAAACGTGATTTAAAGGTAGGTGAAGCTTTTACAAAAGGATGAGATTTTGATAAAAGTTTGGAGCTTTGATTAAGCTTTTAGGGAATACCTGTGAACTTTAAAGAGTTTAAAAGCTTTAAAAAGTAATTTTCTGTAAAAAGTTTCAATTATTTCTGCTAGAAAAAACTTTGAAAAAGATTCAAAAAAAAAAATCTTCTGAAAAATCTATAGAATTAAATTTTGATAGATTTTTCATTACCAAAAGCTTTTATAAAATAGGTAGTTAATTTTAAGTAAATTAATATAAAATTTTGAGCTTTAAACACGTGGAAATATTTACAAGAAAAATTGAGCTTTATATTGAAGTTCGGAATATTTTTTAATTCATTATTTTATTGTAAATTAATTTCATCAACGAATAAAAATCATTGACTTAGGCCTCGTTTAAACCGTTTTTGTAACACAACGATATCTAAATTCAACAGATTTATATAATTTTCTTTTACTTTAGATTCGATCTTAATGATAATTTCTCTGAGAGAAGTACTTAAAAAACTTTCTCTATTATTGCTAATCGTGCTTTTATGCAAAAATAATATATTCAGGATAAATATATCATAAATAAATTTAAAAAGCTCATTCCGAAACTCACGAATAATTCTTGAAAGTTTTGATTGAAAGATTTTGAAACTTTTACGAAAACTTGCAATAAAACTTTGTGTAAGTGCGAAGAAGTTATTCTGAATTTTCTTAAAAGTTTCGCACAAGAACTTTTTATACAATGCTAAGCAAACAATATCAAGAGCACGGAATCCTTTAAAAAAAATTATTGAGAAGTTTGCATTTGTGAATTATTCTTTGAAAGAATTACAGAAACTTTTCCTATCTAAAGCTCTATAAAAGTTATAAGTAAAAAAATTCTTTTATGTAATTTTTCAACAATTTTTATTAGGGCTTTAAGTTCTCAATTTCAATACTTCATTTAATACTCTTGGATATTTTTTTAAAATTTCCTTTAAAAAGTACATTTTACATCTTTTCAAAATCTGCAATATTAAGGTTGATATGAATCCTTCCTTTCTTTTTTCTTACAATTCGTCAACTATAATTTTTTTTGGTATTCTGGAAAAAATCTTATAAGACTTTAACATTTTCTGTATTTCTTTAATAGGATTTTTTTTAAGGAAAATTACTTTTTCAGGGCTGATTAAAGATCTTCCTAACTGTTTTCTGGAATAACAAATTCTTTATTTTTATCTTATAGAACGACAATAAAATAATTATAAATTTCAACTATCAAAATCTTACAAAAACATTTAAGTTGTTCAAAAAGAAAAGAAAAGATTTTTATTAGAATCAACCCCATTATTTAGCTCGTTTCCAAATAAATCTCCTTTCCAGATTTAATTGATTAATCAACGGAAAATTTCGAATTAATATCATTCAGCCAGACACAATAATTCAATCATAAAAAAATATTCAATATGCTGAGATTTATGTACATACAGAAAAATCCATCCATAAATAAAAATGTAAAGTCGTTTAAAATTCCACAAATAGAACTTGTTTTTCACGAGAACTCTCGGACAAGTTTTTTTTTGGATAATGAATTAATTTTAATATGTAGGTACATGCCTCTATATATCGAGAGCTTTAGAGAGAGGCTTTTAAATTTAAAAATTTTTTTTCAACGATATGCAAAAAGGGACAAAAGGTACAAATAGAAGGAAAATTCTCATTGCAACTTTTACTGCATTTTCGAATTCCCCGGTCGATAAATCTGCGCTCTTTGTCTTGCATTAAAACACCGCCCTATCGTGCACCCCCGTTTTAGCGTCAAGGAGAGGCTTTTTTTTGCTACACTCGAAATTGGGGGCCCCGCGAGAGCTATATGGCGCGCTGAAGAGGAGGGCAACAAAAATGATTCACGTCATAAGAAATTCCGTTTCGCGAATTTAATTGTGGCGGGATTCAAAAGCTGTGAGCTCGCCAAATTTGTGGCTCATTGGACACGATCATTTGGCCACTCAATAATCTCGTATTCAAGGGCAGCCGCTCTGGTCAGCGAAAGTTCAACACCACATTTTCAATGGGGGGAATATCTCTCTCTGTGGGAGAGATGTGGGATTATGCAATTGGGTGGGCATCCGAAATGGGGACACACTTGCGACTTTTTCCCTGGCAGACATTCTGGTCCCTGCCTGAGTCGTCCCAAAAGCCCCCCTGCCCCCCGCACTCACTTTTCTTGCAAACTTCTCATGCACCTTTCTCACCAAATGGGCAGCAATATTCCCAACACTTTATCTTACTTTTATTTTCTTCTACCACTTTTATGTCCCACCGATTGAGAGGGATTTTATTTATAGGCAGGAAAATGCCGCAGAAACACAGCGCACAATTTTCCACGTCTTCTCTTTTTTTTTCAACTTATATTACTTTTGCTCCTCACGAGCTCTCCACTTTGTCTATCACAGAATTTTCTTCACACGCAAATTCCGCACACACTCTTGGCTTCAGCCCGAAAGCCACTTTGGTGATATTTCTTTTTTGTCTTCATACAAAATGCTCCGCAAGTTTTTTTTTTGTGCTTCGCCTCTCTCACTTTGGAAAATCTCTCATGGGAGGTTCTGGTTATGTAGGAAAAGCCTCGAGAAAAAAAAGTCTTCGTCTACCGCGCCTTCGTGTCACGGCGTTCCTGGTGCACTGAAGGGGGTTCACTGTGAAAGTCTCAATGGCCGTGTTGGGAATCGCGCAGAATCCGCGAGGGACGTGTGGGTGGCCATCGCGACTCTTCGGCGCTACTTCCTAGGCGCACGCGTCCATACATCGAGCGCGCCACGACGCAGAAAATGCTCATCAGCTGATTCCACACCTCCCCAATCGCATTGAATCTCGCGGTGTTGCCCCCTCACAACCCTCGTGGAATCGCTAATTCCGGCTAATCTTCCTTCTTCTCACATGCCAAAAGGAATTGAGGATTTTAAGGATTATTTCGGGATTTTTGTAACTAATATCGTGGAAGCTTCTTATATAGAATTTTTCCTCTATAGAATATTTTATAATAAAAATATTCCTGTTTTCTTTTTATTTATTAAAATTTTGTAAAATAAGTAATCGTTAGCGCTAAAATTTATGTTTGTCTTTATTCTTTAATTCGCTAATAGTAATACAACAATTTAGAAAAGAAATGCAGCCTTTAAAAAAAGTAATACATCCGTTAGAAAAGGTAATACAGCCGTTAAAAAAGTAATATAACCACTGAGAAAAGCAGTACAGCCGTTAAAAAAAAAGTAATACAGCTTCCAAAAAAAGTAATACAACCGCTAAAAAAGGTAATACGGCCTATATAAAAATAATACAAGCACATAGAAATATACATAATGTAGGGGAGACCGGGGCTAATAAAGTCACTTAAGGGTTTGGAAAAAGCTTAAAATATCAAATTTCCAAGCTAGATAGAACAAAATGATCTGAGAAAGAGTTGTAGGGCAGTAAATTTCCTAAAGAAATTAGCTATACATTTCGCTTTATCTGTTTGGGAAATATGATATTTTGAGCTTTTTCTAAACCCTTAAGTGACTTTTTTAACCCCGGTCTCCCCTACCTTGTCTAACAACTTTAATTGAAGAAGTTTCACAGGGACAGGATTTTTGTTTTACACGTAAGTTTTACATACATAGGTACATTTGGAGGTATGATGACTTTAATATTTAATAATAATAATAAAATGTTTTATATACAAAATCTTTTAAGAGTTCACAGATCTGTTTTCAGCTTACAAAATATAGAAAAATAAGAAAAATTAATAAACAAAATATATTACAATATATGAAGAGAAAATATTGAAAAAACTCTTCCAAAATTAAAAAGAAGTATGATGATTTTATCTTAGGTACTGAGTTTTCATTTGATCTCCAAACAAATCAATCGATACGGCCATCTGAAACCGCCTGTTATAAGGAGCCTCTGTACCAAATTTCATCACGATCGGACGAACGGTGTTGATTTGTATAGAAAAGAAGGAACGACGATTACCAACAAACAGGCCTTTCTTTATTATATAGAGAAGACTAGATAGTCTATAGGTTAGTCAAGATAACATGGACCGCTTTTATAGGTTTAGTTCATAAAAACTGAAAAAAAAGTTCATTAACTGGTTTGTAAAAGTTTGTTTAGTTTGTTTTAAAAAGTTTATTACTTTTTTATTGAAAACTCTTGATTTCCTCATTCCTTTACTCCACCTTGGTACACCAACACCTGTAATTAAGTAGTCCAAAACTTTAGAAAATTTTCAAATTCATCAAATAAAAAAACATTTTTTGCATAAAAAATATTTATATTCAAAATATTTTCCTATTGACTGTGGAAGGCAGAAAAATCACTATAAATAATGATAAAAATTAAATCAAAAAAATGTCGTGCAATTCCTGTTTAGAATTTCTTTCAAGAGAAATTGATTTAGTTAGTGCTCCTCCTTCATGAGTGGCTTCTTGGTTGCTTGTGGTGGTGCTGGGGGTTTCTTGTTGATGAATATGTCACTGAAGAGGCCCAAGAAGACGAGAATAGCTCCAGCCCATTGCCTTGGGATGAGGGGATTGCCGAAGATCAGCACAGAGAACAGTACCGTGAAGAATTTTCTTGTTGTCGTGACCACAGAACAAGCCAAAGGACCAAAGCCAGAGACCTGCAATTCGATTAAATGGAATATTGTGGGTGGATTAATCAAGAAAACGCCCAAATCATCGAGAATTTAACGAGAAAACTCATTGAAATAGTATTCGAGATTCCACAACAAATTATGATGTAAATATTAGCACACAATCTTTATCGTATTGGAAGAGATTACAACGACAATCCCGGGATGTTTTCGCGATTTCAAGAAATCTGGAACAGATAACTTTCTGCCGCGTCATAAGATGCATCCGTATGATGGACTAGAAATTTGCTTACATGGGCATTTTCCATTGCGCCTACGGAGCGTCTCTAATAGGAATCTTATTGGAGTGGATTTATTTTCAAATAAGAAACTTGGATTTGAAACTCACCATGAGGAAGATAAAGAGCTGCCCGAGAGCTCCTGTGAGAGCAAGAGTGGTTAAATGCCAGATGAGAATTGGATGGTTAATGGTGAATTGAATGAAGCTCAGAGCTTCTCCGGAAATAACGAGAGGAATGGCAACCATTGCACTACTCCAGCCATTCATAGCCAGCATCATATGCTGTGCCGATGGGGCACTGGAAGCTCTCATTCTCTCCTGAATCGCCCCCGTGAGTCCATCCATTGCCAGGCTGAGAATTAGAAGGAGTTCCCCGAGCCCTGTTCCCTCCTCATCCACGGCACTACTCTTGCCATCCTTGTACATGAAGAGCACAACACCCAGCACTATGGTGAGGACACACAGGTACCTGGACAGTGGGTATGATTTGCGTCCAATGAGAACAGCAAGGATCATCACAGGAATGGGTTTTGCTGCCTTTCCAACCACCTGTGTTGGATACGGTACCCATCGGAGAGCCATATTGGAACCCACCATAGCCAGGAGGTATGTCAAGGAACAGCTGGCATAGTACCCCGGATGAGTTTCATCCTTCTTCTGTTGCCACACAAGCAGCATTCCCTTTGCAAAGGCCCAATTTACAACACACTGCACCCCCACGAGGGCCAGAGCAAAGGTGAATCGTTCCCCGCGACTACCATCCTCATTAACTTCATCCCCATACCGGCCTCGGGTGATTTTCTCCTGTAGAATCCCGAATACGAAGTAACAGAAGAAAATACCCAGAGCATAAATTAGGAACCGTGTCTTGGGTTTATCGCTCATTGCTGCGGCTAATTGCAGGTGTTTCTGTACGTGGAACGTCTACACTATTTTCACGCGCACTTCCTACCCCTTATCAATCACTGACGATACTGGGAAAAATGATGAAAATCGTGGTTCATCAACATCTTTTTTCTTCACAAGTGGTGTTTACTGAAACGTTGTTTTTGAGGTTAAAAGACACGTCAGTTTGGTTTATTAGCACTACCACCACTACACATTTTGCACGCGCAAGCAAACTTTGTGTTTTCGTTTTGTACAATTTTAATGTTTGTATTAGTCGTATAATGGCGCCACATTAGCGATGTGTTTGAATCGTAATGTGAAGCACATTTAACTGATTTTAACGGTTTTTAGAAACTATGATTATTTTTTTTTGTAAATTAGCAGGAATATTATTAAAATTAAAGTTCTTCAACACATTGTCTTTCATTTTACTCCTTCAGCTTGATTATACAGATTGAATCAACCAGAGATGCTAAATTGAGTAGCTGATTTACGATTGAAAGTCTTCTGTATGGCTATATTGAATTTGTAGCGGTGTTGTTTGCTTTAAAGTTTAGATTTTTTCAAGATTATCATGTTAAATAAATTGGTTTATAGCCAATTTTTAATTTAAAAGTACAAATGAAAAGCCAGAGAATCAATGATTAAAGTTTTATTTAAAATGGCAAACGGAGTTATTGATTTTTAGGGCTTTTATATCAATCAGTATGTGTTCCAGTCAATAACAAAATTTTATTGCTTCTGTTGCAACAATATCAGTTTTTCCATAAAAAAAAGATCATCAATTTTCTGAAAATGAGAAAATCTGAGTTTTTTCTAGTACCTACTTCTCATAAAAATCATCTAATTCTCATTTTATTCTTGAGTTTTGATTCAAAATTAACATAAATATTTACAAATTTTGCCACCTATAGCGCCACTTGTACATTTTATTCAAATTCTTGGAAAATTGTATGGCGAAAGTGGAAATGGGAAAATGCTCAAATCCCTCAACCTGTATGACCTCAATTTCAACGGGAAATTACTCAGGATCAAATTCTGAGCCGATCCTGAAAAAAATTTGGGACTACATGTATCCTAGTTTCATTATTTCGAGGTAATGAGCCAGATCAGTTGTACTATAAAGAGTACATCCGAGACGTCTTTATAATGAAGTTTCACTGTAACCGGGAGTATTTTTTCTTAATTAATCTCCTTAGGGGAGGGCGGGGCTAATAAAGTCACTTAAGGGTTTGGAAAAAGCTTAAAATATCATTTTTCCTAGCTAGATAGAACAAAATGATCTGAGAAAGAGTTGTAGGGCAAGAAATATTCTAAAGAATTGAGCTATACATTTCGCTTTATCTATTTGGGAAATATGATATTTTGAGCTTTTTCTAAACCCTTAAGTGACTTTTTTAACCCCGCTCTCCCCTAATCTTATAACATATTTACAGCTATTAGAGGAGTTTGAGATTGGTTTTAATAATTCTAAGGATCACAGGAATCACAAAAAAATATTCAAAAAAAAAGTTCAGCATTAAAAATTGCATAAAATTGAATAACTCACAAAATAATGATTTATTTAATAAAGATACGAAATGGTGACACTCGACATTTACATGAGGGTTGTGCAAAGAACACGTGGGGAGAATTTGGTGTGTTTGCCTGTGGATTTGATTCTTATCGCTTTTATTTGTTCATTATATCCAATTGTTGGACCAAAACTACATACGAATGTAGTGTACAAAATCATAAATCTAGGTATTCATCTATCACTCAATAATGTAGACACGCGCAGGGAAAATGTTGTGATAAGAGACAGAGGCACACCTGTGTGGAAACATTTTCCATTGGACACAATCCAATAGATTTTCTTTTCGTTTTTTTTATAAAAGAATTTTCTACTTTTTATTTTTTTTCAGCGCCCTTTTTGAACCTTTGGAAAATTTCCAAAGAAATAAACTCATTTCTTTTAAGAATAAAACTTTTACAATGTAGACACTGCAGGTGTTGATGCTCTCTATTATGCCATCCCCCCACGATTCCCATGTATAAATATTGATTTTTCTCCATGTAATTGCACTCAAAGTAGCGCAGAGCTTTGCGGGACAAGTGTCTCAATTCCCAGGAAATCCCCCAAACATTGCAGGGCATTTACAGCTCGCGTGGAAAACCGCCACAGCAGGGAATTTTGATGGGAATCGCCGGAAATGGATGTCGTGGTCAATTAAACATGCACCAGGTGCAATTGGTCAGTAATTGTAATTTAACCCCTCGTCCGGGAGTGTGTCACGCCGACAAATTGCCATGAAGTGACCATCTTCGAGTTCAGGTGGGTGATTTATGGCCAGCACGGAGCATTCCTCAAAACTCATCTCAAATCCTTTCAAAAAATATTCGGAAAATTGAACTCAGCGATAAAAGAAAAATAGCAAATGAATGCGAGTGCAGGCTAAACAGGTGGGAAAGATTTAGAATTTCCCATCCATTTTCCCGGCTAGATATTAGTTATTGCTATCTTGAAGCAAAATTATTGAAATTTTCATTTATTTGAAGAGTTTTCTTTTGGATCTTCAATTGGATTTTGATTGAGATTAATAAATCTTGATTTCTTTTTAATTTAATAAGAAAACTTATTAAAATTGCATAATTTTAGATGCTCAAGAATTGATTATAAATTAAAAGAAAATATCTTTGTGGTTCCTAGAAATTTTTATTGTTTGATAAAGCTGAGAATAGAAAGCTCGGGAAAATAAGTTCTTTTTTGCTCTTACTCTTGTAATTTCTAAATAATTGAGATACAAAAATTCCATAAAGAAATAATAACACCAAGCGACAAAGAAATCCTGAAAAGTATAATAAAATTTTCCAAAGCGTCGCTGAACTCTTAAAAGGAGCATTTATTTCATTCAGCACAGTCGAAGAATTTTTATGAAGCATTTCATAATATTTCCAGGTAATGTTGAAATAAATAACTTCATAAACTTTAATCTCAAATGAATAGCACAGCATGGCGGAAATTTTCAATCGATTTTCCTCATACTTTTCCCGATTTTCCCAACTTGGCAACCAATGAAAATTCAGGAAAATTCCCCGCAACGTTCTCTATTGGTTGATTCAAGTCTTTTGATGTCTGCGCTCCTCCCATTATGGAGGGTGAGAGTCACCCTCTTGATGAATTCTCTCTCCTAGGGGTATCTGTTTGTCTAGAATTGCCCTCACAATTCAGTTCCTCCGACAATGCCGAGGTGCGAATGAGCCACCAGATTTTGCGGCTCATCCCAGTGTAAGGCACAGACAAAAGTGGCGTTAATAGTTGCCACGTTTTTCCACTTTGTCTTCGGGAATCAATCGTTCACTTGCCGGGAGTGTGTTGCTGGTGGTAAATAAAATCACAGATTAAGTGTGCACGCACGTGCAATGGTGGGAAGAAGCGGAAGTGATTAATTCAGTGGTGAACGGAGTCAAGTGTAAAGCAAAGTGCAAAGATGTTCTCGATGGATCCTTTTGATTTTGATGCCGCCATGACGCGACATCTCTTCGAGGCGACCCACCATCACTCCAGTGTGGCCAATTCGTGTTCACCCAGCTCCTCGGATTTCTTTCTCTGTGACGACAACTCCACAGATACAGATTCCTGCGGTGGATACAACAGTGATCAAGAGAATACTGCCGAAAAAATGTTAGTGAAAAATTATTTCGAAAAGAAAGGATTCTTAATCCTTAAAGGATTTGTTCTTGTAGCTTTCGAACACAGAAGGTGCGTAGGGTCAAATGTGCCTCACAGCAAGCTCAGCAGCGACAGGCGGCTAATCTGCGGGAGCGTCGTCGAATGCAGAGCATCAATGAGGCTTTCGAAGGTCTCCGATCACATATCCCAACGCTTCCTTATGAAAAGCGCTTAAGCAAAGTGGATACCCTCAAGCTTGCCATCAGCTACATCACCTTCCTGGGTGAGATGGTGCGTAAGGATCGCAATGGGAATGAACCTGGACTCAATGGACTCCAGCGAAGCACAAATAGGGAACCACCAAAGAAAATTATTCTCAGAGGTAAATGCATATAGAATTCTCCTCCCTATGATTGATTGATTCAGGATTTTCATGTCACACGCAAAATTTTACTTCTCTGCTTTGTCCTTATTGTGCACGTGTTCTAATCACTAGTCTGTGTGAATATCAATTTCCAATCAAATGAATATGTCTCTGAGAATTAATAATAATGTACAGATGGACTGAGAAATAATGATAGCGCAAAGAGAAATGCAGACACGAATGGTGAAATAGGATAAAGTAAAAGGACAATTTTTCCCTGGAAATTGAATTATTAATATTTACTTGTACGATTTATCCTTGAAATTAATACTTTTTGGGGTCAATTTTTGAGATCAAAATATTTGTTTTTAGCTGATCAATAAAAATTATTCTGATTTTATTATAATTAAATCGGTTTAAAAATTATTTATTAAACAATTTTAATGATTTTTTAATTAAAATCATGCAAATTATTAGCCGAAGCTTCTGTTTATAAAAAATGGTCATAATTCCTGTAACTAAAGGAGTGCTTAAGAATTTTGTTTTCTTTAATTTTTGAAAAGAAAATCTCTTAGAGAAGGACTGGAATATAAATTAATTCTAAATCTTGGTAAATGTATAAACATTGATTTTTTTAGGTCCTTAATTTTTTCTTTAATTATCATTTTTTCCAAAAACATTAAATTATCTATCCATTATTGGTCTTGGAAGAATATTGAAATTATGCGTATTTATTCATATTATTTTCAAAGCAATGAAAACTCTTAATAGTATAAAGAAAAGTTCTATTAAATTTACCCTTAAAAATTCATAAAAAAATATACTTTTAAATTCTTAAAAACTGCTCAAAGGACGCAATTTCCCTTTTAAAATTTTTCATCGTCACTTCATGTTGAAAGGTGGGATTTGGCCACTAATCCTCTACATTGTCGCGTCCTTCAATTGAGCTATAGATTAAAGTGAAAATCCTTCACACATTATCTCTCTCACTCTTCCCCACATCCCATGCCCAGGACGTGGAAGGAACCCAAAAAAGGAGCGATAGTGTCGCTATAATACCATTTGAGATCGAGAGGGATGATTTTTGTGTCACTCAACCCCTCACATTTTCGTGGGAAATTCGTTCCGGTGTGCAGATGCAGCACTTGGGGTTCGCATCTCGCTCTATCCGGGGATGTTTATCCTCCCTCCATGCACCACCGAGGATTCTTGTTTGTTGTACAAATAAATTAGCTGATGCGGCTGTGCAAGATCTCCGGGTGTTTCGCTAATGGATTTTTGAGCTCACCCGTCTTTCAAACAAATTTTCTTGGCACTTTTTCCACCCACACCCACAAATTTTTCCTCCCGAAATGTGCTAACAAATTGTAGAAGTTCTCAAGCATCAATTTGCACATGCGAGGATGAATAAAATACTTCCATGCGGGAGCAGGGAAGGGGGCAAAAGATGTCCACAAATGATGCATAACCGGAACTAAAGACTCTCACAGGAGGGTGTCACTGAAAATTGTACATTTTCACCCCGCTTGAGGAAGGGAGAAAACCGTGAAGAATGCGATTCATAAATGCTCTGACCTGCCATTAATGAAGTTCATCCCCTGCAATCGACTCCTCTTGCCACAAAATACATTCCACAGATTCCAGATGTTCTAGCACCATCCCCTCTGCAAAAAAAGAGAACAATATTTTCTATGTGAAGCAGAACGAATTAATTGTTTCAATTTATGCTATCATGCAATTCTTCATTTTTAGTGGAAAACATAACACGTTATATTTCGCTGATCATCAGACTTTTTTTTTGGAATTTTTCACATATTTTTTTAATGGACAATTCGGGAAAAAATTAATAAAATATAATTTGTATGTAATAAAATTATATATAACCTGTTTCTCAGTTCAATCAGTAGGGGAGACCAGGGTTAAAAAAGTCACTTAAAGGTTTAGAAAAATCTCAAAATATAATATTTCCCAAACAGATAAAGCAAAATGTATAGCTCATTTCTTTAGGAAATTTACTGCCCTACAACTCTTTCTCAGATCATTTTGTTCTATCTAGCTAGGAAATATGATATTTTAGGCTTTTTCTAAACCCTTAAGTGACTTTATTAGCCCCGGTCTCCCCTACACCGTGTAATTTTCCCATAAAAATTATTCAAATTACTTTTCTCTCTATTCAAAAGGCAGTGGAATGTCGCATTCACTGTCGTGGCACAGGAAAGGCGATAGGGTACCAGGAGCACGTCTTTTTGCACGCATCTGGACACCAGAAGATCCCAGGGCAGTCCAACGCAATGGTTCCGCCGGGCCGTCCTTCATAAACCACCACTCAACCTAAAAGGATCTTCCGGAAATGTGTAAATAAAATCCTTGCAATAAGCAACGTATCTAGTCATACTGCAAGTCACACAACAACTTCTTTTATCAAACTAAAATTTAATTTTATTATTTATAAAAATCTTTTTATACATAAAATGCTTTTCTCTCTGTCGTGAAAATGGAAAGAGAAGGTAAAAAAGTTTCTGTGAGAAAATCGTTAGGTAGTAGAATTTTATGTAAATGTGGAATAAAAAATATTCTGTTCGAAACTTAGAGATTTTCTTTTTATTTGGACGCTTTTAAAATTAAAAATTTTTATGAGTGATTAAATTTCGACAATACGCAGAGTTTTTCTCTTTATTTTTTGCGGAAAATTTCTGGTTTTTCCAAAGATTTTTTTAATAAAATTTATTAGGTAGCACTTCTTAGAGTTTTTTCACAAAAAAAAGTTCGTAAAGGTACGTAAATGACGTAAATTATTATTTTTATAGTAGTGAAGAGGAGGTTTATTAGGCATTCAACCCCATCACTTTGAGAAGACCGGGGAAGCACCAGGAAGTTTTCAGTGTGTGAAAGAGGGAAGTATTTTAGTTATTTATACAGCTGCATCAATTAAAGGGCCATCGGGAATCAAACTCCGTCGTGTTATTGGTATTAAAATCAACAAACGAAGATTATTTCTACACTCATTGTTGGTTCATTTTAAAAATCCCACCACTTTTGGCAACCAAGGGTGGGCTCCTTCTTTTTTTTAGCATAATCCAGATGCGCACATCATTAAATTCCTGCCACAAATTCAAAAATCCTTCAGCAAACATTCGGATTCCAGCTTGTGTTTTTCTTTTTTTAAATTTCAACAGCACCCAGGATGCAATGAGTGTGTTCAGGAGGAATTTTCTCAACTGAGGATATTCCAATGGATTTCAGGTTTGCAAAAGGGATCCTGTCCAGTGGAATGAATCCCAATTTTTCACCAATTTTCGCGGAATATTTTGATGTCCAAATGGCAAAGACAATTTTTGGTTTCTTCCCTTTGAGATTCTCATCAATGGTTTCGGGATAATTTCCAGCCACAATATCTTTTGCCAATTTCACAGTGTGTTCCACGAGATGATAGGCAATTTTCCTTCCACGAAATTCCGGGAGAGATGCTAAGAAAACGCACTCGAAGAAACATTCAGTGTTGAACTTCTCAAAGAGATCAATCTTCCCATCAGCAAACTCCAGGAATTTGATGATATTGCGCGATTCAGCCACAAGTTTGTTATTCTTGCAAAATTCCTCGAGGAAAGAAGGAGTTCCAGGAAGAGGACGTGAGTGAATTTTGTTGATTGAAAATCCCACAATTTCATTCGTGGGCAAGTAACGGGCTACCAGAGAAATTCCATCGCTAAGATTAGCTTCGAAAAGCTTTGCAACATCACGCTGACCTTGAGTCTCTTCAGAAGCATTTAGTCCAACGGCTATGCAGATATTCTCATGCTGAAGAAAACCTTCCTTCAGGACTTTCAATGAGCCCTCTTGGTCTGTTTCTGGATTGTACAGCTGAATGGCGAAATTATCTATAAAATATATGTAGATAATTTTTGTATCAAAACTTTGCTTCAAAATTAACTAAATAAAGCTTCAAGCTCACCATTGTCGAAGGTATATAAAAATCTCTTCTGAGACATTTTAAACTCTTCTTAAATATTCCAAAAAAAAATTTTGAATTTCTTTGATTAGAAAGAAGTGAAAATTTAACGACTGTATTCAATAAAGGCACGTTAGAGACTGCGTAGCTTTTTCCACTTCCTCAAGAGAATTTTGAATGTACAAGATCAATGGAGGAAAAAAAATATGATAACGAGAGCATCATGCTCACACTTTTACATAACATTTGACCTCATCAATTGTCCCGTGAAATTGTCCCCACAGCATCTAAATAATGGAAAATATTCATGATATTGTTGTTTTGTGTGCATTAAATGCAAGTAAAATGCAATAATTTCAGCTTTATTTACAAAAGCAATTGGCATGAAAAATTACAAATTGCAATACATAAAAAACTATACAATTTGAATGAAGAAAAAGTTAACCCTTACGTCATGACTATATAATTTTTTATAATGTTATAAAAAAATAATGAATAAAGAGAAAAAAAAATTATATAAAAACACAAAGAAAAAGCAGCGAGACGGAGTTCGACCAAGTTCATTAAATTTTTTAGAAAATAAACGGCGTAAAGTAAAATTTGCTGCGAAATTGCTGCGATATAAAGAAAATATTCTTAACTTTTTATTAACTAATATTACTACAGGAAGAAATTAATTTAAAACTTTTATTTTTGCACATTAGTGAATCTGCGTGCGTAAGTGGTTTTTATTTTGGTTAATAAAATATAAAAATTAAGTGGCGCTAACAATAAAAGATGGTAAATAAATATAAATCCTTAGAGTACGTTTAACCCATTTTTTTTGTTATATCTAAAATATTTTTAAAGAAAAATAAGAAGTTAAAATTATTTTTAAAAAAAATCTTTAATAATTTAAGAATATATTGTAAAAAAACATATTATTAAACCCAATAACTTTTAGAGTTAATTTTAAAGAAATCCCAAATTAAAAAATTAAAAAAAAAACATGACTTTTGATAATCCTTGTTGATATAAATATTCTAATTCAGAACTATATTGTCTTGAAAGCATTAACCATAGATTCTAATAGCTAGTAAAATGGGTTAATTATATTATTTAATTTTAAGACATTTTGTTTTTATTTTTCGTAACTATATTTTCTACTTTTTTAATTCTTTGTTTTATTACTGGCTATACTTTGGAATTTAACCGTTAAAAACATTTATGAATGGTTCTAAAGATCACATTTTAATTGACACACTAATTTAACAGTCTTAGTTTTTCTTTCACAAAAAACTATGATTTTTAAATTCTAGTCTGAAAGTTTATTGTAACATTAATTAATGCGAGTTTTTGGTTAATGTGTCTTTTTAATGAGTCCTTAGTGTTCTAGCTCAAACTGGATTATCCTATATAGTTTTCAATTAATGACTACTATTTAAATCTTTAATATATTAAAAAAAAAACATTCAGCTTAGTTTATTAAATGTTATTAAATGATTTACAGTCATACCCCGTTTTATCAAGTCTTGGTTAAACTCTTCTTACTCATTAAAATTAATGGATGATAAGAGTTTAATCAAGACTTGATAAAACGGGGTATGACTGTATTATAGACTAATGGTTTATTACTAGAGATAAATCAGATTTTTTTTAGTTTTATGTATCTTATAATTTTATGGTACTCACAGTTTTTATGATTTGATTCTTATTTCGTTCGCACATCTCCATCAGCAAAATCTCATTCCTACAAATTTTATTCTAAATTTTTCATTCATTTCTTTTTCTACAATAGTTATACGTAATTTTAATTTAGAATAGAATCTAATTCAATCTAAATTACTTATGATCATGTAATCTAAATCTCTTGGAAATTACCGAATTTTGTTTTTTTTTTAATACTGTTCCACATCCTATAATGAACACCTGAGGGATTTTAATTCGTTGTATTCTCTTAAAAAAAAAAAAGGTTTTTTTTTAAAGCTTTAGGAAAGACTCTTTCTTAGAAAAACCTACAAATCAATGTAGAATTTGTAGCACTATGCAAGAAGTTTAAATGAAAAAGAATAATTTCGTTGCGATTATTTATCTACTATCATTTCAGACTTATTATCTTTTTTGCTTAAGTTTAACACTAATTAACCATCCTATTTAAGCAAAGTCACGAAATCTTCTCATTTAGTCTAGCAGGTGCTGTTGAATTGTGATCTTCTCTGATTTATTTCATTTTAAAACTTTTTCAGTGGAAACTCAAGGAATAATTATAAAAGAGTTTTTAAGTGAAAATATGGTTTTTCTGAAGAGAGTGTGTTCCTACAGAAAACTTGCTGCACCAGCAATGTCTCTGTTTCTCGATGAATTCGCAATTCAAATGTATAACCCACAAACGGATGTAGAAGGTGTTTTAAGTGTCATGAGGAAGGCCTATATGAGGGATTCAAATACATTCATTGTCTACGATCTAAATAATTCAGTCGCCAGGCAGGAGTATGATGATTTCTTCTTGAATATCCTAAATGATGGACTATCAGTGGTGGCACGACATTTACCAACAGATCAAATTGTAGGATATTGCCTCAATAATATACAATCACGCCCAGAACCAGGGGAGCCAATGTTCTTTGGAAAATGTCTGAAAAAGTACAATGATTCCAACTTCCGGAATTATCTCGCATCGAGAGCCACGAGGGATGAAGAGATCAACCTTTTCCTGAAATATGACTGTGATCATATTTTTGAATTTGTTAACCTGACAACACTCGCGGAGTTTCGAGGCAAACAAATCGGCTATAATCTCGTAAATTGTTGCGTTGAAATCGCCAAGAGTACAGCCATTGGAGTCTACCCAAAAGCAACACACACAGACTTCTTGGGAAAAAAACCAGGATTAGTTTTTGCCAGCTGTAGTTCACTTTATTCAACAAAAATAATGCAGAATCACGGATTTAGTGTCTTAACCCAGCTAGCCTCTTGTGGCTGTGGCTCCTGTGGCTGCTACGGGGATCCACAGTAGCGCCACCAGACAGTCCCAATTCGTGGCTCTTTCAGTTTTTGCCGTGACCGAAATTGGCGGCCACAGGGGACCCACGAATGGTTGCAAATTGTGACCATGCAGAATTCAATGAATCTTGAAAATCGTATTTCACGTATTTAACACCAATTTAATGTAACAGAAACTTTATAATTTCAGATAGAGATTACTTAAAAATCGATATCAATCGGAAAAGTATAGAATTTTAAGAGAATTAAACATTTTTGTAAAAACGGCCACGAGAGGGTCCCAGAGCAGCCACAGCGGGGACGAGACGTTTACAATTTATGTGGAATATTAGCAGTTTTTTAGCTTTTTCTTGAAAATAAAATATCTGGGCATCTTTAGTATGTTGATAACAACTGATAAATATCATTTTATCTAAAATATAAAGAAAAAAATTTGTTTTTAATCAGCCACAAATGTATAGTCACAGGGGGTCCCCTTTTTTTTGGTTCGTGGCCGCCCTGTGGCTCCTACTTTGGGAAATTTCCCAAAATAATTTTTTAAGCCACCACCGCGGCGCTAGTTATGTTGAGATATTTTTGTGTGAAAGAGAGGCACATAAACGTCATATTCCTATACTCTTCTTACTTATTAGAGAAGATTACTTGGTGACAGACCCAAAACGCATTAGGGAGACAAGGATAGAAAAGTGAAACAAATATATATCCGCAAGCGGTGCGCGAACCACGTGGACGGCCACTACGCGGTCACCACACGGCCACAGCGATCCTAAGAAGTGCATGACGTCACAGCGATGCTTCTCACTCACAAGATCAATGATTCTCCGGGAGATCAATGCCAAATGAGTTTAAAATAAAAATATTAGAAAAAAATATTTTTATATTTTTGAATTAAAATATGCTTTTACATTAATTTAAATAATTAAAAATTATCCGAAGATACTTTATTAAATTTTTCGCGTTTTTAATTTCATTTTATCAATGCTCTCTTTAATTACTAATTATATTTTTTGTGATCGTTCAAACCAAAAATCATAGTTATTCATTTTTTAGTCAGAAAATAAATTATCTTTAAAATAAAAACCACTCAATCGATATTTAAGTACGTTCAAGAGAGAAAAAAATATGTTTTACCGCACCTACTAAATAACATCTTAAACGTAATTTTCAATCTTAATCTTAGGTATGAATATAGGTAAAAATTTTAACACAAATATTACTGTAAGTATTTTCCTTTAGTTGAGACAATTGCAGGTAATAAATTGGTTTTATGGTATTGTACTGCCGAAAGGCTTAGTAGGGAAAACTAAAAGATTATGCTCCAGGTAGCAATTCGAGCAGCACTTGGGCATCAATGCATATGTTAATATTGGAAATACCCAAATGTTTTGCAAAAAAACTCTTAAACTTTCCAGACGCACAGTAAAATATATGAATTCATTTTGTTTACAGAAAATTCATATTATTTAAAGTCTCGAAAACAGCGTATTTTCAGTTTTTAGTCTTTGCAATAGCTATCTATTTTACGTAAGCCTACGAGAATAATGTTTGCAATGGTTCCCTATTTAGCCCATATGAAGCACGTGGAAAAATATCATTACAAATAATCTTAGTTTCTTTATAATCCTGGACATTTATTGGCATAAAACAATGTCAGGACCCTTCTAAAAGGGTTTAGTTTAGGTTTTGATCAATATTTTGCAATTTTATTATTTTACCCTAAAAATCGTCAATTTTAAATCATTTAATTAATAAAATTGCATTAAGGACCCGCATTTTGAGATTATTCATTAAATTTCAAGACGTAAAGTGGATATCGCATTTATTTCTGAATGGTTGATACCCCGAAAATCTGATTACAAAGTTATGATAATTCTTTGACATATTATTGTATATTTCATGAGGGAATATACCATCGCCATGCCCTCTATGTATGTTGTAGAAATATATTTTGAAAGAATATTTTTGGGATATTTTTGTGGGAAATTTTTCTGGATGCTTGCGCCGTAGCCACGAGCCATCCACAGAGGGGACGTCACAGTGACCGGTCACGATTTATTCCCCATTTGTATGTCACCTGACCGTGTGGTGGCTGTCTGGTGGCGCCACAGGGGCCACCCATGACCGCCACGGACCGCGTGGTGGCTGCTGAAGGTGTGCTGGGAAGGAAGATCCCATTTAGTGATATAAAAGTTAATGGTCTTTCTGTAATTGATAAAGTAGCACCGCAACATACTCACACAAGTTTAGTTGTGCTAAAATTGTAAAATTTCTTTCTCTTGGACATTAAATAGATTTAATATTTAAGCGAAACTAGAGTGTATTGTACCTATTATATAGTTTATGTGAAAATAAAGAATTTAAGATGGAAATGAAATTTTTTTGAGCTTTCCTTGGAGAATTTTTCTTATTGAAAAGCAAAAGGAACTTAATTTTATTTTTAGAAAACTAAATAGTTAATTCTCATTTTCCTAGTAATTCTTTTATAGAAGAAAATATTAAATGTCCGATACGCCAAATTTTCTTACATTTTCATTATTAATCCAATTAATTTATGTTCAAATTTAAATTGCAAAAATTGACTGCATGAATGGATGGAAGGGTTAATCCGGTAAGCTTGCGAATAAATTTATTTTAATAATAAAATATTAACAATTATATTTTATATAAGTTTATTAAGAATAAGGAAAATTTTCTAATTTTATTATTTTAACTGAATTCTGAATCCGATTTAAACAGGTTTAGATTAACCATTAACTATACAATCATGATAATTGAAAGTTTGTTTTCAATGCAGGGATAAGATTTTTTTTTATTGCATTCGAGTTTTAACCTATTTTATTGTAAAAGTTCTATTTTTAATTTTAGTTATTTGAGTTTTCTTTATGTGATTAAAATAATGGACAAAAAAGGTCTATACGATATTAATAAAGAACGAAAAATCGTCCACGCGTTCTCTATATACTTACATTTATAAAGAATAATTATTATACGTACGTACATATATACATAGGTAACTTTTCTTCACATCATGATGGCAAGAAAATAAATTTTTATTACAAAAAAGTTTAAATTTTATAGTTTCTTTTAACTGTAATAAAACGTAAGTTAATTTAAAGTTTTTGTTCTTAAACATTTCTTTGTTTTTTTTCTGTAAACATTTTTTTAAGAATTATTTTTTTTTTATTAAAATTCAAAATTATACAATGAAACATTTCTCCCTTCTAAATAAAAAAACCTCCCTGGACTGTCCTTTCCAGCACCCAGCTGCGTGCACAACCAAAAGCATCCGCAATTGCATGATTTTTCAATAAGCCCCTTAAGAGTGAGTCGGTCTCAATTAAATTGAGGATTTGGGTGATCCTCTCGATTGCATTATGACACTCCACATAATTTTCTGCGATGCTCACAGTGATAAAAATTAATTCCACAGCCGAATTGAAATCACCCCATGCGTGATCCCATTTTATTTAATTTTTCCTGTCGCGAAATTTTCAAACACAATTGTAAACAGGATCGTCAAAATTAATCGTAAAATAACAAACGGGGGAAGGTCTTTGGTGGAGGGTAACTTCAAGGTAGGTTTGTAGGGAAGGAATAAAAGGAACGAACCTACATATGAAGGGATTGCTGCAGTTGAACCCCTCAACTGGAACATTTCTACGAGGTTGCCTCTGCAATTTTTTCCTCTTCGTCCTCATTGTGTGAACATTAAACCTTAATATCACCACTTCATTCGCCCTCTGGGTCCATTGTTGTGTTATTCACTCCGAATATATCATAGCTAGATGCTCAATTGTGCAATTTAGAATCAATTATGTGCAATCAGGTATTGAAGAAGATCTCAAGAATGAACTTTTTTACTCTATATTAAAAACAATTTTTCAAAATAATAAATCTGTTCTTATTTTATTTTTTTTAGAAGTTTTAAAATTTTCTACAGAAAGTATTTAATTAAATATTTATTAACATTACAGATTTAACCTTAAGTATGCCACCTTAATTATTTACGATCATTAAAAAATTAAGAAAATGGCGTATGAATTTTAATATGGCGGTTGAAACATCAGTGAAATGTTAAATTTAGAATAAATCACAAATAAAAATTTTGGATTGCAATTATAGCTCGAACAGTATTTGGAATAGCAGTAATCAGCAACATGTTAGCATGTGGTAGTATCAGCAGCAAAATTAGAAAATTATAAAACTTCAGAAACCTCAGAAACAACCAAATTAGCGAATCATCAGAAACACACAAGGCAAAATAGAAACATCAGAATCAATAAAAACATCATAAATATCACAAAGATCAGAAACACACAAGGCAAAACAGAAACATCAGAAACAACACAAGGCAAAACAGAAACATCAGAAACACACAAGGCAAAACAGAAACATCAGAAACAACACAAGGCAAAGCAGAAACAATAAACACCAAAAACACCAAAAACACCAGAAACACCAGAAACATTAGAAACAACGAAACCATGCAACGAACTAAATCATTTTTCCCGCGCTAAAACCGTTTTGTTTGAAAAAAGGCGGGAAGGCAGCCATTAAGCTAAATGAGTGTCTCATGGAGAGATGACGCTCCTACTGCTAAAAATGAGAACACATTTCCTGGCATGCAAAGGTGATGTATTTAATATTCTGTCATTTCTCTGATTTTTCTTGACCAGAAAAATCGGGAGAATCGTGATCTGCATTTTGTGTTGTGTGCTAATTCGTGTGTCGTGTGCGGAATTGAAAACTCCATTAGAATTTAATATTAAAATAGAGAAGCACGATGGAGGGGATGATTGAGCATTGCAGAAGATAAAATTCCAAATGCGATGACTTTCAACAACTCCGCAGGATATTCTGCAATTGGGGCAGGAGGTGCTGGATCTGCTCCTGGTTTGTGGAAGCGTCTGAAGCATGTGAAGATCTATCGAGTTGTCTTCATTGTATCCTTTGTGCTCATCTCTGTGGCACTCATCACACACCTCTACGTGGTCAATGTGAGTCCTTGATGACTTCCGTGAATTTTTTTTAGCTCACTTGGCTTCTGAATGGTTAACGATTTTAAAAAATTTTTTTTTTAGGTGGAATCTGAGGAGAATGGCAAAAATGTTTACAAATCCCGCTCACAGCTGGAGGCTTTTGAGGATTTTAGCTCCCTCAAGGCGGCTGACTTGAAGTTGCGCATCGATGAGATGATGCGAATAAAGGGTACGGTATCGGTGGAGCTGCGGGAGTTGGAATCCCGGAGGCAGAAGCTTCAGTTTGATATTAGTTCCTACAATCAGAGAATTGATGAGCTGAAGCAGGAGATGTCTCGGCAGCAAACAGAGCTAGATCGTCTCAAGATATCCGTGGAACAGGCACAGGTGGCACAGCAGGAGGCAGTTTTGCGAAATACCCCTGAGCTTGCACTGCCCAAACCTCTGTTTCCTGCTCAGCTGCCACCAACAATGCCACCATTGGATGCTAATGAGGCTTCCCGGTGCCAGATGAGCACATGCTTCGATCATTCACGCTGCAGCCTAACTTCGGGATTCCCAATCTATCTCTACGACCCAGATCAGTATCCAGTCGTGGGTACGGGGTTCGATGTAGATGGCTTCCTCAAAACAACCATTAAACAGACACTCGGCTACAATACGCACCTCACAGATGACCCAAAGGCAGCTTGTATCTTCCTCGTACTCACCGGGGAATCACTTCCGGAACACGAAACAGTCCGGAATAATCGCTACACACTCCCTGTTGTTCCTGAGTTGCGCAATGTTACAGGATTGAGTGCTGCAAAGCTTCAGAAGCTACCCTATTGGGGTGGTGATGGGCGGAATCATATTCTTTTGAATTTTGCACGACGTGACCTCACTCCAACTTCCGGTCTTGCCGTGAAAACAGTCGATACTGGACGTGCAATGATTGTTCAGTCAACCTTCGAAGCTAGTCAATTTCGTCAAGGCTTTGACCTGCTAATCCCACCAATTCTTGGTCCACCCGGTGGGGATGTTTGGCAGGAATGTGCTCCAATGCTTCCGGCTCGGCGGAAGTACCTCATGTCGTTCCAAGGTGAACTAAAGGTTCAGAACACATCGAAGAGCATTGATAGGGAAGCTGAGGCACTTGATGATTTCATTGTGGAACATCTCACGGAGATGGCATCCGGAAGGACCCAGGATAAGTTCCTTCTGCAGTTTCAGTGTATTCCAGCAACTGAACAGAAATTCCTTTCACCTTTCCGTGATTGGTCACTCTGTGGGACGGATTCATCGCGACGAAGTGTCCTGAAAGAATCCACATTTGCCCTTATTCTCGCTCCTGAGCGTCACATTGTCTCATCGACGTATCTTCAGGCGCGCTTGTATGAGGCTCTACGCTCTGGGGCAATCCCGGTAATTCTGGGTGGGGATCAAGTGCACCTTCCGTATGCGGAGACATTGGATTGGCGTCGAGCAATGATCCTTCTTCCACGGGCAAGGATAACTGAGCTGCATTTCCTACTGAGAGCAGTTCCAGACACAGATTTGCTTTTTATGCGACGCCAGGGAAGATTATTCTGGGAAAGGTACTTCAGTTCCGTGCAAGCAACAGTGGATACCATTGTGACGAGTTTGAGGGATCGTCTGGGCATTCCGCCACGTCCTATTCAAAATATCGTGGCTCAGAGTGTCTTCAATGGGACATTTGTGCCACTAAAATCTGACCCACCGGTGCTGGATGCTGAACCAGAAGAATCTCTGGGGCCAATTGAACCACCCTATCCGAGTCCAGCTTTCCGGAGGAACTACACAGCCCTCCTTGTGCAATCACGTGAAGCTTGGAATGACTGGGGGGATCCCTTCTTCCTCTACCCTCAGCTGCCTTTTGATCCTGTCCTACCGTCCGATGCTAAGTTTATTGGGAGTCACATGGGCTTCCGGCCGATTGGGCATGGTGTTGGTGGAGCTGGGAAGGAGTTTGGTGAAGCTCTGGGTGGGAATCATCCACGGGAACAGTTTACAATTGTCATGCTCACGTATGAGCGGGAACAGGTGCTAATGGACTCTCTGGGGCGCCTCTATGGGTTGCCGTATCTGCACAAAGTGGTTGTTGTGTGGAATTCCCCAAAGCCTCCGCTCGAGGATCTCCGGTGGCCTGATATTGGGGTTCCGGTGTCTGTTGTGCGGGCTCCTCGGAATTCCCTCAATAATCGCTTCCTGCCGTTCGATGTGATCGAAACGGAGGCAGTTCTCTCAATTGATGACGATGCCCATCTGCGTCACGATGAGATTCTCTTTGGATTCCGTGTGTGGCGTGAGCACAGGGATCGTATTGTTGGATTTCCAGGTAAATTACTTTTTTTTGTTTCACAATGAGAGAAAATTTTTCTAACCTAACTTTTCCAGGACGCTTCCATGCGTGGGACGTTAATTCAAATTCCGCGTGGAATTACAACTCAAACTACACCTGTGAGCTCAGTATGGTGCTCACGGGAGCTGCCTTTGTTCACAAATACTACACATACCTCTACACCTACTGGATGCCTCAGGCAATCCGTGACAAGGTGGATGAGTACATGAACTGCGAGGACATAGCAATGAACTTCCTCGTATCCCACGTAACGCGGCAGCCACCAGTCAAGGTTACGTCACGATGGACATTCCGATGCCCCGGCTGTCCTGTTTCGCTAAGCGAGGACGACACGCACTTCCAGGAGCGGCACAAGTGCATAAACTTCTTTACGCGCGTCTTTGGGTACACGCCGCTCCTCAACACTCAATATCGTGCAGATTCAATTCTCTTCAAGACACGAATCCCGCACGATAAGCAAAAGTGCTTCAAGTTCATCTGAATACACCCAAAGATAAGTGATCATCTCCTAATGAATCCTCATACCTTTATGCGTGCCATAGTGATTTTATTTTTCACAATGGATGAGATTTTTTTCTTCTGCGCCATCGAGGGAAGAATTGCAGCTTCCGGGAGTTTTTTTTTAAACTGTTTATTCTATACATCTATGCAAAGGAAATCCAATGGATGTTCCAACATGAAAGCTTTCTGTAACTATATATAGAACGATTTTATTTGTATGACGTAGAAATTTTACGTAAACTGTATGATAAGAATAAAATATTTAAAACATAAGAAAATTTTTCTTTTAGTTTTGAAAATTATTTTTGAATTATTTTTCTTTCGTGGAAAAGTGAAAAATTCTTTAAGAAGTCCAGTTAGGTCTGTTTCTTAAGCTAGGAATTGATATGCAGCTTGAGCCAGGATTTAGTTCTTAAGGTCGAGTTTAAAAAACTTAAGCGTGTTTTAAAAGTATTTAAGTCATGATTAAACAAACAAAATTCATTAGGCCTTACTAAAAAAATTAGATCTAACTTTAAAAATTTAATCTTAAGAAACTTAAATCGAACTAAAAAACTTAAGCGACTTAAGCTTAGCTTTAAAAAATTTAAACCTAGCTTAAAGAATTAAAGCAGGACTTTAAGAACGTTAAACCTAGTTGAAGAATTTAAGTCGAACTTGAAAAAATCAGGTAAGCTTAAAAATTTTGGACCTAGGGCGGAATTTACTACTCAGTCGGGCTTAAAATTTTAAATCGGTTTTCTTAAGTCGGGTTTGGATTTTCCTGAGTGTCCTGAGTTGTTCTGGAAAATATGTATGATTTGCTGATTAAAGAACTTGAATTTGATTATTTTTTTTTAAATTTAATTAAATTTTATTTTATTTTATTATCGAGTGAGCCCTTAAAAAAGGAAATCTTTTGGGAAGTCTTTTTGATGATTTTTTATTCGTTTTCTTTTTAATTCAAAAACAAAAAAAAAAAAAAAAAAATGAATTAAAATAAAATTGAATTAAAAAAAAATATAATGAAGTCCTAGACTTAATTTTTATAAATTTCTTACTCTCTATTATTATAAAAACTAAAGACTGATTTAAGAAAACTTTAGTCTAGCTAAAAATTAATTTATAGCCTAAAAACATAGGCCTATATTGTAGTTTAAAAAATTGTGTCTAGCTTTAAAAAAAATTCAACTCAAAATGCTAGCTTTCAAAAGCTCCCAAAACGCTAAATAAAAAAAAACTTTGAATAGAACTTTAAAGCTTTGGAAACGGAAGTCGGCAAGAACAATGAGCTGGAAAATTCTTCTAGTCCCCCAGTGACGGCCATCTATGGGGATTTTCACAAAAACACCCACACATGGGGTGCGCAGAGTAATGTGCCTGAAAACCCCACTGTGGGTCGCCTGTGGGGGAGCTTTAACATCGAATACCAAGTTTTTCGCAATGTAGAAAATCAATACTTAGCGTTGTGACGTCAAGAGAACGACATACACCACAAAAGTCGTCCAAAAAAGTGGTTCTCTGTGCATAAAATCCAACAAAAGGACAAGTGTGTGCCATCCTGGGACTTGTGGTGCATAAAAGTGTTGAAAATTGGTGTGAAAAAGTGTCGCAAGTGCTGGGAAAATGTAAAAGAAATGTGGGGGCGACGGTGAGAATGTCGCGCGTTTGTGCATGGTGGAAAATTGGGTGAAGCACACACACACTGATAAGGGGTGGTTGGTGATACTCGAGATACCATTTGAGTGGATATAAAACTTCCAACCAGAGAGGAGACTTTTTGGCTAACACAGAAAAAGGAAGATTGCGAAATAAACGAGCAACTTTAGACTTTTAATTTGGGGCACACAGGGGTGCTTTTGCCCAGGATAAACGAAGGAGCTTCTCTTAGTTGCGGAAAGCTTTCGAGTGCGAAGGAGTGATTGTGGTGGTGGAGATTACAGAAAAAAAACGGGGGGCTCCATCTTGGTGTGATTTTCATGTAGAATTGTGTTTGAATTTTTACGCGATTTGTGAAGAACTTTTTCTCAAATTTTATTAATTTATTTTCTTCTACATCTCTGTGCGAGCTTTTAACAATGAGCTGAGGTAGTTGGTTTTTGTTGTTTCTTTTTTTCTTATACTTTACAAAAGCTCCCTCGACTTTTCTCCTTGCTGAATGTCCTTCCTTGTTTTACACTGTGTCATCGAAGAAAAAGTCCACGAATGTGTGCGCGTGTGTGTGTGTGAAAAGTCCCACAATAGAGTTTGTTCGGAAGAGCGATAAATTTTTCGAAGGAGATACATATATAGATAAAACATGGAGCTTTTCGATGAGGGCGCCTGGTGGTTACTAAGCAATACACTTGCGCTGCCCACCAGAGAGTCTGCCAGAGGGTTGGTGACTCGATGTGCGTGAAGACGTGTACCAGGTGTCTGTGCGGGCATCTACCAAGTGCCACATCCGCGTGATTGGGATATGGTGAGAAAGAGGAAGAAACACGGAGATGATGGAAAAACGATGACAATGCCCGGCGCCATATTTTCGTTCATGGCCCATGGATTTTTTGCATCATTGTGAAATCCAACACCAACTCTGGCCACCCACTTGGACGCACTCTTCGGACACGCAGTAGCTACCCCCGGGAATCTACGGGTTCACCCGCAGTATTCATCAATCACACCATTCATCGTGCAAAGTGCATTCTTTTGCATTTGAGTGTTGTGTGAGGGGTGGAAAAAGAAGAAAAGTAAAAAAGAAAATTCCCTCGACAGAAAGGGAGTATACAAGAGTGTGGCAAAAGAGACAAAAGGAATGCTTTAGTGGGGAATCTCTCTGCAGAAAACACATAGTCTTGTGCTGACAAAGTGTACTTCTTCATTGCGACACAACACTAAAAGCTCCACACTTCTTTCCAGGTAAATTACAAAACTTTCCTTTCTTTTTTCATCATCTCAACAACAACAAAAAATCCCTCTGAATTCATCAAATTTTTCCCGAGATTTTCCACCATCTGTCCTCTCTTATGTGGTAGATATGAGTACAAAAGTACGAAAATACAACAACAAAAAAAAAGAAAATCTGTGACTTGCGTTTCATGGAGATGGGGACAGCACCCCATGAGAGTATGTGTGTGACTCTCGAGTGTTTATATTTCTATAAAAAGAACATCGAAAAAGCTCCTCTCCTTGCACTCCGCCATCCAGTATATTTCAGTTGCGAGTGGCTCGTTGAATTGAGAAAGCACTCATGGAGCTTTCCTTCCAAATATCCCCTCAACAACTCACTTTTTTTCTGCACAAACACGCGCAGGCCACTCGAGGTGGAGTGAAGAGAATTTATTGGTGAAAATGGTGCTATTTACTCACCAACAGAGTGTGATTGTTACTATCGGAAATTATCAAATGATTTCCCATGCTCCCACGCCCATACTTTTGTAGGGGGAGTGGAGGGACGAAGATGCGGAGCTCTTTGGGGGAATCAGTGCGATGGGAAATCACTATAATTGTGTGACTCAATAGAATCCGAGTGCGTCTCTCTTGGCTGTAATTCAATCAATTCGTTACTTTTCTCTCTCCCAGCACACATCCTTTTTTTTCACATCCCTCCCCCCCCTGTAGTACCATCATCATCTATAAATAGAGGCCATTTGTTTCATGAAAAATACAATACACTGGCATTGTGCACATTTTTCAAAAAAGAAAAACCACCACACAGTAAAAAATGCTGAAATAACTCCTTTTCAGCAGAAATGGCTTTTCTCCGCTGTAACTTTATATTCTTTTATATTTTTTATGTCCTAGTTTTTAGGGTTTTTTTTTAAATTTTTTAATTTCTAGGATGTTGAATAAAATTTCTCTTGAAACTCATAAAAGGGAATGGAAATTGGGAAATCCAAAGAAAAATCATTTCAATAATTTTTAATGTGGGTGCGTAGGGAGGAGTGGGGTTACTTAGCATGAAATTGATATTGTAGCTTCTCAGAAATATTGGCTAGGAAAAAAGGATTTATCTTTGAATCGAAACTCCACCTTTTGATTCAACCCCTATTAAAAACTAGATATAACAGGGGTGTAGCTAGAAATTTTTCATAAAGGGTGTTTCTAGAGATTTTTTTTTATTTATTGGATGCTAAAAATCGTTGTAAAATCAAATTTTCAAAAAATTTTTCAATTTCAAAAAAATTTCAAAAATATAAGAAGACTTAAAAGATCTTTTTAATTGGTTGATAAATTCGAGCAATATGGTCATAGGTTAGTTCTTCGTCAAATCTATTTGTATAATCTATAAATTAGATTAGAAACCTTTCTAAAGATTTGAATTTGTTATAGATTTGACGAAGAACTAACCTATGACCATATTGCTCGAATTTATCAACCAATTAAAAAGATCTTTTAAGTCTTCTTATATTTTTGAATGCTATCAAAAGATTTAAGCTGTGATTCAATTGAGTAAAGAACTAAATTCTACCAAAAGCTTGTCTAGAGCTTTAGTGCAAAGCTATCCTGAATAAAGTATTGAAACTTCATGGGTAAATAAACACGCATACATGCTCTTGTAAAACTCTTTTAATAACTCTGGAGAAATATATCCACTTCACCCCAGCTTATCCACCCATATTTTCAACAATAAGTTTATTTATAGACCAATATATAATTTATTTTTAAAATTAGAAAATTACATACATAACATACCTACCTACATAGTTTATGAAAGTGCACTGGGGTTGGGCAGAAACTTCGAGACTCTGTTAGGTACCTATATTTGTTTTTTGAAGAAAGAACTTCTAGCATTATTTGGCAATTTAGTTTTCATGACGCAAAAGTTAGCACCGATTCATGTGAAAATGAGTTTCAATGGTGGAGCTTTTATAAATAACCACGAGACAGAGTGCTTGGGGTGAAAAATAAGTGACCGGTAAAAGGTTAACAAGGTTTACAAGATAATAGGGAAATTACCTCGAAACCTCTCATTTGGTCACGGGGTGGGAAACTCACGCACGAATACTGTGGTTTAACCACAATGTTAGTTTCGTGTAGTAGCATTAAACCCATACACATAGATATGTTGTCTTGTGAGCATTGTACAGTGTATCGATGAATAGATAGAAAATCGAGAAGCAGGAAGAATTGCTGGTGGGCGCGTGAGGGGGTTGCAGCAGGAACCAATGGGCGGTAAATTATCCACCCATCTTTTTCTGCAATGTTTGCAAACTGCGGGAGAAAGAGCAAAAGCACGCCGCCGACCTCATTTTCCGCCTAATGGATTTCTTGCAGTGTTGCAACTGGAAAACGCATGGCATAGAATATTGTATGTATGTAGAGAGGCAGAAAAAAGGGGCGTTGTAGACAAAATGGATGGGTACGAGGGGTAGAGTGCAGAGACTTTGCATTTAGCATGCTCTACATCTTCCACAAATTAATGAGGATGCACAGAATTAGGAGTCACGACTCCTGTGTTACGTTATGTGTTGTAAACCTTTTGCGCCGGGTGGAAAATGGTGGTGTTAGCTGGGTAAAAAAATAAACAGCGAGAGGCGGGGGGGATTTATCAATTTTGGTCAATGCACTTTTGGCTTCTACCCTAGACTCCGTTTGCCACCACTTTCTGCCAAAGAGTGGATGGGTTCACATGAATTTTTAAGGTCCTCCGTCGTATCTTTTTGGCAAAGCTCTCGAATTTTAGGGTGGCAATTTTGAATGAAAAATGCATTCCCTATCAATGTTTTATTTCACCAAACTTCGGCATCCGTAGCGAACCTAGACTAGAGCTATAACTTTGTCAATTACCCCAAGAATAGTATTCTATCTTGGTTCTGAATGAGCAATTCGATTTATTGAATTTTCCCAAGAATTTTCCGAACGTTCAATTCCAAATATTTGATTTAATGAGGGAGAAAATATTATTTTAAAAGATTTTTTTTATGAATACAGTCATACCCCGCATAATCAAGTCGAGGTTATACTCTTCTTACGCATTAAAATTAATGGGTGAGAAGAGTATAACCTCGACTTGAATATGCGGGGTATGACTGTATTGTGATTCTTTAATATAGTTTTAAGGAGGTTTTAAAAGTTTTTAAATTGAATCCATTAAACTTGATTAGATTTTTTCAATTACAAACTGACCATTATTTTGTTTGGAGCTTTTATCGATGATTAGAATAAGAAAATTCATTTTAGAAGAACTTTTTTACAATTATTTCTCTCTGTCTCTTAATTTTATATAATTCTACTGATGCTCTAAAGTAAAGCAGGATAAATTGAATCATAAGTCTCAGTAGTAATTAACGTAATACCAGAGAAAATCCCACAAGAAAATCAAGTTTTACGTTGAAAAATATTCTTAATACAATGATTCCATTAAGCTTTATGTAGTACCTACACGAAGTACATTTCGATGCTTTTAGTATAATGGCTTAGAGAAGGAATAATAATGCAATTGTGCAAATAAAATAATTTTATTTATTTTCTCTTATATATATTTTTTGGAATAATTTAAAATAATTTCTTACATGGAAAAAGAAATTCAATAAAAGTTCTAGCGAAGAAAATTGAAATTGGATGAAAGTTCATTTTTCTCAACAACGCAAATATGCAAAATGTTTGCAACTGCACTAGGAGTTTGTCCAAAAATTGTACCGATAAATCTTGAAAATTGCATTTCCTTGGGGGAAGAAAATTGTAACCAAAACTTTTTGGGTTTTGTGAAAACTTTGGGAGTTTTGCTGTTTCGTCCCTCCAACTGTAACGAGCCACACTCGTGCATTGAACTCCCCATGCATATATAGCAGTTTAGCAAATAGAGCAGTAAAATGAAAGTTTCTGCAATCATTCTGTGGTGGATTTTACAAAATTCAACATGTCTGAAAATTGCACAGGAGGGCCTTTTGTTGTGGCAATTTCTTTCTCATTTATTCGATTTCCTCCTGCAATTACCGCCATATATACTGGCTGGATATAATTCCTTTTCTCACTTTTGCCTCCTTTTTGCCGTCATTCCCACCAACTCCATTGGAATAATAGGGGTAGGTTCTCTCTGTGAAACAAATGTATTATATACCATCAAGCCTGTAAAATGGGAAATTTACATGAAAGCCATGGAAATGGGAACTCTTCCTTTGAGCTCCATTTGGAGGAAATCACTTTTCATACACAAAGTTTCACTTACAACACCGCAAAAATTGTTCAATGACTTTCTCTCTGTGTCTTCTTCTACTTCCGGGGAGAAAATAATTGTTTTATTGTAGGCTGTTCGGAGAGTTTTGTCTCAAAGTTGTTCCTTTTCTATTGATCGTTGCATCATGTGAATGGTGTTGCTGAAAATAAATCTTTACACAACCAGTATAGTGGTCGGAAATATTCCAACTTTGCTGGCTTTTCCCTCTTTTCACATTTTCAATTGAATTCAATTCAATTACCTATTATTTAATTTCTATTCAATTGTTTTAATTAATAATCCTAGTTTTACCTCACAGAGAGAGGAAAAAGAATGGTTGGCATTCCTTCCACAGCAATTGAAACAATTTTACCACAAAAGTTCCTAAATGAAATCTAAAATGAATGCATTTAATTAACGATTACCAAGTGGAAAAATTTGTTGGATATTTATGAAATCTCTAAATTTTAGAGGGCTGATTTAGATATTTTTTTAACCTAAATTGATCCAGGAATTTTTAAAAATTTCTGAATATTTCATGAATTGATTCTGACCTCAAAATTTGTTTAGAAAAGTCAATTCTCAATCGAAATTCTTCAAATTATGTGCAAGAAGTCCTAAAACTCTTCATGTATGTTCTTTAATCGAATCAATTCAACTTTAGTGAATTAAAAATCATTTTTATGTAATTTAAAGTCAACAACAAAAAACTTTTCAGAGTCCAATAAGTATAATTCAATGGATAAAAATAGATTCATATTTTTCTATTCCCTAGAAACAGATTTTACTGCTAAGAAAAAAATCTTTTTCTAATTTTAATTCTAATTCCTCTTTTTTATGACATTTCAGAGCCTCCAGGAAGGAAGTGTGGGCAGGTCAATGAAGGAGTAACGTCACAAAAAAATACACACGCTAGTGAATTGTGCGAGAGAAAATTTGGTACAAATGTCCGAAAAGTGTGGGAAATTGGAGAAAATTGACTCTATGTATAAACATTGTAAAGTTCAAAAGGGCAATAGTGCACGTGTCTCAGTTATTGCGCGTAAAATAACGCGCTTTTTCCCTCGGCACGCACAAACTATGATCACAGTGGATGTTTGAGACGAGTTTCTTGGTGACACTGTGAGTGTGAGTGGCGAGGAAGAAGAGGTTAAAAGTGTTACATCGTCGAGATGGCCGACATGCCGGATCTATCGCATCTGACCGCCGAGGAACGCGCCATCATTGAGTCGGTCATGATGCGCCAAAAGCAGGAGGAGGAGCGCGAAAATGAGATCATGAGGTGGGTAAAACTATACCTACATCCATTTATTAAATTGATTCAACCCCCACCATCAAATGCACCCCAATTGACCCCACAATTTCCACATTGTAGACGGAAGCAGGACGAAGTGGCCGTCCTGGAGGATACAATAAGGCACAGAGCGGAACAGCAGAAGAAAGCGGGAGTGGAGCTCGATGCCACCTGCCACATTTGCCTCAAGACAAAGTTTGCCGATGGCATCGGACATATTTGTCACTACTGCAGCATAAGATGTTGTGCCAGATGTGGCGGAAAAGTCACTCTTCGGAGCACTAAGGTGAGTTATTGTGTCTCATATATGGGGCGGGAATTTCTGGACGAAACTTTCCATCTCTCTGCTTGTGGTGCTTTGCGGTGGTGTCCGGGATTTGGGGGGTGAAAATGAGGAAACTTGCTTGGTGGACATGCCAATGTAATCTGGTTTGTTTTGGGGCTTTCACTCATATGTTTACTTTCTTGGCCCCGTTTTTCGGTTGTCTCAAGAAGTTGATGGAGAGAATATGCCAATGATGGGTGAAACTTTCTTAATAAATTTTCCAATTTCTCTAAACTAACGCTCAGATTTAATTTTATTAAATGGGGTGCAAGCTTTTTTTTAATCATTTATAATAATTCTTTGTAAATTAAAATATTCTGAGCTGTTATTCCTTGCTTATGTTGTCAATGGAGGCGCCTGGTTGTTTGAACTTATAAGCTTCGTTCGAATGAATCTGTTAAAAAAGCTTTGGAAAATTGTACGTTTTGCTATTTCTTCGCATTGCGTTGTAATCAATTGTAAAAGTTCCTTTAAATGGGCTTTTAAAATTGAATGAAGAATATATAAAGCAAAAGAAAATATTCGGAAAAGCTCTAAATGTTTTAAATGAAAATTTTATTTACTTTCATTGAGTAAAAAAATCGAAAAGAAATTAAATAGAGGAGACTGGGGTTTAGTGTATGATCTAAACTTTTATGTAAATTGCTGTAGAAAGCTCCGGGAGCTTTTTAACATTGGGGTGGGTTTTTTTTTGAAAAGCTCACAGAATGATGTCTCTGTGTGTGGTGAATGTGAGAGAATTGCCTTTGGGGCAAAGTGTGTGGGTGTGAAAAATGGGAAAATAAAGAGAGGGAGAGAGCGAGAGAAAAGTCAAGAGAGGGGCCTCCATGTGAAAATTTGTATGTATTGCGCCGCCGCGGCTACCGAGGAGCGCCGTAGAAGTATCTCGTGCCGCCGCCCCTAAAAAATTTACCCGAATCTACCATTTTCAAGGGAAATGAATGAATGACGTCATTCACACACCATCGATTGCCGATTTAAATACGCGCTCCGGCGTATGATTTTTGCGCGTTTGCCATTCCATGGGTTTTTCGCACTACACCGCAATTCTTTTTTTTTCTTTTACTTTGTGGGAAGACCCCGAAATGGGTACGGGGGTGTTTTTTATCGGTTTATTTGCAACATACCCTCGTATGCGGGGTAGAAGAGTTTTCTGTGCAGCTGTGGAACCACGAGATGTGGTTTCATTTCGATCGAATGGGTGTGATTTTACGCGCATTTTGTGTGTTTTCGCATCGTTTTCGCCTTTTTCACTCATTCATGGGACGACCAAAAGCACGGGGGGATACCCATTGCAGATATTTTCTGAGGGTGGCGACACATGATTTTCTTTTCAACAGTTTTTATCGCCAAACCCTTGCCCCACCCTTCGTGCCCCTTTGTGTTTGCAGACGCTATATTGGACATAAAGTCGAGGGGTCGCAATTCATTCAAATGATGGTGCACAAAGTCAAACAAACGATATACTTGCGGGGAAAATTTTGCACTACAAATTTCTCTACTCCTCTCCACCCGCAAAAAAAGTACAAATGGTGTGTTTGTGTTGAGTTTGTATGTGCGGGGAATTTCATGAATGGGGCAGATGATGGTTCTTTCTCTCTCTCTCGAAGTCTCATCCGTGCTGGGGGGATGTTTTGGGATTTGAGAATGACGCAAATCTATAGCCATGAAAACACCAGACATTTTGAGGTGTTGTGAGAGAGAATCCCACCCACACATTTGGCCATTTGCTCTGCATATACCCTGAAAATCTTCTGCCACACACCGAATGAAAAAAATGAGGGAGCAACAACCAACCCTGAGACTCATTTTATTCAATTGACGTGTGAATGACAGTAATTAGTGGCAAATATTTGCTATTGATTGTGCGGCATCAGTCCGCGGAATCAAAATAGCAAAATTGCGCCAATGCGAAAGATGTGATTGACGTCAGACGTGTCGATTTCTCAATTGTAATACGCGGACGGGGGTGATTTTTGCCTACAGAGAAGGGGTTGATGATGACAAAAAACCCCCAACCCCCATTCGTTGTAATTATTCTCAAGTTTCTTCGTCATTTCCACTGTTGATTGGTGATCAAAATGCAAATCCGTCTACTGTAGGTATACACTTTTGTAGACAAAGAATAAGAAACATTTATTATATATTTTTTGGGAGGGGTCCTCCTGTATCAAAAAGCTCACAAAAAGCTTTTTTTATTGATTTCATATGGAGAAATTTTCTATTTTCTACTTAATTTCTTACACAAAATTTCTTTAAGATTTTTTATTTATCTTTTCCAGTATTTTTAGCATAAATTCTCAACATGTAATTTGTATGGCAAAGTCTGCAAAGTAATTTAAGAAAATAGAAATAGAATTAAGTATCGAATCAAATGAATTTATGAACATATCGGCATACTCGGGTTGATACTGACGGAAATTTTAATGTTTTGATGATTTAGGATAAATCCTTCCGAATTGCGTCAGCCAAGGGACGGTAGGTCAACCCAAACACATCCTTTCAATTTTAGGGGCCAGAGCTTTCGACGCTACTGTGCGTCTTCCTCAGTGGTCAATTGTGTCTTTGTTTGGGAATCGTCAAACGTCTGAAATGAGTGATCTTGCTGATTTTTCATGTAGGGGGATTCTCTTTTTCCTTTGATTTTCTTTCACTGTACTGTAACTGACTTTTCTTGGCAATTGTCTGAGGCATAACTGAGTGTATTGTCTGAGTTATGCCTCAGACAATTGCCAAGAAAAGTCAGTTACAGTACAGTGAAAGAAAATCAAAGGAAAAAGAGAATCCCCCTACATGAAAAATCAGCAAGATCACTCATTTCAGACGTTTGACGATTCCCAAACAAAGACACAATTGACCACTGAGGAAGACGCATAGTAGCGTCGAAAGCTCTGGCCCCTAAAATTGAAAGGATGTGTTTGGGTTGACCTACCGTCCCTTGGCTGACGCAATTCGGAAGGATTTATCCTAAATCATCAAAACATATCGGCATATGTATAAAAATATATTCATACATAATATTGACCCCCCTTTGGCTCAATAGTCAGCATTTTGAGGTGGGATGGGCTTTAAGTAAATGAAGAGGCCGCCTATGGGTAAGGGGTGTAGTATGGGGATATTAAAAAGAACATCGAGGCGAAGAACAAAACTTGCGGCTCCAGTACTTATGGCGCCACTTTTCCTCGAATAAATATATTTCACCATATTCGACAGCCAAAAATTGTGCCCCCACACCCGGGGGCTTCATTTTCTCTTCCATCTCCGGGGGTGATTGAGTCAGAGCGGGAGATTTTCACTCTTTAACCTTTTCTCGTGGGATTTTTGTCGCTGTGTCATGACGTGGCATATTTTATCCTTTCACATGGTGATTTTCCAACCACCCCCAGCTGAGATTTTTCAGAGAGGAGTGGCAAGAGAAAAAAAAACGAAGCAAGAACTATTGGGGCTCTTGCAGCTTTCCATGGAGCATTTTTGCCATGAGTTGACGATGTGTACAAGATTGTCCTCATGTTGAGGGGCGGATAGGGAGGGGATGTAATGCGGCAACAACTTAATGCACACCATGGGTTTGTCCTCTTTGACTTGCAAAGCAAAGGGAGTCGGGGGTATTTGAAATATTTTTATAAACACGAGGATGATACCAAAAAGCTGTCGCATTATGAGCTTTTTTATATATCTTGAATTTTATACATGTTATTATTATTGCTGCAGTTGACAGAATGATATGGGATGATACGACAAGGCTTTGGCACGTCTCATGGTGTCTTTCATGGGCGGGCGTGGTAAATTATCAAGGGTTGGGAGGTGGGGAGGAATGGCTGTTTTCTCAGTGAGTGTTCTGAAATGGGGCCAAGCTCTGATTTAAAATGTCTTGGGATCGCACATTAGATTTCTACTTCTGGATTTCTTGTCTTCTCACTGAGATTTCATTCAAAATTCAGCTGTGAGTGTTGAACTTAACTCCCTTAATCCCGCAATGCATAGCAAATTTTCGTTAGGAGGGATTTTTTGGCAGCCAATCATGGATTTTTTACAACTTTCTTTTCGAAAAGATTTGAATTTTTTAAGAAAAAAAAAAGGATTTCTAACGTGAAGGTAATTTGTCTTAATTTTTCGTTGCTGCAATTTCTTGAAAGCTCCAACTAAAAGCTTCATCTTGAGAACATATTTGTATAGAAAAGCTTCATAGGGCATCATCTTTACAAACTTTTTGAACGGTTCAGTAACTATTGTAGATGCCAAGTGCAGAAGAATGGTGACTCATACTCAACTATATATACCATGGAAATTATGTGTGTGTGTGGTGAATGAAGAAAAGATGAATGATGAGATGGTGGGATATAATTTAAATCTCATCGATTCTTAATTATCCACCCCATGATATGATTATGATTGTCGCTCCGTATGTGCAGTTTTCCTCGTAACAAAATCATACCATCATCGGCATCGTCAGCGGAATGCAAATCAATTGAATTGAAATTAGACCGGGGGATTGTGGCTAATGTCTTGTCGATGTTGGCCTGAAAATCCTCCCGAAATGTGTATGGGGAGGATTTTTGGAGGCGTCGATTTTTAGCTGCCTCGTGGCACATTGCCAAATTCCTGACCATTTTTGGGTGTTGTAAATGTCTTGAGATGTGAGGGGGAAGCTTGAAAAGGAGGCGTTGTGCGGAGGGAGGATGAGACCGAAAGGCCTTGGTGGAGGAAGGAAAAGAGTTTAGCCCCGCAGATAAGCTTCGTATTACACATTCGACTGATGGCGTCATGCCTGTGAATTTTTATGTAAATTCCATAGTCACTTCCATATCGAATTTCTTTTTATTCACCATCCCTCATTGGCATAAAATGATACTGTGAATTTCTAATCTGGCTCTATTTCTCCATATGTTCTCATTTTTTTTTCTTTCTCCACTAGACGATATGGGTTTGCATTTTGTGCCGGAAGAAGCAGGAGCTTCTCTCCAAGACTGGTCAGTGGATTCACAAGAATACAGTTGCGGATGGACTGCTGAGGAATCGCCTCGAAGCCGACATGACACACGTGAGTATTTTCTCTGTTTAATTGATTTTCTTTTCGTGGGATGTGTTAAAAATGTCGAAAATAATTCTCATAGATGGGTCTCGAACCACATGACCCTTCCGATAAGCGTCCAAAGCTCGAGAGAGCACGTAGTGCTGCTGAAAAGGAAAATCTTCCGCTACAGAGGTCAGGGAGTATGCTAAGACGTCAGTACTCACAACAGGAACAGCCTACACATCGAATGGCAGAAAGTGCGACAGATCTCATGAGTCCCGGACAACGACGTATGCAGCCCCAGTATCCGGGAATGCAGCAATATCAGGGGCAGCAAGGGTATGGGATGCAACAGCAGCAACCTATGGGTTCCATGGGTATGCAGCCTCAACAGCAGCAATCAATGCAACAGCAAATGCAGGCTCAGCACTCGATGCAGATGCAATCACAGCAGGGAATGTACCCAGAGGATGACCCTCGATTTTATCAGGTTAGTTTTCTTTTAATTTCTGTTTGAATTAAATTTTATTATTCAATTTGAAAGCTCTCAAAAGCTTGACAAATATTTTATGGTACGGAATGTAGTAGAAACATTTTTTGGGGGATTGCTTTAAGCTCAAAAAAGACTTTTTTGACAAAAAATTCGTTGAAATTGTCAGTTTTCCATCCTTCCTTATCCTGCGAGTCCTCAGGAATGTCAAATGTGCAGGAGCTTTCACAGCGTAGCCCTGCAATTTTTTTGACTCAATAAATAAAAAAAAAATTATGCAAAATTAAGTTTTTTTGAGCTTTGGAACGAAAAGGACGAAAATAAGTCCTTCGTATTTTTTTGGGGATAATAAAACAAAACTTTCGAGGCATTGGAATGATGTTTATTAACAAGATGGGGTTTGTGGTGGTTTCCTTTTGGTTTCTCAGGGTGAAATTGATGGTTTAATGAGGCAACATCCGCACTTGGTGCACCCAAAGCAGCAGCAACGTTTCACCACACAACAGCCGCAACTGCCTCATCAGCAGCAGAGTCTGATGGATGTACCGAAGAAGCACAAAAGACCCCTCGGTGGTCCATACTTAACTCAACAACGCTCCTTCAGTAGTTCCGAGGAGGATCTTCGATCGACGCCGGAGTTTGAAGGTAGGACAATGCTTTGTTTTTTTTTCCTCCCACATACATTTCTGCCGAAACCATATGTATCGTGTATTTTATATCTAAACTCAGATGAATATATAAATATCCTCCTTCGCGCTACTTTCCGATTTACATATCACTTTTATAAATATAAATTTGAAAATTCCCTTATACATAATTTGATGTCCTGATATATGTAGGAATTTCCCGTGGGTGAATGTGATTTTGTAGATTATCTCTTCAAGAAAAAAAAACTAGGCTAGAGCGTATATGCCATTGTAGAGTGTGTGTGTGCGAGTGAATGGGAAGTACACATCTCGCCCACTCTTGTGAAAAATTACAAAATTACACGCAACATTCTTCTAAATTACACACCACCAGATTTTACATAAAAGCAGACCGAAAGCACACCAAATCACGAGGGTGATGAAAAAAAGTGTGCAAAATGAGAATAATGTGGAGTGACTTTTCTTGTCATCATCTTTCATCATCGTTGTTGCAATTGAAGGGGGATTCACCCTCCCGCATTTTGATTATGGGGAGAGCTTTTTTTTCCCTTCACACACAAACTTTATGCTTTCTAATCTCACCGACGACGATCCCCTTCCACATCCCCCCTCGTGAAGCCCCGGGAGTAGATCATCGACGTCATCTCTGCTCCATGAATGCACTGGGAGACACTCTAGCTCAACTCCCACGTGGTTTGGGCGTGGGTGGAGCATGTACCACCCACACGATGTCTCTCCGTGAAAAGGGATGACGTTGCGTCCTGTGTAAAGTCACACCATCTCGCAATGTTGCAAAAGCTTTTCTGACAGAGCTTTCCCTCCTCTCCCCTCCCTAACCACCCCTCATGGAATCATCCCCCCATCGACACTGACATTGACTGCGGGAGGCTGCAAAGAGAGGCTATTGGAATTGATTTCATGGCTGCGTCTCCTTAACCCTGTCTTGCCAAAAAAAAATCAACAATCTCGTGCTCAGGCAATTAATCAAAATTATCTCCTCATCTGCAGTATACACCGCATGCCTCCCGGGTGGTGGTAGTGGAGGACATAAACGCGAAATGGGGGTATATATTGAAAGAAAGAAATCACCCCTTAGTGACAAAATTCTCACAGAAGGGTCGAACTGCATTCATTTGCAATTTTGGCTTGATTTATTTCAATCGCGATATTGACGACCTTTTGTTTCCCATCAAACTCCAGAGTGGGCCACCCTCCCTCCGTCCAATACAAAGGGGGGTGTCCTTCGCTATGAAACACGTTTTTCTATCATGAGTACTTTTTTATTTCACACCCCCCAGACCACGCTATTGTTATATACGCGATTTTTATCACACGATGACACTCATTTCACAATCAAGGTTACTCCGAAGCATCCAAAAGGGAGCTTTCACTCTAGCGAGAGAGCAATTCAGGGTTGTGTTATGTTTTATTTGTTTAAATTTATTTATGGTATCTTCGTGAAAAAATATATATAAGTTGAACATGAAGATTATACATATATAACATGAAAAATCAAATGAAAAAGATATATAATTCCGTGTAGAGCTTTTCATTTGTCTAAAAATTAAATAATGTTTGAAAAATTCCAGGAAACATACATCATGTTTGCTTGAATTTGTAGAATTATTCTAAAAAAATCTAAATAAAAGAATTCAGAGCTTTTCTCTAGGAATAATAATTATAATTAATAGTGCAAAACACCGTATTGAAGCTCAATGAAAAATCAATAAGCTGAAGATTTTAAGGAAAAACTTTTTCAAAGTTATGTTTTGTTCGTTAAATCAGCTTTTGTCAAACATTTAGAACATTAAAAAATAAATGAATGTTTGAGCATAATAAATATTTTACCAAAAGGAATATTACATACAAATTGGTGTTGGTAGAAGATTTCCAACTTTCTCTCCCATGAGCTTTTGATTTTACCCTGCATACATATAACCGGGGGGTGACGCAAAAGAGATAAAAGCTCATCGTGAGAGTAGAATATACCAAGTTGAATGGGAGATTCCATGTTGGGCGGCAGGTGAGCTCAAAATTTCTGCAAATCCTCCACGGTCAGTAACCAAACGCAAAGAGATTGAACGTGGGGAGACGTAGAAAATTCGTGTGAATGGGGTTGGGGGGAGGATTGTGTGGGGAAGTTGTCCGGGGCAAATTGAGAGAAGCAAAAATCCACCGTAAACAATCGACGCAGAGAAAATGTTGGAGCGAAGGGGCCTTATCGATTGCGATGCGGTGCGTCACATCCACCCTGTTCTGTGTGTGGGGTGGTGTGAGTAAGGGAAAAAAGAGAGAGGGGGATGGGCGCAAAAGCACCCAAGCACCTACTAAAAGCTCCCCAAGTTGTTGGGACTATTCGCGCGCGCCATGAAATACTACGTTCCGGGGGTAATTCTGGCTTGCCAAGAGAAAACACTTAAAACACCCGGCTGCTCCATCGTCACTTCCGGCGATCTTCGTGGGCTTTCTCTCGCTCTCTCCCACACTGTGTTGTGCTCTCGTGATATTGAAGAAAGCTCTCAAGGTTTCTCATTGGTTCGTTGACGTCACGGGCGTCACAGGTCACATGGCTCACCCTCGATTGCCGCTCAAAGTATGAATCAATGGGAAATATCAAGGGAAATATGTATGTTTTCCACCCACCCATTTGGGGGAGGGTGATTCGAAAAACTCTCACCGACTCTCTGTGACTCTCTCGGTGGGCCACCTTTTTCAATGGAGGGCGCAAAATAAACACACACATTTGCAAATGTAAAAGCGCTGCTCTTCGATTCAAAACGGAAAACTTTCAGTCTGCGGAGTGACTCTGAAGGAGCATCACTGAATTTCTCACAAGCAAAGAGTATTCTCTTTTCACAAGAGAAAGAAAATTCCTTAAAATTTACCATAAAAAAAAGACTTTAAAAAAATTCATAAAGAATAATGAAGTGAGGTTTTCGGATAAAATAGAGAAGAATTTAATTTGTGACCGTTCTCTGTGAAAATTTATAGTTGGACACCATTTTCCAATTTGTGTTCATGTGTGTTTCGGTAAAAATAAAATAAAATAAAATAAGCAGTAGTGGGAAAAAGGGGTGATAAAGTACACTTTTCACGGTCACATTGGGTATTTTTACCCGCTGAATTGCTTTTAATTAAATTAACTGACAACTGTGTGTCTTCTACTACCACGTATCTCTGTGCCTCCTATTGAAAAGGATAAATTCAACTCGAGAGTGTTTTGTTCAGTGCCTCTCCACTTGGGTTCTTCTTTTTTGCGTTTTTTTTCGGAATCTCTGAAAAGAAAATAAATTAAAAAGGACAGTGACAACAACAACAAAAATAGAACACATGAAAAGAAAGCTCCTTGGAAAGCTCTAAATTGTGTAAGTTGCCCCCCAAGAATTCTCTCACACAATTCCACCATCTTTTGCTTATTTGTCGTCCCCAACTTCGCGTAGGTTTTTTTTTATTTTGTAAATTGAATTAAAAGAAGGGTTTGCAGGGGTTTTTTGCTGCAAAAAATTGAGAGGTAGAGTGGTGGACAAATTTATTGGAATTTCCTATTCATACAGAGAGCAATGTAGAGAGTTAAAAAAAATTGGTGTATACGCCGGAATTTCAGTAAAGAATTTTTCTGGAGCAAAATAGTTCTGTATGGGAGGTTGGAGAGGGAAAAAAATATTTTTTTTTAACTGTTTGTGCTCTCAAAATGGTAGCAATTTTTCTTCTTTTGGCTACTTGAGTTGGTGTTCATGGCGTGATAAATAAATTTTCCTTATTTATTTTTCTTTGGTTCTTGTTTTTTTTGAATATGGGAAAGAGGCAGTATGTGTGGCATGAAAAAGACGAGAGAAGTGCAATTAGTGTGCGACCAAGAGTGGATTTTACATTATTATTGCTGTTATTTGTCGTTCTACACGTCGTCTAATAGCATTATTTATTGGTTGCAATTTACACGAGAAATTTCCGTATGTTTCAAAACGAGGAACTTCTCTCTCTCCCATGGCATCTCGGCCACTTGAGCAGATTTATGGATTTTTCCATGTGCCGCATGAGGTAAAAGTTTTCGGTATAACTTCCTCTTTCAAACCCAAGAACCACCACCCCATATAATACACTAAACACAGACACATAGATACACAAATGAGCAGGAGAAATTGTCATTTTGTCGCGTAATTCTCACAGGAATTCTTCATCTTGTACGGTCCACCAACTTCCGCATATCTTTTTCTCTCTCACCCAGCGAAAAGCTTCGCAATCCCACCCAGTGCGCCAAAGTTTTCCTATATAGGTATTCGCGTATGTACCGTTTACGTACATTATATAGTAAATACTTGCTTTTCTACACTCTTGAGTAATAATTTCCTACCACTGCGCCAATTTCTTTCAAAAAAAAAAATCTCCCAGAAATGTTTCCCCTAATTGGTTCTGCAAAAATGTATCATAAAACTTGTTTTCAGAACAGAAATTTATCAATAACTTTCTTGGCAATCCCCCCGTGCTATTAATATCAATCGATTTCTCAACCCTTATACGAAATTCTCTTTATGGGAAAAAATGAAAATTGTCTAAAATTATCTCAGAGACACATCACGCGGTTTCTTGGTGATAGTTTAAACATTCCAAAGCTTTGATGTTAACCAAAAGCCCTGCAAAAGCGATAAATCTTAATAATATTGAAATAAAATCTTATAATATTATTTATCAAATACTATTAATTCAGGAATTGTTTAAGCAGATTTATAATCAAAACTTTTGAAAGAAACTTTATTTAAAACGAATATTTTTTACACATATGTATTTCAACTTATTATTCTTCTCTAAATCAACCCTTAATTCATCCTTGATGTGCTGAAATGTGTGTGTACCGCTGAAAGTGTCTGAAAGCATGCGACAGTTCGTCCAAAATCTAACAAGTGACACTTAAAAATAGCTTCAGCAAATCCTATTAGGAGCATTTGTGTCTCCCTGTCTCATTTTCTCCCTCAGGGGGCCAAATGGATGTGTTCAATGTGTCGAAGTCAAAATGAACGAGCATATTAAGTGACACAGGGCATTTGGGGGTGGAAAACTAAGGGGAATAAGGGGGGCGAGGGGTAAAAAAAATTTGGGAGATGTGGAAGAAGTGAACCCCTTTTTTTTGCTCCTCCATACGCGCTCACAGACTCTTGTCAATTTTTGCGACAGACCACGAAAAGTTTTGCCCTGCAGTGGGTGGGAGCATTTTGATGACTTTTTCCACCCTCTTCATTTTGGAGTCTATATTGAGTCCATGGACGTGTCATAAATAAAACACACACACATACAATCTAAAATCAGCACTGAAAGGGTAATTTTGGATATTTTTTCTCCTCTTTTTTTTTCCACCCTGTAAGAACTTTTCCCGTGTATTTTCATTTAATTTTGATTCTTTGAACTTTTCTGAGAGAATTTTAATGTATTTTATTTCAATGCTTGAATCACTTTTCTTCTTAATTAGGGACAATTTTTAATCTTGTTTTGGAGTAATAAAAAAAAAGATCTTTCCTATGTTTTCTCCATATAGCATATGGTCTCTGTGAAAGCTCTTATGTACAAAATGACATTGTGGGGTGTTTTTATTCCCACAAAAAGCCATATTTCGGTATGGTGGGAAGGGGCTGTGTGGAAAGTAAAAGAAAAAGCTCATGACTGGTGTAGAGGGAAGAAAGCATTGGTGGAAAATTGAGTATATATATAGAAAATGAAGCATAGAAGTGGTGACAAATCTCGATGAATGATTTTTTTGTATCCATCATCTTTATTGTGTGCGAAAAGAAGGAAACTTTCATGAATTTCCACCATCTGGGTGAGATTGCTGTGAGATGACGAGCCGACAGGAATGACATGTTAGACACACGAGGTGGGAAGGAGGAATAAAATAATGTCAGAGGACGTTATGTTAAATATGGCTATGTATGTTACAATAATGGAAAATCTCATGAAAATTTCCTTATTTAGTACTTTTTGCATGTGCTGGTTCTCGTGTGATATGGGAAAGTTTTCTGGCTAAAAATAGCAAATTAGGATTCTTCCCTTTCTAATCACGAACAATGAGGATTAAATATTTAATTCATTCGGATGGAGCATGCAGAGAGAGAGGAATTCTGCGGAGGAAAAATGAGGAAGACGCAAAATATTCATTTTATATGCTTTTGCTGCGCCATGGCGTAGCATGGCTTCTTCATGAGACTCCATCGTATATAGATTTTTTTTGTATACAAAACTAAAACTAATAAATTTTCCCATATTAATTCGATATCAGTGTCGAACAGCTGGGCTCTGTGCGCCACATAAATTCGCAATATGATGCATTTTGAGTTACATTTTGCGTTGTGAATAACGCAAAAATATAACATTGGGGGTGTGAGGAGATGGTGTGCTCTTGTGTGGAGGAAATCACCTCTCAGTGATTGGCAAAAATGAATGTTTTGAAAATGGGAAAATACACTTTTGTTGCTTTTTGCATTATATGACGATGATGGGGGATGAAAGTGTGAGAAAAGTTTGTGAAATGATTGTTTTACCTGTTTTTTTTTCCAACCATCCCACCTTCCAGTGAAATTGACTCACTTTTGACGGGTATTTCACATGACACGATGTGCAAATCAATCAATATTGGTTGTTTTTGCTGTTTGTTTAGAAGATCTCTCTTGTTTTCCCATATTTTCACATCGTCTAACTAACAGACATTGTTTCGAAGACAGGGTAGTTTTTTCATTCAATATACCTGTATATATTTTACACGACACTACCCCTAAAAATTACAGAAGAAACTTAACACACAATCATCTTATTTTATTTATTAAAGATGCTCATTAAAACATTAATTGAAAAAAACTTTCAAACTTAATTTCATAATTTTATGAATGTGATTTGAATATAGATTTGCTGTGGAAGGTAAATTATTTCCCCTGATTTATTGGAAAATTATTTGAATTTCCCTACAAAAAATCATCCATTGTAAACTAAAACCAAATTTATTATTTAGTTTAAATTATCTTTACTAATAATTTAAAATTAATGTGTTTGACACATTTTTCTTTTATAATTTTCATAATCAAAATCACTCTCTCTCCATTCCATTCATGCTCTTTTTGTAGAAAATTTCGTATTTATGTGTTTTCTTTTTAAGAGAAAAAAAATGAAATTTCAATAAAATCTGATTTGAAGTTGTGCTTTTTTGAGTGAATGTTGATTTCCTGATGAATTATAACTGAAGAACAGCATGAAATGACCAAAAGATCACTTCCCTGTGTTGTAAACTACTTAATAATAATTTTTTCCTCTATGCACAGACAAAAAAACATTCCCTTTAGTAAACCACATTCATAAATCAGCTTTAAAGCACTTTCCATTCAATTTTGATGGAAGAAAAAGAAAGGTAAAATATTGAATAAATATTTAAATGAAACTTCTTTGATTTTACATGAAAGTTGTGCTTTCATCAAAATTGAATAGAAAGTCTTGAGGTCACCTGTAAAGGAGCTTGAGAGGAAAGTCTTTTTAGTTACCTATATGTAATTGCCATGAGAAGCTAAAATATATATAAGAAGTATTACATATATCTGAATGTTGTGTTGCAATGCAATTTTCTCACCACGGTATCACACATGTGTATCGCAAAAGGAAGAAAATAACATTAGGAAAACACACTCTCTGTGACTCACAGAACTTTTCCATTCTGAACTGGGAGCTTTTTCATGGGGACTCTCTGTGTAGGGGTGAAAGTTCACTTTTGCAAAATTGGGGGGTGGGGGTGGAAAAAATAAATAAAAAAGAGAGACAAAATGGGAGTTAGATTTGTGAACGTGAGAAGATCTATTGATGTCCCCGTATAAAGCGTATATCCGTTGGCCTTTTGCATTTGCAGCGGGACACGGAAAAGTGCTTGAGTCACACTCGCGACTACTGGCGTCATCATCGGTGGTTACGGGCGGTAGCATCCATCCCCCGGGCAGGTTGGATGTCCATCATCGCAACACGTATAATCGCACGAATCACAACCGGCAGGTGCCGGCACATCACAATCCGCAAATAATTGTGGGCGAGGTGGCGGGCACATCATTTGGTGGTAGCAGCAGTGTCACGCCAACCACCACGTCCACCTCGTCTGCATCTACGCAGAGCACGTACGACAGGTACACGAGTGAGCCGGATCCATATTGGGACGAAACGGCGGACAGCAGGCGTTTCACGGAGCGCAGAAAGAAGACGGTGCGCTTCGATCGGCAGGACTCCGAGGATTGGAGTGTATGGGATGCGGAACGTCAAGGGAGTCAGGATTCCGCCACGAAGGATTCAGGCATTGATACAAGCAGCACATTTACCAGTAGTGAAGACTCTAATCGTGGCGATGGCACAAAGGTATCCGCATTCTTTCACATCCCGCTCCAGATTGCTCGCGCGAGCACTCGAATCCCACTACGTGGAGATACATTGATTCTCCACACTCTCCTTGTACTTTTTTTTCCTCTTCTCCGGTGAAAAAAAGATGGCCCAGATACAAAAAAAAAAAATCATCCCCTTTCCCATTGTCATCCATCAATCATTGGTACTCTTATCTTATATCTTTTCTTTCGTAGTCTTCTGCCTGGTGAGTGTCTCTAGTGTGGCTCTAGCGATACTCTCTTTACTCCACTTTGCCTGCTTATTAAACCCACTTAATATTTTCTGTGTGCGCTTTTTCCATGTGAGCTTGCTCTTAGACACGATAAATCATCCCTCTGCATTGCTTTTGTAATTGCTATTTTATTTATTGCTTCAATGCAGAGGGGGGTAGCTTTTAAACTCAAATTCTCTTTGCAGCTATGCACACACGAAAGATTTCTCATGCAAGGGGGGCACGTTGTGTGTCACAAGAGGAAATGACCCCGCCAAAAAAGGTTAATTTATTAGGGGCAAAGTCTTGTAGGATTTAAAGGCTTTTTTTTTAAAGGAAAATCCTACAAAAATTACTTTAAGCAGAAATTTAGAAAATTTTTGAGTTTAATTTTTTCTTTTCAGAAATATTGTCTGATCTGCTAGTAAAAAATACTAAACAAGATCTATGAAAAAGTAAAGAGCTTTTATAAAAAAAAAGCTTAAAGCGAGCCTTAAAATAGAATAAAGCTATTAATTGCGACTAATTTGCGCAATAAATTGAGAAAGAGATTTTTTAAAAAGAATTTTTTTTTCTTTTTTTACAACAATAAAGTTTTTAAAATAAGAATTAATCGGAAAATATCTCTTTGGGCATACCAGAAATCTTACAACTCTAGAATAGAAAAAAAACAGATTTTTGACAGAATCTGTCCTTGTTACTGATAATTTTCTAATTTCTTTCTAATCGAAATTAAAAAAAAACTATTCCGAATAAATATTTTAAAAAAACTGATAATTATAAATTAAGCTAAAAACTAAAGAGAGATATCTCTAAAGAGAAATATTTTTAACATTTATTTTAAAGCCTAAATCATGATTTTATTCCAATTCTAGGAATCAGAATAAAATCTACATATTTAGGCACGTTTCTATGAAAAGTTTGATGTCTTCCAGGAATTCCTTAAAAAAATTAGATCTCTACATAAAAAATGTTTTCCGCTAAAATACAGTAGAACTTTAACAATTTATGACTCTGCCTGGTCATTATCCTGGATGTGCAATCTATATCCTTCTCGAAAATCATCCACTTTCCGCGAGAGTTCTTTCGGTGTGTTATGTACGCTGTTCCCCATGCATGATGTAGGACATGGAGTTATTAACGATGTTTTTGCATGTTTTGCATTTTGCTCTATATACAAAAAATCTAACTTTCTGAGATTTTTTTGTACTTTTCAATTTATATTTCTTGTTTTTCTTTCTAACATTTGTCTTCAATATGTTGTAAAAAAAAATTGGCATTACTTAAATCTGGCGAATTATGGTGAAAAAAAGGACAAAATGAAACTTCGTTGCAGTCTCTGAAGTGATAAAAAGTGTCTGTAAATAACTTTTATCTGTGAGTGATGTAAATTTATGTGCCAGAGAGGCTACAGGGGCGTGCTCAATGGGACTGGTGGATGCCTCCCGTGGAGGAAGACGACCAAAGGAGAAAATCAGCAATTTTAGTCTCACTTTTAATCACTTTTCTTTGGATGTTGTTAGTGTCTGAACCTCTACTATTTTCTCTATACTCTTTCCATCTCTATCTGTGTCTCACGTGTGAGCATTTCTGTGTCTCATGCTTCCCAATATATCTCCTAGTTTTTCATCCTCATACCCATATACCCCAAAAGCTCCCTGCTCTCCCCCTGGGGCTTTCTTTTTGGGTGATTGTCTACACCAACCGCCCGCCCAAAAGTTAGTGTGCGAGGGTTAGCAGATAGTGATTGGGGTATATAATCCACCCTCCTAAGAAGAAGAAAAGCCCAAACCCCAAATACAATGTGTGTGTGTCTCTGTGAGACAGACGATGAGGTGGAAGAGAAGAAAAACAAACTAATTGATTCTGCAGAATCCAGTTAGTTGGCAAGTGTCGGCAGATGGGACTCGAATGATTGGGCACATGATTCTACGGAAGAGTGTCGACGGGGCGGATGTTTTGGGACTCAAGGTAGCTGGTGGGGTACCTCTGGCAGGAGGTGGACGTGGGGCCATCATTGACCAAGTCAAACGTGGCTCAATTGCCGATCAGGAGGGGCATATAAAGCCAGGTGAGTCATACATACATCCCACCCCCAACGTCCATTATGTATCAGCTTCAATTGGCCTCATAATTGGTTTTATATTTTATAGTTTCAATTTAATTTTCTCCTCCAGGGTAGAACTAAAAATAAACTTTTAAATTTTTTAAATAGGTAACCGAGAGAAATATTTAATTTCTCAACTTCTACCCTTGGGGAGTTTTAGTTTTTGAAAACACTAAAATTGCATCTCGATGTGTGTGTAGCCTTTGATGTTTTTATGTTTTTTTTTTCATAAGTTAGTCAATGTTTTAGTAAAAAAATCACTTTTGAATTTGATTTTATTTTCTATCTTTTCGCTTATTCCACATGTATTGCAATTTAGGTGACGAAGTAATTGAGTGGAATGGGCGAACATTGCCTGGAAAAACGGCCCAAGAAGTATACGACATTGTTTTCGAGGGACGCCACGATCCTCAAGTTGAATTGATCGTGTCGCGCGTCATTGCAGCCAATCGTCAGGCTGCCCAGGCATCGTGGCGCCAATCTCACTCACCAGTACGCACACATCAGTCAGGTACTTACTTAAAAAAAATGAAAAGCTGGATCATCTTCGGTGGACTAGCATTTGTATCCTTCTCCTCATTTTAGTCACTAATTTGTTGATCATACATAATTCTCTCTTTTATTTCACCACACAACTCTTGATTATCTTTTATGTTGATGCTCCAAATTGTGGTGTGTTTGGGAGATTGTGTGCGATTGTGGGTGTATGATTGTGAGATTATATTTTGCTGGACAGAACATAGCGCAACATGAGCGATATATCCCTTTGATGATTTGTCAGGATCAACAATTTTAGGAAACACACATCACACAGAACACAAAAAGACTACACACTACACACAACAATGTTGTTCGTGTTTGAGGAAAGATTGTCCAAAGGATCCATTCTACAGTATTCAGGATCACTTTCAACTGATCCTCTCGAGGGGGTTCTAATGCGTATCGACGACTCTCAAGTTCAAAAATCAAAAGTTTCTTTTTTTTTTTGTCCGAGACACAGATTGAGTTGTAAAATAAGAAAAAACTTGTGTCAAAATTGTTGAATCCCAACCCGCAGTTGACATGAAATTTCTTTCAACAGAAATCTACGATAGACGTGATAAACCTAGTGTCTTGGTGACGTCACCAGGATCACCAGATATTCATAGTCTCAATCGTGCAACAGCTACGAGGTACGCCAATCGCCTCACACCCGCCGGACCACTTCCGTACGATCCCAACGTTGGTGGTCGAATTCAAGTGAAATTGGGCTTCGAGGCGCCCAGCCTCCAGCTAATCGTTACCATCGTCTGCGCTGCTGGGCTTACTGTGAGAGCCAACGGTGTTGCCCGCAATCCCTACGTTAAAGTAAGTTCAAATTCGAAAACTTTCTTTTTTTTTTAACTTTTTCAGAATTAAGAAAATTTTTCTTTTTTAAAGATTTTTTTACTGCCTGGCTCCGACAAATCAAAACGAAGAACGAAAACACTTGCCAGTACGTGTGATCCACGGTGGGGCCAAACATTTGTATATTCCGGTCTACGGCGGGCCGATCTTCACAATCGATTGTTGGAGGTTAGTCTGATCTATCAAGGAAAACTTTTTCTCATCAAAATTCTTGCAAGAAAAGAAACTAATTGAATTTATTATTTCCGCAGATTACTGTTTGGGATTACGTTCGATACGGTGCCAATGATTTTTTAGGTGAAGTCAACCTCGAACTGGGAAACCATCCACTCGACGACGAGGCGGAATGGTATATTTTGCAGCCACATCAGGACTCACCCAATCATACTGTACGTTTGCACACAAATTATTCCCATTATACCCAAAATGCTCTCTTACAGTGCAACTTGTTGCACAATCTATCAAACCTATCAGATGCTATGATGAGGTTTCATTTATGATTTAGTTCATAAGTCCCCAATTAACCAGCATTTAAATAATTTTATAATTTGCCATTTTCCATCTTCAATTTTATCATTGTGATATTAAATTTTAAAATTTCCTTCATCACGTCATTTCTTTTGCGTTTGTGAAAGTAAAATTAAGTGATTTTTCTTTCCTTATTAAAATGAAACTATATATCCTTTTACAGTTGATTCAGTTTTGAATCAAAGTGTTTATAAAGACACTTGATTCAAAATCTTTGTGCGTAAAATTAGTTAATAAAACATCACTAAACTATACCTATATTGAAAGTTTAAAAAATGGCATGTTGTTTATAATTTATTGAGTTTAAATATTCATGCTGATTTCTCGATTTATTTTTAATAACCAGATAAACTCAGATAATGCAGAATATATACACTACTTTATCATGAATTTATGTTAATTTTGTTTAATTTACGTTACAATCATGGAAGTTAAATTCTTTTAAATTTTCCACTGTTTGATATATCAATGAAATTAGGACTAATAGGACAAATTTTCACAGACAATTAAAAAAAAATATTATTTTGATAAAGTCTGTTAAAAATTTTATTTGAGTCTTTGGTTTTCATTGATAAATCAAACGATATCAGGATATATCAATAATATAAAAGCAAGTCTCCATGGATGGCTGGTAGTAAATTAAAAAATATAAATAACGGGGTTTATTTTAATAATTTTTAAATAAATATTAATTTATTGTTTTTGATACCAATATTAACTCATGATTCTACTTTCTTTTGATATTTTATTTAGGAAAATTTTGTTAAGCGAATGTTAAAGTAAAATATTTACTGTTCCACTGTTTTATTTTCTCCTCTTGAGACATACTCAAGGATGTTTTGCGTTCTTTCTAATACGTATGTAGAATGAAAATGTTAATATCAACACGTTAAACTCAAACACATTTGATTGATTACAAAACAAGACTCTTCTGTCTTTATATTTTATCTTACTTCTTTCTTAGTTTCTTTCCCCGGGAAAAGCGTAAAATCTGATAATCCCTTAAAGCAGCTATATGATAAAATTTATTGTTAGGCCTCTAAATCAAAATACAATTTTTCCCACATAAAATCGCGATTGTCCGCCTTTGTCAAGTTAGTTAAAAAAAAAGAAAACAGAAAATTTAGAAATTGTCAGAGAAAGAAAATTTGTGAGAAAATATTTTTGGTTTTTTTGGTAAAAAGAAATATTTGTTATATTATAATTTTAGTTGCGTAAAGAAGATCCAAATGATATGGAAAGCATATTAACCCCCACTGATCATTTGTCACCACCAAGTACAACGTCCCGTTTAAGTGATTCGGATACATCTGAATGCGATATTGATGGCATTACGGCCGGCCGGGATGGTGCTAGTTTGTCATCTTTAGGGAGTTCATCAAGTCCTCCTCCACCTGAGGTAAAATGAGCAGGGGAACATGAGTTTGCCAAAATGTCTCAATTTTTTTCAAACGATCCGCTGTCCTTGCCAAGTTTTTTTTTTAAATTTTAGTTTTCCCTTCGTTTTCATTTTTTTCGAATTCCAAAAAATATTTGAATTTCTTAAATCCTATGCAAAACCCATTTTTTAAAACACTTGAATAGTTCCTTGAAAAATTTTAGTGTATTTTCATTTTATTTCTTTCAGATTTCATTATATGAAAAATAATTTTTATTGATTTCTTTTTTTTAATATATTTTTTAATGTCTTTTTTAATGTGTTTTTCCTGTTAAAATCGTTTTATACTTATAAAAAATCTGAATTGAAAGTTTTTTGCCTAACATTGAATTTTTCTCCAACATGAGAAAAAAAATCTTAAGATAGTTTTTAAAAATAAATTAGCTAAATTTTGAAAGAAAAACTTTTTAATTTTCGCGTTTAAATAAAATATAGTTTCCATGTGAAACGCAATGAAAGCTCTTTCCCTATTTATTTTACCCCAAATAAGGTGGACCTATGAATCATTTTGCTCTCCGGTGAGAAAGTGAAAAGTAGATCATAAAACTTTTATTTGGTACGGTTTTTTTGTTAATATGTATTCGGAGCCATCTGATAAGTCGAGAGAAGATTTTAAAAGATTAATGGAAAAGACTGTTCAGATTTTTCATAAGTGTAATGATTTTTCTTTTCGTTTTCTTCTTCTAATATAAAACATCCTTCCATTGAACCTGCAAAGGTTGTATTTTGCACTTAAGAAAACATTCTTTAAATCATCTTTGCATTTATCAATGGTATTAAAAACATTTAGTATGTGAATAAAATAACTAATAATCTTCTCAATTTCAGTCTATAATTTATTTATTTATATACTTAAAATAAATTCATATATTTAGAAATTAAAAAAAAATCCCAACAGCTATATTGAAGACAAAATATTCATATTATTTAGTGTCAGGAATTTTTTCACAATTAAGAGGGAGATTTTGAGAAAAATCCAAGATTTATAAATTTTATTCTTATTCTTATTTTATTTACCTCACAGATTGCTTAATATTTTCTTTATACATTTACACCAACACTTTTAATTTTCCTCTACAATTCATTTTTTTTGTCTAATTTTAAAACGTCTCTTCGATAGAAAACAAACACACATAACACACACAGTTCAAAGGTAATTTATATATATATTTTGGAATGATTTATAAGCTTCGCTTAAAATAATATTTATAATTAATTCATTCTTCTCAATATTATCTATTAAACAGTAACCTACCTATACGTAACGTTTGGGCTATTTTTAATTTACATATTTCTTCACTTTATATATTTTACTTATACATATAGAAATATATATACTAATCAAATTATATTGTGTCTCAACATGATTATATACTTGCGTAGTGAAAGCTCTTTAGAACTTTTGCATTAAAAGCTTTTCTGTATATTGTAGCCACAAGATTTTCTTTTAAATGGAACTTTGTACATTGATTTTCAAAGATCCTTTTTATAATTTTCATCACCCTCAATTTCCATGAAGAAAATTAAGTCTCCATAACAGTTACATTTCCTTGGGGATTCGTTCTTTTGGGGTTCTATTTAAAAAAAAAAAACATCCCTTAATTCATAAGAATTGATTTGAAAATTCTCGTAATTAAAAAATTTTATTTCAACACGAAACTTGCAGATCGATCTGCACGAGGCGCGACGTTCGAGGCGTGACATGTCACCACAGGGTCGTAAACGAGTGGCCGGAATGGTTTCCCGTGATTATCGCACCGTCTCCGGGGTGGGTCAGGCGTATCACAATCAACAAGCGACGTACACAAGGCGCAATGGGGCAGCAGCAATGAGTCAGCGAAGCCATTCAGCAGCCCCCAGTGAGAACTATCGCAGTGGCAGCCCGCGGCGGGGATCGATCTCTCCACCAGATGATAGGTGAGCCACACTCAAAAGGATTTTCTTTTCAGGAATTCTTAATATTTAAATTTTTAATCTATTTATGATGAATGAACTGAACATACCCCTGCACTTGTTTATGTTGCATTCCATTGATTTTTTTTCCTTTCACTAAATCCTCATCCAATCCAAAAAAAAACTTTGTAATGTCCTTTAGAATTTTCACTATGACTATGTAAAAGAAATCATTCCTCTCTACATTTTAGATCAATTTTTTTCAAAGTCGTTTGCTTGTACCCCTTTCAGGATGCACCCTCTCTCTCTTCTATCTCTCACTCTTTTTCCTTTTTTTTGGTTGATTTTTCAAACTCATGAAAACGCTTTTCAACCAATAATTTCCAGATATGACTATCCCGTTCTTCCAACACATTCTTATGCTCCACGATTTCAATCTAGATCGGCTACAGCCACACCAACGGGCTCACCGAAGAAGCGTCAACTGCCACAGGTAGGACTAATCAGACGAAGAGAAAAATTCCAGGTATTGAGGTAAAAATCGTGATGATTTTGCAGGTGCCACAGGCGTCGCGAAATGCCATAATCAGGGAGAGACTTGCACAAGACTTTGAGGAACGTCCTGGGGGTGGACGCTTTGCACGCCATCGTGTACGTCATAGCCAACATCATCAGCAAACGTACCGGAGTACAGGAATGGGTGGCTGGGAACGTCACTACACAGGCCTGTCGGACAGCGACTTGGCCATGCATTCGATGGAACCAAGATTAAGGCCCAGACACTCCCTGTCGCCAGACAAGGACTTCATGGGAGATTTTGGGGATTCAGACATGGAATCCGTAGTCAGTGTTACATCGAGTGCATTCTCCACACAATCGGAGAGACCGCGTGGTTCTCGTGGATTGAGGTAAATTTTTCCCTTCAGAGAAAATCTCCATAATAATGATGAAAAACTTTCAATGGGATGTCTCTGTATAATTCAAAAAAAATTCTTATTTGAGCGCCCACCGGAGTGGGAAGAAACAGCGAAGTGATTCTCTCGATCGGCATGCAACGTCCGTTAGTTCCCTACCAGGAGAGTTCAAGTATCATTCCTCAAAAATTCCCTTTGCTAGAAGTCAAATTCCACCACGACCAACATCAATTGCCTCTTCTATCAGTAGACAATTGTTGAATAGTAGGTTGAGTAGTTCTGCTGATAAACCCCTGGATAAACCCGAAAACCTCATTGATGAAGCTCCCTTTCAGCAAGTAAATCCAATGGGATTTAACATTCCTGGTAGTCAGGCTGAATCCTTCGCAATGACTTCATCATTTCCAAGTCAGATTACTCTTTGTCAATCACCAGGAAGATTCTCTATCCGACAGGAGAGGTACAATAATGGTAGATCTGTTTCCAATCAAACAATTTCCATTCTAAGTTCTCAGGATAATGGAATAGTCTTGAAGTCTTCGTACTCTGATCAAAATATTCCATCAATTTTCTGGCGTGAACAGACAAATCAACCGAGAGAAATTATATTTTCAAATCAATTGCCTACCTATGCATCCAATCAAACAATTTACAACCCGAGATCAGGACAAATTACTCCATTAGTTTCTGATCAAATTCCTGAATTTCCTGAGAAATTTTCAAACCTTCCTGATTATCAGTTTGAGCATCCTCCTGCACGCTCTGAAGGCATAAATCAGGCTTACTATGGAAGATATTCCTTGCAGAATTCTCCTACAGGAGGAAATCCTTGGGCTGAAAAGGTTCCAGACTGGAATGAGAAGCCACCATTTGCAGAAATGCCCTTTGAAGGTGTTCGCCTAAGTAGGACTCATTCTTTAATCCTAGACGATAATATAATTGATATTGAGTATGATTCAGATACAGGATGGAAGCGAAAACGTGTACATAAGAATAAATTTTATAAGTTCCCAAAAGATTACTTTCAAGGCAATCCTCGCGAAAAGAAGGTCCCAAAGGAGGATCCTACCAGAACTTCTTTGCATAGTTTGAATAAAAAGAAAATTGAACCTAGAGAAAAGTTAGATCCATCTAAAACTAAAGATAAAACTGAAATTAGCTTGAAAGATTTAGAACTCAAGTACAAAGCAAAAGAAGAAATAAAAGATCCGGTAAAAGATGAGCAAAAAGATGAAGAAAATGATAAGAAAGATGATCAATCTGGTGATGAAAATAAACCGTCAGAGATTTATTTCAAAGAATACGAACCTAATAAATCCTTTTTGGATTCAACTCAATCTAAAACAGCTGCAGAAGCAATTTTAGGCAATGAAACTGATTCAATCAAGTCAATTATTGACGAAGTTAGAACAAGGCTTCTTGAGAAACCCTCTGTAACTAATTTCCTGAGTGATGAAAGCTCAAAAGGTGCATCAGGAAGTGAGGATAATGCCTCAACAGAGGAAAAACTCAATAAGTATATCCGTGAAAAGGCAATTGGGTTTGAAAATGAAAGTTCTCTTGATAACGATGTAAATCCTGAAAGCTCCCAAGGACTTCCCAATGTAGAGTCGGGAAATGAGGAAAATTCCGAAGGTGATGATGATGTTTTCAAAAAATGCTCTTCAGAAGCTATTAAAGAAACCCCAGATGGGCAAGCTGAAGTACGCGAATCCCCCTTTATTCATGGTAGGAATTCCTCGTTTAGCGGGAAATCTGCTAAACGTTCCACGCGCTATGGGAAACGTCGGTCAAGCAGCTTGGATGAGTTGTCCTCGCTGCAAAAGATTGTATCGCAGATGCTTGAGAAATCAAATGATCGTAGTTCCGTCAGTATCAATGATACCCCAGAGTATTTCCACTATGATAAGTCTCCTGTAGTTGGTAGACGTTCCGGTAGAAGGGCTAACAATTCTGCTTCTCGTTCTTCTTCCACCCAATCCAAATCCTGCCGGCTTGCTGGTGTTGCCCTCCTGCAAACAACACCCAAACGCGGTGCTCTGAAAACGCCACGACACAGTGGGGATTACGATGTGAGGGAGCGAAGGAGAGAAGGCAACGGCAACGGACGCAGTGCCTTCCGACAGAGAGATCGTGATCGTGATCTTAGTGATCGTGAGCAAGGAACCTCCCAGCAGAGCTCATTCAATCGTAGTACCTCAACAGCTGAGGGTACAATCGAAGATAAAATTGGTTAGTATCCTACGTTAACGTTTAATCTTGAATCTTTTCGATTTTTAAAACATTTTTTAATCAAATTTTAACAGATGGAAGCCTGAGTGACACAGCGGTGGCTCTTCAGGGTACATTGGATACTTCGAGACGGAAAACTGAACAACGATCCCCGAAAAGTGAGACAACGCCAACGCGCGAACGTGAGCGTTTTGGTGCAGGAATGGGGAAGAAAAGTAACTCCACATCCCAACTCTCTGCCACCGGTAAGTCAAAATCCACTAAAATCACGTAGCTCACGCTGAAAGAAAAATATCTCTTCCTCTCACAAAAGAAAATAATTAGAGATGAAAATCAAAAAGAAAAATGAAATGAAAAAAAATGTCTTAGAGCTTGCAAATCCTTGGCTTCTAGAGTTGTGATTGTTTCTGTTAGAAGAAAAAAAAAACATAGGTTTATGCATATAAAAAAATAATGTAAAATAATTAGCTTTAATAAGACAATAATGGTGTTAATATTCATATGAAACATAAAGGTCGGAAGAGACGGTTGGGGTTTGGCAAGAAGGGTAAGAATTCCTTTACGGTGCATCGGAGTGAAGAGGTGCTGCCTGGTGAGATGCGTGGCGGGCTATCGAGAGGCTCGTCGGCCTCCAGTGACGGCGAGGGAAGTGGCGATGGCGACAGGTTCGCTTAAATATTTCACATCGCAAAATAAAATCAACAGAAACAGAAAGAACTTTTATCCTCTCACCACTCTCAGAAAATTTATTTGAAAAATAATTGCGCTTCACACAAGTTTTTTATTCATCTTTTGTTTCTATCGACCAAAACACATTTTCCCGCGGAAGAAAATTCGAGAAAAAAAAACAAGAAAATTTTTTATCAGTGCTCTGTGCATAAATCTTCGACTCCTCTATGGAAGGACATGCATCTTTCGCAGGGAGATTTAGAGTTTATACCATTTCACCCACTATTAGACAATTTTTTTTACGTATAAATATTTTGTCTCTCAAACTCATGTTATTTTTTTCGTAAATGGACTTTATCCGTCTCTTAGAATTGAACGTATTTTTTTATTTGCTGATAGTTCGATTTATTCCCGGGGATGCTTGCTCCCCGTTCAATGCTTCTTATCAATTGTTATCTTAATCGTTAGATTCTGTGATGTTTTTCTTTTGTTAAATCGTTGAAAAGTGAGAAAATTTCTTTTAACATTCCTGAAAGATTTTTCTCAAGCAAGCACTTTTTTGCTTACCTTTCGTAACCTTTCTGAGTTGGAGGTTTCTGATTTTTTCATCCTGTAAGTGCCACACGATTTTGCTAGATAAATTCATCCGTAATAACAAGTTGCAAGGATTTACGAATGATTGCGAATGATTAAATATTTTGTGAATATTCTACGAATTTAAATTGAGTAAAATATTCAAGAAAATAATAATTGAAAATAAATTATGCTAAAATGAAATTTATGCTGCTTGAATATTGGCTAAAAAATAAACGAAACATCTTGCTTAAAGTTTTTAAAGGTTTGTACGAATTTTTAAAATAGTTTATAAAGTTTTCAATTCATATTTTATCTGTTGGAATTTAAAAGAGTTTCAAATTAATTTTTCAATATTATGGTTTTGATTTTCTTATTATATTTTTTTCTTTATTTTTTTAATTAATATTTGAAAAGTTCAACTGTTCAGAATTTTGTGTTAATGTTAAGATTAATTTGTTAAATCATTTTAAAGGCTTTGTTAAGAATTTTCAGTCTCAGAACTTTTCTCCTTTGCATTATTTCTATTTTTTAATTTTTAATATTAAGTTTCAAAATCAATTAAAAATAATTTGAATAGGCGAGCTTTTTAGTTAAAAATGAAACAAACGAAAGTAAGACACAAACCAAGGTTACAGGTGTTTTAGGATTATGCTTACAAATATTTTCAGCATAGAGTATATGATCAGTTTTGTGGGAATTTATTTTTATACGTATTCAATGGAGATGCTTACAAAGACAAATATGGTTTATATATATTTTATTGTATTTTTTAAAAAATATTTAAAAGTAAAAAAAGCATTAATAAAAGAAAAAGATAATATAGCCAAGAGAGAAGAGAAAAAATAATCAAAAAAAAAAGGCAAATAGAGAGTTGAGAAAAATAATTTAAATTAAATGATGTGTTGTGTGTTAATAAACAGACCAGGGTGCGATGCCGCCACATCGAAAAAGATCATCGTCAGGATGTATTCAAAGATCTGTAGAGGTTGCCCCCACCGGAAGTCAGTCATCGGGTCGCGCGGGAAGCCTCCATTCAATTTCCAGTTCGGAGGGCTCATCGTAAGTTTTCCACGCCACTCGAGATTGCAAAATGATTTTAGTGCCGAGAGAAATAAGTGAGAGAAAGATGAATGAAGGTCTAGGCGAAAGCTCTAGCGACTTAGAGAAAAAAAATAAACAAACGCTCTAGTCGGTCTTGAAAGGAAAATTTTAAGAAAAAAAAAGAAAGAAGGAAACGATTGGATCCGGAGATTGATTTGGTCATTTTGCAATTTTTGGGATTATACTTTGTGCGTTTATTTTTCAAAAAAAAACAACAACAAATCTCTTTTTGTGTGACAATTTCATTGCTAAATTTTTTTGTGTCTCTCCTCAAAATTGGCTCACTCAATTGCATTTGATGTCTATCGCAATATTGTAGTACTTATTCGGACTGACTTCTATATATTTTTTTGTATTTTCTTTGCATTTTTTTTGGAACTAAATCAATGTTTTAAGCAAAATTTTGGTGTTGTCTCCCTTTATTTTTACACAACTAGATCTTTGTATATAATTCTCTTCTTTCCAATTGGATTTACAAATTGCCTAAAAATTTTCTTATTTTCTTTTTGACTAAAATTTCTCTCGTGATGTGTTTCTATTTTTATTTAAAATAAATTGCTGTTCTATGTTATTTCAATATGAGATTTTTAAAAGATAAAATTGATAGAAAACCTAAAAATAAATATTGGAATTAGTCATTGTGTAACCCCAAAAACCTAATTTAAAATCTATTTATAGTTAGAAACATATAAAACTAAACAAATTTTCTTCGACAAACTGCAGACGGAGTTAACACACAAGTTTAAGTTTTCACAGTGAAGGAGCTTTTTAGGAGGATTTGCTGAAAGCTTTTAAAGTTATTGTGTATATTTTATAATACTATGTAGATTTTATTTAAAGAAAAATACTTAGGTTACTCAAAACTTAGTGAGTAGAATTAATGCTATATAAACTTCTTAAATTATAATTTTTCTGTCATCACACAAAGTTCGTCTTACTAATTTAGAATTTTAAAAGATAAAAAAGTCTTAATTTCTGACAAAAAAATTGATTATCTGGGATATTTTAATTTAATTCTTATTAGGGTTTGTTTTTAAGGACAGGATGTCTACAGGAAAGAAATGCTATGTATGTAGTTTTTTTTTCATTAGATATGTTTCATTCAAACACAAAATCCCTCAGAGTGGATCAAAAGCTCAAAAGATTTTACGAGAAATTATGCATTTTTTCTCTCAAAACGTTTTATTAGATAAATCTCAACTTTAATATTTTTGAGCGCTCTCCATTTGAATGTAAAAGGATAATTTAATTACTTCTGGAGCGTATCAATTAAAAGTTATATGAGATAATTAACGTGACTGAGTTTGCATGTAAATTAAACTTTAATTCAATATTGCAGAATGAATTTTTATTCTCCAAATTAGCATAAAAAATGTTCTTTCATTTTGGCACTCTAATTTCCTTATAAATCCCCTAGAACTACCACTCTAGCCACCCTCTAGCATGTTGCATGCAATAGAAAACAATTAATTTAAAAAAAAAAGAGCAAGTTACCACCTTAAAAAAAGTTCTGCTGTCCACTTCTTAAATATTGTTCTTTTGGCACAAATTTTAGAATATTTTTTAATTTAGAATTAAAAAAGATATTTCACTTTCTTCATTAGCTGTTGTATGATTCAGTGCGTCTCCTTGCGAGAACAGAGATCTCTATTTCTCCCTGTTTAATGGTCAAATGAAAACAAGACATGAAATTTTGTACCATAGACATTCTGCATCACATAAGAAACGCATCCAGAACATTCACTCTCATCTTTCTCACTTTGGCAGACTCTCAAACAATTTCCATTCTTTGTTATTATTTGCACCAAAAATATCTGTAATACATTTCTTTCTGTTCCTCTTCTTTGAATTTATTTGCCTGTTCTCAATACATACTTCCTTTTTTTGGGAGCTTTAGGAGAGCAGTAGAATTGATATTTTTTTTTGTATTTCCGTCGTGATTTAGGTGGTCTCCGTCCTTGCGAACGACGGATGGGGGGCAACTGTCGGACTTCATTGAAGGCCTCGGGCCAGGACAGCTCGTTGGACGTCAAGTCTTGGGCGCGTCTGCTCTCGGGGACATTCAACTCTCCCTGTGCCATCAGAAAGGCTACCTTGAGGTGGAAGTGATTAGAGCTAGGGGACTTCAGGTATGATCGAAAGCATAGAAATTTGATTTATTTATTGAACTTTACAAAATTGCTTTTCATACTTTAAAATCGCATTTAAACCATTTCCCCGAAAACGTGGGAAAACTTTAAAAATTTAACATTTTCCTGTAAAAAAAGAATTTTCCTTGGCTCTGGAGTTTGATGGACTTAAAATGTCTGAGTGGGTGGTTCACATCAATAATTTTGAATGAAATGCAGCGAAAAATTTTATGTTGCAAAATGTAAGGGGGGAACGCTGTGAAAAGCAATTTTGCAGAGTCACAAGAAAACATCCTCGTAATTCCAATTTATCAATGGAAAACACTAACAATTTGTGTGCTTTTCGACCTCTGTCTCTCGCCTCCCCATCTCTACATATTCTGACCTACTAACTCCACCAGGCACGTCCCGGCTCTAAAGTGCTTCCGGCACCGTACGTTAAAGTGTACTTAGTGTCGGGAAAGAAGTGCATTGCCAAAGCCAAGACAACGACGGCCAGGAAGACGCTCGATCCGCTCTATCAGCAGCAACTTTCTTTCCGAGAACCATTTGCAGGATGCATTTTGCAAGTAAGTGGCGTGGCTGTTTTTTTTTTCTTTTCTTTTCTTTCCCATCGCGTATTGTGGTTTTTCCTCACACAGTATGATGATGCGTCTGGTTTTTCCTTTGGTGTACTTGCAGGTGACTGTTTGGGGTGACTACGGTCGAATCGAGGGCAAAAAAGTGTTCATGGGGGTGGCTCAAATAATGCTAGATGAATTGAATTTGTCCAATATTGTCATCGGGTGGTACAAATTGTTTGGAACCACATCACTGGTCAGTGGACCGCCCAGCTTGGGTCTTTCTAGGCGTTCCTCAATTGCTTCACTTGATTCACTTAAGCTGTAAAATTCATTATATATACTCTGGCGAGCCACAGTCGCGTGCAAATTCTCTCACTTGTGGCATTTGTCCCTCACACATCAAAACATCCCCTTACATGTTGGAATTTTTTTTTTATTTTCCATTTATTTTCCCCGTTTTTCTCTGACACACACACACATTTTCCTCACAAGTCTTTCACTTGTCTTTCGTTTATTTTTCTTTTAATTTTCTGTGTTAGTTTCATTTGCACGGGAGAGAAATAGATTTAACCGAAGAAAAGCTCCCAAAAGAGCTTTCACCTTTACAACACATTTGATGTTTAATTTGGCTTTTAATTTTGGAGTTTTTTTCCTTTAGTTTTCCGTAGAAGAAAACCTTATTAGTTGGACACAGGTAAAAAAAATGAAAAACACAGTAATACTCAAACCTGAAATCTAGCAAAAATTAGCTCAAAATTCTCCTCAAAATTTTTTGTAACAAAGATAAACTATCACGGATCTTCTTCTTTCCTCAAACTAGTACGTAGGTATGTGATTATCATGTGGAACAAAAATCATGCATGTTCAAAAACACTTCTTTTTTAAGATATAGGGGAGGGTGGTTTGAATTGGACCTCTTTAGAAAAAGTTTTTAAAAAAAGATTTTTAAATATTAGGTTAGAATTTTTTTGTTACATAAAATCAATAAAACTAATTGATTAAAAAAAGTTAAATCCAGTACAAAAGGTCTAATTAAACCATCCTCGTCTATATTTATTTGTGCAAACTAGAGAAAAACTATTTAAAACATGTAATCCTATTTTTTCAAATAGTTTGAATTAAAATCAAAAGAAAATAAAAAAAAAACAAACCAAAAAATTATTATTTTTGAAATTGTTTTAGATGAAGTCAGTTAAGCTATATTTTTTCTTTAATAAGTTTAAATTATCTCTGATTATTTCAATATTTTTTTGAACTTTGAAATTGTCGTAATGTATCGTCAAAGCTTTTATTTAACCTTAAAACTTAAACTGAAAAAATATAGCTAAAGTTAATTAGATTGAGTATATCAAACAATTTTGACAATCACTCTAGTTGCTCAAATAAAATTCTCAATTCACTGCATTGTGCTCATTTTGCATCTGAATATTTAGAATCCTTTTATTTCTCCATCATCCATTACATATTTTTCAATCACTGCATTTTCACATCACAAAATATTAACCTTTATTTACTTACATTTACTTATACATAAAAAATAAAAGCAAGAGGACAATTTTTGTAAAGTCCTCGACAGTTTAATATAATGAATTTATGGCTTTCTCATGTTTTGAATTTTTAATCAACATTTATTTAATTAAAATTCGCTTAAAAACAATTTCTTATATCTTTTAGTAACGATATTTTTGTATTTTTGCAGTAATTCCAATTTTACAACCAAACTGTGGCAGTGATTGATTTTTGTCGCGACGGCGGAGTTTTAATGCATCAGTTGTGAACTTTATATTGATCTTGTAAATATTAGAAGATTAGAATGAAAAAAAAATGAAGAAGATTAAACTTGTCTTAACTTAAGAGAATAGAAGATGAAACCATGAACAAAGCCTTCCACTACTTACATTTTATATTCATTGATGAGAAAAAATGACTAAAAAAAATTACGAAAAAAGTAAATCGGTATGTAATGTCGTGGGCAGACTTTGGGTTTAGCCTAAGGAATGTATTTTAGGAGAATATTATTTATGTTTTGTTTATTCTAAAATGGATATTTCTTTATTGTTGTCAAAAGTTCTATTTAAAAATTAATTTATGATTCTACATTTTGCCCTGAATTTTCATTCTTATTTTCATTTAAAGAAAAGTAAAAAAAAAAGAAAAATTTGGACAACATTCCTCTAGCTAAACCCATAAGTCTGAGCCATATTTAAGAGACATTTAAAACTGCATGAATAAATGAATTGCGTGAGAAATAATGTAAAAGAATAGAAATGAACTGCAAGTATTTTTTTCCTTCTATATTAAGTACCGCAAAAGCGCTTCATATACAAAAAAAGAAAAACTAAAAGAAATTACAGAGATTTCAACTAAAGAGAAAACATTATTTTTGAAGTTTATATCACTATATTTGCAGATGAATAAAGTTATAGAGAAAACTAGAGCAGAAATAAGTATTCGAATGAAGAAAACTTTCAACTAAAAAGAAAAGAATAAATGTACTATAAAAGGATGTGAGAAAACCATGAAGATGAACTAATTTGCCTTAAGCTTTTTATGAAGAAAAAAAAAAAGAGATTTCTTTTAGATATGTTGAAGAAGAAGAAAAAAAAAAGAATAACGAATTCGTTAGAGAGAAAAAAGCATACATATACCCTATAAATAGCTTTTATTGTTGCGTATCAAATGAAATATTTAAATAAAAAGATCTAAATAAAAAAAAATCAGAAAACAAAAAAATAAAGATAAAAGTTCACCATAATTCTGCTTGCTGTGCAAACAAGCTTAACTTTAAGTCTATATAGAGGGCAGAGATTTAATTTTGTACCAGAGAAACCTTATAGGAAAAGAAATGTTGCAGGAACAGAACAGAGTATTCATAAATGAGGGGAATGAGTATATTTTATCTGACCTATATTTGCCATTCCAAATATAGGTTTGGTTAAAAGCGCAGATATTAAAAAAAAAGCCAAACCATATCTCACAAAGAAGAAAACTTGGAAATACTAGGTAAAAAAAATGAATAAATTAATAAAAAAAAAATAATATAAATAATGCAAAATAGCATAGTTAGGCGTAAGTGATGATACATAAAATATACAAAAAAGCTTCTTGGGAATTGACAGAATTATTCATAAAAAAAAACTATTACTACCTTATTCAAGAAAAAAAGAATGAGATATCTAAATTAAGCATTAAATTAATCTAACCCTTATTGTCACAAAAAATGTGAGATAAAAAACAAAGATACATTTATAGCAAGTAATTCATCAAAAAATACCTTCGACATTTTACACCTCTGCATGATAATACAAATCACCTTTTAAAAGCTTTTTCTACAGTAAAAGAAAAGAATAAAAAAATGTATAAACCTCAAAGTACATCAAATCTCCTTCCATAGCTCACAATCTTTACACCACGTTTTCCGTGAAAAATAATAATGTATTCCATATAGTTGCGCAAATTAAAAGGAAAATCTTTCATTTTTCTTCTCTTTCAAAAAAAAAAAAAATGAACCAAAAGTTCTGTTTAAGAAAAATCCCTCCATCATGTCATCCATACCAAGGACCGGAAAAGCTCACCAATTGTGGTGGGAAATTTGTGAATTTTAAATCAGATAAAGATCCTTAATGTAAGACAAACTAATGTTCAGGTTTCTACAGGGAAATTTGTGGAAATAAACATACAAAAAAAACGAAAGATATCACTTTGCAAATTTTTATTTCCAACACGGAGTTTTCTTTTCTTTTCGTTATTTTGCTTTTTATTAGACGATGGGAATAATTTTTAGTTATTTCAGTGAGGAGCAAAATGGCTAAATTTTGTTGATTTGTTTCAGTATTTTATGAATAGGGGAGAATGGAGCTAAGAAAGTTATTCGAGGGATCAGGAAAAGCTTAAAAAAATCAAGACTGGAAAATGTTTCAAAAAATTACATGTTTGGTTTTCCTTTTCCTTTATAGTTATTTCTTTGAACATTTTCAGTGTTTCAGTCGTTTCAGTAGAATATTAGGATTTTTTTATCTCTAAAAATAAACTGTGAGTAAGTTAAATAATAAAAAAACGATAAAAAATCAATTTTTATCTCAATGACTTTTTTTTTAAATCTTAAGCATTAAATAATTGAATTAAAAATTAAACTTGTTTTTAGCTTCTTAAATAATCTTAAATTTTTGTTGTAAGATTAAAAAAAAAATATTCAGAAGTAATTAAAATGCTCCTTACTGCAAAAATATTTCCATTCGTCTATTTATTGGATATATTTTTCTTTTAAATTCATTTCAACACGCAAAATATACACGAAAAAAGCTTTACTGTTGGAAGATCGAAACATCTCCATGGGAAATAATTGCAAGTAAATAAATTTAAAAACCTTTTTTATTATTTTCCAAATAAAAAAAAGAAAAAAAAACCAAATAGATTTGCAAATCAACGAAAAGATTGTTTTTTATTTCAATCGTACCATGTAAGTGTCATATCTAAACACATAAAACAGCTTATTAAATATTCAAACGGGAGAAAAAAAATACAGTATAAAAATTAAGTGTGGGATAGTGGTAAAGAAAAATTGTAAAATATTAAATAAAACCTCAAGATTTACTTTAAAGCAAGACATTTTTGACATTGTCGCAAAGAAATTCATATTTAAATAAAAAGTCGTTGACACGAAGAACTGACGCATTTCGCAAAAAAAAAGAATAACACCCCTAAGTGCAAGGATCAAAGGATCGTCCTGCCTAGGGGGGAGTTAGGAGACATTTTTCATGTGTAAAAAATTAAACATTCGAAAGAGAACCAAATATATGTAATTAATATTAAATTGAAAGCAAATTGATACGATGAACGTTTTATTTTTTCTTTGGAGAAATTTTCCTGTTTCTTTTCCTCCCCCATATTAGAGGTATACCATTACATAGAATTTCATTTAATTTATCCCCAAATTCTCCATTTATTCTCTACAAATGGCTCTAGCAGAGAATTCTGGAGATTTTTCCGGGGATATCCCACATAGAGAGAGAGTTTTTTCGTTTTTTATTAAATTAATTCCAAAAGTGATCAACATCGAGTGAAATGTAAATATTTACATAAATGAAAACAGAAAATCGTAGTGAAACCTTCTTAACTTTACCAAGGAAAAAAAAAGTAAAAAATTTGTCTCTAGATTGTAATCATTTTTACCAAAGAAATGAGTAAATTTTCATATACTTATGGTAACGTCTCTATCCGTGATATTGGCACAAATGCCCCAAAAATAGTAAAAAAAAAAAGAAAAAAATATTATCCTGTAAATATATCAAAGGGTATAATATAGATAACAGTCCGTGGGGGTGAGTTCTTGGGCAGCAAAGGGAGAGATGGGGTTTGAGGGATACGCTAAAAATTCCTTCATTTGATGGATGTGTAATGCGCAATCACGATGGCCTATTTGTCACACTTTATGTGTTGCTTTTTATTACGAAGAAAAGTGAAAAGGAAAAAAAGAGTAGAAAAATACAAATAATAGAGATTTGTCTGTACATTTTGGAATAACCAACTCTTTTGAAAGAAAAAAAAATCCGGCAAGATAGCAAATTAATCGTATTTGCAAAGAAAACTTTCTTTAAACAACAACTAGTGAAATTTTTGCAGTGAAACTTTTAAGGATTATCTCGAAAGGGAAAGAATTTTCCACAAAAGCTCACTCTGAGTAACAACTCGTTACCCTCATAAAAGAAAAACGAAGAACAAACATTATTTTAGACAAAAAAAAAATGGTGAGGAAATTTTGAGAAAAAAAAGTGAAAATACAAAAAAATTCAAAAGAAAATATTGATGTAAATTAAAAAAAAAATTATGGATTTGTAAAATCGAACCAGAATGGAATATTTTTCAAATCATATACCTTGCCTTATAGTATACAAAATTACATGGATCACACACAAAGATGGTGTTTGTGCAAAAATTATTCTCTGCATCATTCTTAAAGAAAAAGAAACTAGTTTAAAATGGATTTACGGATAAGTTGTACATTTTATTATAAATACTATACTTTCTATATGAACTCCCTTCTCTGGTGAATGGATCTCAAAAGAAATAATTTATTAACCCTTAAACCCACTAAATGTTATTAAAAGAAAAGCCTTTAGTTCATAAAGAAAATCAGAATAGTCGAAATAATTGAAAAAAAAATGTGTGTTTAATTGATAAATAAAAGAAAATTCTACTAAAAAAAATAAATAAACAAAAAACTTGTAATTTGTGAATATAAAACAAAAACTCAAAAATGAGAAAGGAAAAAAAATTTGATATTCAATGAATATGAGATGCAACAGACATTTAACATGAGAATAAAAATTATATAAATAATTTTTCGAAAAAAAAAACTATTTCTGTTAAGTGTCTAACTATAGATAGTTTGTTGTAAAAAATATACACAACTTAAAAGAAAGAAGAAAAAATACATTTAATTGCGACTAAAATTAGTTTTTGTATATTTTTGAAAACGAATGCAAATATTTTAAAGAAATTGTTGTTTTTCATCAAATTTTGCGGATGTACTTTTAGTACCAATGAAAGATTTTATGTAATACAGATTTTTAATCCTTTTTTTTAGCTTAGTAAAACATGCAGATCAGAATGAATGTAAACTAAAAAAAAAAATGAAGGAAGTTCATAAAATGCCCCATAATAGCAAGATCTAGTCAATGAAGAAAAGATTAATCTTCATAAATAAGATACAAAGAAAAAGAATTCCTCTCCATTCCGTTGCTGCACACAAGAACGAAGAAGTGCAATATTGGTCCAAAAAAAGTAATCTAAAATGAAAGAAGAAAAATTATTGATTAAAGTAAATGAAAATCCTTAATCATGCTCTTACTAATGAAATAAAAAAAAACATTTCTTAAGACAAAAACAAAAAAAAATAGTTAAGACCTTCAAGTTTTATTAAAAGAAGAAACAAATCAAACTTAAGACAAACTTTAAAACAATTTCCTGATTCAAGAGAAACGTCATTTTAAATTAAAAAAAAAAGAAAAATGAAAAAATCACACGACTTTACCTTACCATAATGATACCTAGTTACTATACACACTTATTAAAGAAAAAAAAAAAGAAATGGAAATGGGTGAGAAATTTAAAATGTAATCGATTGATTTGATAACAAAAAAAACCAATGCAATGTTAATTAAATTACCGAAAAAAACAACATATTTGTTATATAAGAAAAAAAAAGAAATTTATTAAAAAAAAATCTTTATAAACTTGCATACAAAAAAAATGAAAAATGCAAAATAACTACACATGAATCATTATTCAAATTGTCTTATCGAGTATAAAGAAAATGATACCAAAATCGAGATAAAATTGAAAAGATAAATCATAACTTTTTTTCGATTTACATAAAGAATGAAAAAAATTGCTAAAATGGAGATTATGAAAGAAGAAAAAAAGAAAATTGTATCCCCTCTCGGCTTATGAAGTGTCGAGAAACGACAATAAACTGTGAAGAAAGATCATTAAAAATTAAACAAAATGCATAAATTTTCCCTTTCCACAGCAGCTACGTCGTTTAATGGAAAACTGGGTTGCATTCTGGAGTTAAATTTTCAGAATTTTGATGTCTTTATTGCCGTTTCTTTAAATTGTGGTAAAATATGAAAATTTTAAGATTTAGGTTTATCTTTTAGAATCAAGATTGTTTAGAAGTTTGTGTTTTAACAGCGTTTTGGATTCAACTCGATTTTTGAAATTTATTTCAACTTTAGGGGAGAGCGGGGTTAAAAAAGTCACTTAAGGGTTTAGAAAAAGCTCAAAATATCATATTTCCGAAATAGATAAAGCGAAATGTATAGCTCATTTTTATAGAAAATTTACTGCCCTATAACTCTTTCTCAGATCATTTTGTTCTATCTAGCCAGGAAATATGATATTTTAGGCTTTTTCCAAACTCTTAAGTGACTTAATTAGCCCCGCCCTCCCCTAGTGATTTTAAACCAGACTGAAAATTTGAATGGATTAAAAATTTTGTTGCCTTTTTTCAATTGATTTCTTAACTAGTTTAAAAATAGTTTTGTCCCGAATAATTAGCTTAAAACGTTTTAAGAACAATTTAATTATGCTTTTGTTAATTATAACTTAACTTAAAGGGGAAGGAGGGTATAGAAGAGTTACTCAAATCATGATAACTTTCATTTTAAGAATCTAATTATCGATTTAAGCCTCATGTAGAATGTGAGGAAATATGGAATTTTTTTTTGATAATTTTGATGCAAAAAGTTTTCTTCCAATCACCTTCATACTGCCCATTTTAGCCACGTAGTTTGGGTTTTTGAAGTCATTATTTTTGCTTGAGTTTTTCCTGAATTTCCATTAATTTGCAGAGTGAAGAAAAACGTCAGGTTGAAAGAGAATTAGACGTGTTTGATCAACACGTTGCGGAACATTTGGCGATAGAATGCGATCCTCAAGGTGGACCCTCGTGCGCGGGAGGCGTTGGTGTGTTGAAGGAGCCTCAGCAGATTGTGCGTGCGTGCAATAAAAATAATTCCATTGCCCAAAATAGACTGCAAGTACCGGAGGGGGGTGGAATGTGTGAAGAGTTTGAGCGTTAATTAAAACCAATTATCGGTTAATTAATGTGTTTCGGATGATGGAAGGAGAGATTAGTGGATCATCTATTTTTGTGTGAGAAGCTGGCTAAACTTCTCGGACAAAATGTGTGAGTGTGCCCATTTTCGTGGATGCTTAATTAACCGCACTCTCGCGCCTTCCAGCACTTATACTTTTTATTTTCGCCAAAGAAAAAAAGAAGAAATTGTAAGTCGAAAAAAGTTGCATAAAGAAATGCAGAAGAAAAGTTTTCTTGCACAAAAAGTTTGAATTGTCTCCAAAAGTTGCTCATTCCGAGTTCTGCATTGCAGATTATTTGATGTTTTTCCTACACTGCCAACCCCTCTTCTTAGCCCCAACTAAGGGTACGCAGTCAAATGGAAATGTGGTGTACAAAATTGATGATAAATGAGCGCAATAAACCACATTTCTTTGGCATTTTTGCTAAATGTCAGTTCTTTTGGGACTTTTCTTCATTTTCGCAATGCCAATATTTTGCATGAATTTGAATTTGTGGAGTTTAATATTTAAATTTTGATAGAGAAATTATTTATTTGACATTTAAAAATTTTTTTAAATCATTTTCAAAGGAAAATTATTAAATTAAATAAATAAATATTAATGGCTTTCCATTCTTTTAGAGCTTTTTCGGAAAAGTCGTTTGTGAATTATGTAAGATATATTTTTGAGAAAAGAATAAAAAATATTTTCTTTAAGACTGAAAGAAAACTTTAAAGCTCTTCAACTTTACATAGCTGGCCCAACACAGATAAACCTTATTTCCAGGACAGGATACCTTGTAGGTAGGTAATGTTAATATATATTATGTATGTATGTAGGTACTTCCAATATATTTAAGTAATCCTCTACCCCGGTTCCGTCTCTAAAAGTAGCGTCATCTTTTGGTTCGAACAGGAAACGAGCAATTTTCCAGCTTTCGATTTTGGCTGAGGGTTGATCCGGGTTGTCCAGTGGGGGCGCCATATGGGTGTACGGGGTGACGCATGCGCCATTCGAAAGAGAACCCCTCACGTTTTGTGCCGGAAAACAGCCGAACGGTAAAAAAGTTTTTACATCGCTCCCTCGTCCCTCTCAGATGCTATATACGAAAAACATATCGAAGCGACGTGAACTCCAAAAAGAGCTCCATCGTTTGTAACCAATACATATCATTAATATTGGCTAGATAAGTGAGAAAAATTAAGTGTTATATTGAGCATATCATTAGGAAAGTATCAAAAGAAGTGCAATTCGTTTTTAAACTGCATTTTTGTAGGGCAAAGAGGAGGTAGAAATTGACCGAGTGTTTTGGGAGGTTTTTAAGGGGTGTTGTGAGCCCCCCTTTTCTCGAGTGTGTGACAATTTGTATTTTTCCTCACTAAACTTTTTTTCACCGTGACTATCGGCTAATCTATATCTTCTTTCACTCTCTCTCTCTCCCTCCCGGTGTGCTACATCTCTCCTGGGACTTTCGAAAAGACTTTTATTTCGTGGTCACAACAGATACGAACTTATTTTTCGGGGAAAAAATTAGTCACTTTGGGGGTTGCTTTTGCACCCAGAACATTCTTTGACGCCACATTTGAAATCCATATTAACATTTCCCTGCATATACGAGTTGGGCAAGAAGGAGCAGTAGGGCCCTCCCGGCCGGAGGGAGAGAGGAGGGGAGACCGCTGGACGGTGTGAAGGGGATCAAAATAAGGGGTATACGACGAAGTATGGATGAATTTTTCTTGGCACCCCTCACTTGGCCCCATACCGCTATATCAGCCTCTAGGCACATTGGGATGTTTTCACGGAAACCCAAGACCCAGTGGTAGAAAAACACTGGAATCGACTTTTGGACAAACTTCTGCATCGGCTCCAATTGGGCAGCCACAACCGGAAGAAGTTGGTAAGTTTTTTTTTCATTCTGAATTTTATTCCTTTGCCAATGCGCGTACTTTTTCGTGTATATAACCGTGCGATTCATTCCGAATGATAAGAATTTCGGGTTATAGAGAAACAAGAAAATTATGAACATGGATTGTTTATTGGTTTTTGACCACGTTGTAAGATTCTCTCATCCATGTGACAATGAAACCATGTAAACCTCTAAACTCATTACGCTTATGCGCTGGAAATCGATATTCTCTTGATATCTTAAACTTAACCACGTGTGCCAAAATTATTTACAAATTTAATTGGAAATTATATACATGTGTGTTATGTATATGAATTTTATATGTATTAAAAAGTATATATTATAATCTCATATATGTAGGTGTGTAAGTTTATTAAAAACGATTTACTATATTAAAACTACATTAAACCGAAAAAGTTTAGCAATTGATAAACTTTTTAACCCTTCATTTAGGTGTGAGTGACTATGTATATAAGACAAAATTTAGGATTGATTATTATTAAAATAAAATATCCGTATAAATGAATTAATTCGATTACTTTCTTACAAGGCATAAACGTCAGATCGATCGATTACTTTCTGTCCCTTAAAAAATATAATTTACTAATAAAGTAATTATTTTTACTAGTTTTTTAAAGCTTCATTTCTAAAGTTGCTTGTTTTTGAATTACCGTAATAATTGTCCATAGCAATGAAATAATTTTTATTTGCATTTAATTTACAAATTGAAGTGGTGGTTCGTAATTTTTTTTTATTTTCACTTTAAGTCAATATTGATGCATTGTCGAAACGTTGAAAACTGCAATTTTCGGTTTATCTGGAGCGTTAAGTATAATCTATCGGTTTAACTAAATTTTCCCATTTTGAACATTCCAGGAAAATTTCATTATTGATTCAGAGTGAAAATCAACACTTTGAGGATTTTTCTGATTTTAAAATAATCTCTGAATAAAATATTTTTTTAACAAAGCTTAAGAATAAAACAATCCATCTTAAAGTGTTTAAAAAGATGTTATGCAGAGCCTCACTGTATGTTGCTACAGATATTACTTAACCGATTAAATGTAGATAATTACAATGAAATCACAAATAAACAGAAAAGAAAAACAAAGTAGGTTGATGAAAGTTAAAGTTTTCATAAGCTCTGTCCTCAAGTTTCAAGCAAGTATCGTCAACTACATAATATTTAAGGGATCAATGAAAGTTTCTCGCATGATTACGCCTAATTATATGTTATTTGAAGTGATTAAAGTGCTACCAATAATGTAATTGAATGCCAATTTGGTTATGAGAGATTATCTGACGATATAGACGGTTCCATTTTATCTCTTTGATGTTTCGAATACGATGAAATCAAGGAAGTATCGCATACATATGTGTATACTTGAACGGTATATAATTTTGTGAGAATCTTGTTAACTATGTACGTACATACTGCTCTTCTATTGTAGCTTAAAACTTATTTCGTAGAATTTGTGCACTTCTTAATCTTTAATCAATATCATGCAGCATTTTTGAATGATTTTCTTTAACAAATTCCGTTTGATAAAAGTGCCTGCGAGGTAAAATTAGAGTTTTGAGTAGACTCAACTAAAGATTCTCTTTAAGAGAAGGATTTATAAAAGTTTGATGCATAAAGCGTTGTCTAAGGAATAAAAGAGAAAAAGTCTAAAGAGTGTTTAAATTTAGAATTGGAGCAATTTTTGGTGTTGAACACATTGAATTGTACAACATTTCTCTTTCCCCATATTTTTTTTTAAAGACAATTAATAATTCAATTTCATAAATTTTGTACAAGTTGTTCTAGTATTGAATATTTTATGAGAATTTTGAAGCTCTCTGGGATTTATGTGGGTCTCTTTGGTATTGTACTGTCTTGGTGTGATACAGACAGGTGTCTTCTACATGCTCTCCTTACTTTATGGTCGCATCGAAAGGATAAGCCCATTTCCACCTGTTCTTAATTCATGCAACATCACCACAATTATTTTCATCAGAGCTTGAAATTCGCCTTTTCCCCTTTTAATATTCATACCAATCTTTCATGGAGTTTATTTCCACCAACTAAAGTCTTTCTTGTTTTCTTGGAATTCCCTCCTTTATTTTTCACCACAAAATATATGTACCTTACATATGTATGTAGGTATGTATCTAAAACTCAACTCGACATTTTAAAGCATGAGAAAATAATATGGGAAAAGCACAGCGGTGTGGTGCTTTAAGGACACACACACACAGATGCACTTTGGGTGGAAAATAGAATTTTCCTAAAATATTAAATTACCCTGTTGGTAAAGTGTTTTAATTATTCAGACATTTTTGTTGCCTGGGACGCGGGGGAACGTGAAATAAAGGAGAGGCACTCTCCAAAAAACTGTGCGGGTGCCTCTACGGGGTAGGTAAATTGACATATTTACCTTCACCCTGTGTGTGTGAACTTCCTCGGGGCGCAAAAAAAAGTGACGTGGGTGGCAAATGGGGCGGGGAACGAGCCGAGAAATTTTGGACAATGCCAGAGGTTGAGGGATGAAACGCATAGTTATTTAGGTGAATAAACAATAAGCGAGTGTCGCTTATAATCATCCAAAAATATTATGTTGGGCTGACAGGCGTGGGTAAAAAAGATTCTCTAAGGTTTTACGTTTTTTTTTCCCTACTCGCCTGTGTAACCGTCTAACCTTTCTTGGGGTAACCGTTTGCATCAACAATTAACGTAAGGTATTCTATTTATTTATTCTCTTCATTTTCTTCTACATAGATCATTTTGTCTTAATTAAATTTTTTATGTATTTTTTTTCAAACTAACACAACTGGTTGGGAAACAAATTAATAATATCTGAATTTTTATATACTTTTCATACGACTTTTTTTTGCATAAAGTGTACAATTAATGGGTAAAAAAAATGAAACAAATCACTAGTTTGAGTGAAATCAAGCCATAAAATGTATGATATATTTTTATTCTTTATTGCCACTCTAATATTTTATTTTGTCGCACTTGTAGTCGGAAGGGAGGGATAAAATGAAAAATGTTTTTATTTGCTATTTAGTATACATACGTATGCTACACTGAAGGGGACTTAGGTGAGGGTAGAAAAAAAATCCCAAATGGGAATATAATTCACCGAAAACATTTCCATTTTAGTTTCCCAAGCACGCTAGTTAGGAATTTAGAAATAGCCCACCATTTCTCTTCACATGTTATCAAATATTCAAATTTCTCGGCTGCGTCAGAGGTGGGCATAGGCAAGGAACTTTCTACAGAGGTCATTGAATGGCTTTCGGGGTCATTTCGAGGTTATTCCTCGCGGGTAAACTTGTCGCGTGGACACCTTTGCAATTTAGGCCACCAGCTGATTGAAGTGACGACGAGGAAAGTATTACATGATCCCCTGGGGGAGGTTTTTTTTTTATATAAATGATGGGATTCTGGCGCGTAGAGCAACTTTGTCTAAACATCCCCTCATGTGTATGTGGGAGCTGATTGACCTGTCTCTCTTTTACACACCTATGTATGTCCTCTCCACAAGTACGCGCTACCTGTCGGTGGGTTTTGTGGAAAAGCTAATGAATCATCCGCGTGTGTGGATCGATAGTGTGGACCCATGAAGCGTCGTCGTCGCACGACGCCATCGAGGTGTTAAAGAGGTCAAAGGGGTGGCGATGTGTCCGCTATACATAATTTAGGACTTGTGTGGATAATTGAAAGCTCCAGAACAAGAGCGACGCTCCTGAAAAATTGAGATGAATTCCGTGCAGGCACGTTCAAGTCGCGCGTTTCGTTTTCGGGCTTTTTATTGATGAACCACCCCGCGTGGTTCATCGATTTTTTTCCAGGGGGATGATTAAGCCGCCCCATCGAAAGGAATTTTTGACTTTTATTGTTCAAACCGTGCGAGGCTTTTTCGTCACGATATCGACTGGGTGCTTTATTTATTCAAGTGTGCTTCCGCTTCCATGGCAAAGGCAGCACAACACCCAAAACACACCGGGTGAGGTGCTATGAAATCGTGTATTCTCTCATTGCGTATTTATGAATTGCTCCAGTATTTCATAATTATACATATAGAGAGTGAACAACTTCCCAAAAGGCACCTTTTTTTCTCTTTCATGAGAAATTTTTAAACTCAGCCACATTTTTTTTTCACATACGACTGCGTATTTTATTTAGATGCCATTCGGAATTCTGGGTATACCGGCGATTTTATAATTTGATAACAAATGCTTTCACAAGTGGAAGGAATCCTGAGTGAGTGGGAGCTAACTACCCATTCGGAAAAAATGAATTAGGAAGAGATTCGCGTAAATTTTATGTTTTAAATTTTTCAATTAATTTTTTAAGGTTGGAAATTGAAAAATAATTTTTGAGCTTCAAGGGAAACCTCATAAATATCTTACGGTTTTGGAGATATATTTCATTAGTTAGCTGTGTCTCTTTCAGACACAGCTTTTGTGTACCGAGAAAAATCGAAAGTCGTCAGATCGGGCTCAAACTTGGGATGAGCACGAATTAGGGTCCCCACATCCAAAAAAACGTATGCGCCAAAAAAAAAATTTTTCCGGCCGGCCGGCCGGCCGTAGTATAACGCTGAATTGCAAGAGAACGGTAATAGATAGAGACTTGCGGTCAACGGCAAAGTTCATATATCGGGTGGAAGACATACGATTATGAAGTCAAATCCACCCCCCCACCCCATCGTCCGCCATTTTGAATAACCTCAAAATTTTGTTTTCGCTATATCTCAGCCCCTGTAATAGCTAAAAATCTGAAATTTTGATATGTTGTAGGGGCCATCAATACCTTTCCAACGATACCTCATTTTTGAAAATCGGTCAAGCCGTTTAGTCAATATGGCCGCCACAATTTTTCATCGAAAATCGACCATAACTCGAAAACGGCTTGACCGATTTTGATCAACCCGGGGTCAAATCAAAGCTCTCAACAAACCCTACAACTCTCTGGAACATCCGAAGTTTCAAAAGTGGCCGCTAGGGGGCCAAAAATCAAAAACAAAATTTTCGATGAGTTTTCGATGAATATCTCGAAAACGACGACATAAATTTTCTTCATTTTTTGATATGTTGTAGCTGACTATATTATCTAGCTCCATGCCAAAAATGAAGAAAATCTATGGATCCGTTCTCGAGATATAGCCTTCCAAAGTTGGCATGTCATATCTCGGGTTCTACAAGTCCGATCTTGATCAACTCAAGCGCAAATGAAAGGTTTCGAGAAACCCTCCAAATGTCTAGAACATTGCAACTTCGAGAAATGACCGCAAGAGGCGCTAAAGTCAAAAACAAAGTTTTCGAAAATTTCGAACTCGAATTTTTCGAAAATGGCGACATAAATTTTTTTCATTTTTCGATATGTTATAGCTGACTTCAAGACCTTTCAAACAAAAAAAAATTATGAAAATCTATGGATCCGTTCTCGAGATATGGCCTTCCAAACATTTCTTAGGGTATGACTTTTCAACTTTTCCCGACTTTGCGCGTATTTAAATTAATTCGCGTTCTAGTTTGCTCTCACAAAATTGGTACACTGAAAGAAACACAGCTCTCGTAAGCTTGGTCAGCTTACCAGTACATTTTTTTTTTATGATTTCACGTTCTATGTTATATTCAGATTAATATAGAAAACTTAATTTCAAGAATTCTAAAGTTACAATAAAAATTCTCATTACTTTCCTCACTCATTTCTTTTAATGGATAATAACAAATTCTACAAAAACTCTTAAAAAAAAACTTGTCAAGAAAAAAGCTTTCTATAATTGTTTTAAATAATTAAAAGAAAAAGATGCACCGACGTATCGCGTTCTTTCTTAGCAGACAAGCCGTAATTATTTAGAAGACCGTCATCAATCACCTGGAAATGTCTCTTCGTGCCGCAAAATTTCCCTGCAACTGTACCCAATGTGAATTATGTAATTTTTCTGTCTGTGGCAATTAAAGTTGGGTGCCTTCAATTGGCTATATGGAAGACAGTATTCTCAGAACATGTTTCCCCATATACTGAGTCGAACTTATGCGAGAACAACTGCTGTTCCACATGGAATCATGCTTGTCATTGACCTCTTGCTTTGCTCATAGAACAATGCTTCGCTCTTTAAACTTTTCCACCACGTTTGCCGCGGTGAAATTATTTTGAGAGAGAGAACAAAAAAACATAGCTGCTGTGTGGAGAAATTTCATTTGACCTTTCACCTCGTGCATTCGATCTCAGTTGAGTCACGCAGGAATTGTGAATAACTACGCGAGATGCTGGCTATCATGTCGTCTATCTTGAGAGATGATGTCTTGGTGTATGAAGAAGTGCCTCTTGTGTTCTAATTTGCCCCAGCATGCGAGGGAGGAGAAAAGAATTTGCATTTGAGTGTTGGTGCTGGAATTCAGTTAAACACGCAGGTTCTGCAAATTCAGCTCTGGAGGAGGAAAATATTTTGATAGAATGAGAAAAAGTGTGGCTCTTAAGCTGGTAAACAATCTTACTTTTTGTGTGTGTTTTGCCAGAGAACAGACGGTGAACACTTGGCTGATTGATGCAGGTGGGAACCCATTGAAGATGACGCAATTTGTGTAAGACGGAAAAGTAAAGTTCATTACTTGTTCTTTTACTTTTTTCTCCCTCCCTGTTATTCCCCAGAGACTTTTGGCGTCAAAATGAGCGGCAAATGGGGTCAAAAATGTGGTACTTGTGTTGATTTCATGAAGAGAATTTAATATGAATGCTGAAAAGGGAAAAAAAAGCTCTTATTTTGCCTGAGCTTTTTTCCACCACACCACCTCCTTCTTTTTAGTATACATATTTTTTTCTCTGTAACATTTTTTTCTCCTGCGTAGTTGGGGGATTTTATTAAATATTTCTCAGGGTTTATCTTGGAGCTCTTTTTTTGCCTTCGTCGTACAATCTGTAATCCACTTGGTGAACTCATTGACAAATTTCCATTGGAGTGTGAAACAAGAGTCATACAAATTGATGGTGCTCTCCGAGGATGATGATGAAAAGGAGATCATAAAAAGGACAAGCATGAAAAGAAGGATAAGAAAGAATTAGAGGGCGGCTAATTCTCATGGGAGTTGTGGGTGGAAAGACGTCCTAAAATGGGGAGAAAGAGTAAACGAGACAGAGACACTGCTAGAAAGTCTCTTGCTTTTGTAATAATAATTCTTGTTGTCTCTCTAATCGCGTGGTCATGAAATCCTTGTTACTATAGCTACGTTGAGCACAAAACAGTCCCAGAAATGGTTGGAAGGAGAAATAAAGTTGTCTAAAGAAAAAAAAATTGATATTGTTTCCTCCATGCTCCCTGCGTGGCACGTACCTCCGACCCCAATAGCGCGTGTTGAAACAACCAGAGAGAGCAATAAAGTGGCAACTTTTGTATTAAATATTAGGGAAATGGGCTTTTCATTATTAAAGAAGGGTACATTTGCTCCACAACAGGGTAACCCTAGATGAGGAATTGACTCTCAAAGTTCACTGCTATTAAGCCATCTTACACAAGTGCACTCAATTAGGCACCACCGCGCGTTGTACCCAAATACGCTTTCATCGCTGATAAATTCTTAGATGGGTGGCAATTTGGTCATGTAAATTATTCTACAAAACCCCAAGTTACTCCACTAATCTAATGCACTACAATGGAGGAATTCTTAGAGGTGGGAGCTTTATGAAAATTGATTTGTTATTAAACTTTTCACGAGGGTCATAGAGTTTTGGAAAGTAATTGATTTTAAATTTAACAGGTTGATTTTTCTTAGAACTGTTTATTTTCTAGGACATAGCGGGGTAAAAAAATCACTTCAAAGTTTAGGAAAAACATGAATATATTTTTTACTCTAAAAGTGATCTGAGATAGAGTTGTAGGGCGGAAAATGTCCTTTAAGAATTATTTAAAAGCTTTGCTTTATCTCTTTGGAAAATATAAAATTTTATGGTTTTCTTAGATCCTTGAATGAGTTTTTTTTTGTTATTTATTTAAAAATACCTTAAATTAAATACCTTATTTAATTTTACATAATTTCCTATTTCTTTTAAATTAAATTTTAAGTAATTGGAAAAGCTCTTAAAAGTATTTAAAACTTTGACAAAATTGTATGACCTACTTTTTTTGTTTTAAAAAATTTCCAAGAAGAAAAAAAAAACATTTCTAAAAAATACCAATTTGTTAAAAAAAAAGAAAAACAACTTTTTTTACAAAATATATGTTGAAAAATTGATTACAAACATCTTGTTAGGGTACAAAGTTTATGTGTTTCGTTTTAAAATAAATTATTAAAATTGTTTCCAAAGGTTAAATGTATAATATTGACGGTAAAACTTTATTGTCGTCAATCGAATTAAATTTTCACGGAGGAAATCGATCGACTTCACAGAGCTTTCCACGAGGCTCATCGAGTTTGATGTTAGAAGAAAAAAAAATTACAAAGCTACTCTCGTGCAAGGATGTGTAATGAACTTTGGGGGTTGTTTGTGAAAGCTTCACGAGGGATTTCCGGGGTTTTTTTTTGAGACAGGAGATATTTTTTTGATGGCATATTTTGAAGGGGGGCGATAGGGTGTATGTGTGTGTACACCACGTTGCGAAGGAAAGTAGAAAAGAAACTTTTCTAGTCAATATCCCAGGGAAGAAAAAGTACTTTAGATTCTAATCGCTTTCTTTTTTTCCACCCCCACCCACTGCATTGCGCCCACCTCACGTGGGGTGGTGTTTTGCATACGACTGTTCGAGAGCGCGGGTCACACAGGGGAGCTCTCGGTGTTCCGTGCTTTTGGGAGCGCGAGGTGGGAAATATGGAGGAAATAGAAATTAATATTAATAGAAATGAAATTTCCCGCGTGTGAGAATAATGAAGTATGGCTGGGGGTGGATGGGGTTGGTTTTTTTTCAGCAGGGTGTGGGTGACTAATTTTGCAGCTGGTGTGCCCTTTCGTGAGCCACCCTCTTTCCCCAAAAATATCACCACCCAAATGAACAGCCAGCTCTGTAATTCACACAGGCTATCGCTTCTATTCCCTATCACGCAAATATTCGGTGTGCCATCGACTATGTACATCATAAATTCTATTTACAACCAACCACTCTCTCTCTCTCTTTCTCTTTCCTTCCCTTTCTCTCCCTCCATCATATTCTCACCTGAAACTCTTCCCCTTGGAGCACATATGTTGGGCCGTTGAGGGTTCCAAGTATGAAAGAGATCGCACGCGAGCATTCCGCAGCGGCGCAGGTGAGACAGAGGTGAAATGGTGTATGTTCATAAATATTGTATTGGAACAGGAGAGAGCATACACCGTGTTACATTTCTATGCCGAAATCCACATCGTGTTTCCCCCATTGCTATAGGAACCTGCTGTTGTCGATTCAATATTGGAACACCTTTTGTTCCAGCTGACACCGCGCCAGCGCATTTATACCCGAAAACACTCACCAACTTACAGCCTTGTCCGATTTTATGCGACTCACTCGCACCTCATGCGGTTTTCTTGGCTTTTCCATACCTCTACGTGGTGTGTTGTTGGTTGGATTTTCTCCCCAAGAGGGTTTATATGGTTTTCATTTTCCAATCACATTTAAGGATTTGAAATTTTGATTAACTGATTCGGTCAAGGGACGCTTTTAGTTAAAAGATCCATTTGTTTCATGATTCAGGGTGATATCTTTGATAGAGAGACTAGAAAATTACGGCCTGAAAAGGAAAGGAAAACTGAAAGGAATACTTGCCGGGATTTTTCTTATTAAAAAAAAACTAGCGATGATATTAAAAGTTTACGATTAAACGGTTATTTGGTTAATTACCCATTTGTGAGGAAAAATAATTTTTTATAATATTTTTACATATCAGTACATGATGAATGCTTTTTGGGAGCCGAAAGCTTTGGATTTTTTTCCTTTAATGTTAATTAGAAAGATTAGACTTTAAGAATGCATTATTAGATTTCCGTTGAAAAGAATGATAAAAAAAATAGTTAAATTAAACCTGAGCTAACCCCTTCGCGCCCTTTGGTCATTCGCTGTGCCATTAAGGTAAAACATTTTGTTTTTTTTTAAATTGAAATTAATTTAATTATTTTCTAAGTTGTAAATACGTTAAGTTTACCTAGAAGAGGCCAAAAAGAACGATTTAGCTAAGAATTGTTCTTTGAAAAATTAAAAAAAATATATCGTTATAAAAAAGCGAATATTTCTATGTTTTATGTGAAAGCAAATGAGTTTAATCTTTAATTTTCGTTTGCAAAATCCTTAGTTTTAAACTCTTCTAACCAATCTAGACAATTTTTTTTGTAGGAATTTTAACGTTTTTTATGCATTTCTTGATCTCAACGTTAACAATGCTATTCTACGAAAAATGCTAAAAATATTACAATAAACATAAATGGGTTAACAAGCTATTTAACACCGTTTCCACAAATTGAGAAACCTCCTAGAGATTTTTCCTTTTGCCGCAAACCCACAAATCGTATGGGAAATCAATCAATTCAATCTCACGGGGAAATTGAAATGGGACTGCAGGGAAGTTAGAGGGAATCTCACTTTGGCAATGCAAATTCCCAAGAGGTCACCCCGCAAAGTCTTTTAGCTATGTGGTGGGGAGTTTTCCATTTCTCACAACGAGCTCACATTTTCTTCCCATTATTCCCTCAACAAACTGGCTGGCGGGTTAATGGAGTAACTCTTGAGTGAGTAAATTCTAATTTAATTGCCGCTCACATTTGGACAATTAACCTTAAGGTGGCTACGGGGAAAGAGGTGAAGGGGGGCTGGGAAAGCGAAAAGCAAGTTGAGGAAAAATCGGCATGAGGAATATATGGTGTGTATGTGTTTATCACGGGTTGTGTGTGGGCAGAAAAGGGAGTGTTTGTGCTGAGGTGTTAAAGGAAAAGGTGGAAAAGCAGATTGTGAATTGTATGACAAACTCATTGCGCGCAGTGCAAATCCATGTAATGGAAAATAGCTCAAAAGCTTTTCCCTGTCGACGATTAATTGTCCCGCCAATGTGTCTTTCCTCAAGCCTAGGAGATAGAGCGAGAGAATTGTGAACCTTGAAGCCTAGGAGAGAGCTTTTAGTAGTTGAGAATATGGTAATTTTCTTACAGGGTGCTTCCCAAGTTCTATGTTGGCTAATTCATTCGAATTACTTTTATGCTTTAATGGAATTAATTTAGGAAGTTTCTTAAAGGTTAAAGGTCACGGAGGGTTTATAAAATCAAGAAAAGAAATAATTTCCTTTGAATTTATGGAAATTAGAGGAAGATTTTTTTTCTTGAATTCAGAATAGCCCCTTAAAATATTTTGGCGCACAGCTCCACTCTAGGGGCAAACTCTAGGCTAGAGTACCGGCAACATGGGGAAGGCGCGCAAGAAAGAGAAAACAACCGAGTGTTTTGAGTGCTCGCGCGTCGATTCTTACTGGAAATTGTGGTTGTCTCTGTTGTGCACACCCAGGTGGGTTAACGACTCAACTACTGGGCACACTTGCTGACGGCACAGAATCGGAAGTTTAGTCTACTGTCAGCAGTCGAGGAAATCACAACGCGCACCCAACTTTGCAAACGAATCTACATTGAATTTTTAAACCACAATTTTAATTGTAGGCAAAGATTTAGAGAAATTCACGCCAATTGCAAATTGTGTCTTTTAGTAAGCACACAGGAACACACCAAAAAACCATTTAAAGTTCTTTCAGAGTATTAGTAGATCCATCTTTTTGTCGTCGGCATTACCTCTAATTTTCGCGCGTCGAGCTTTTTTTCGTCGTGAGCCCAAGTTGGTTTGTTTTTTCGTTGATAGAAGAACTTGCGGAAAGAAGAAAAAAAAGTCCGCGTGTGGTGGAAGTCAGGACAGTTCGTCATAGATTGAAGAAACATTTTGAGGTAAATTGCGGATTTTTGTTTGTGTGAATTTTTCCCAAGAAGAAATCCAAAAAAAAAAAGAGTGAAGAATTCGAGAAAAGCAAAGAAGCAAAAATTGTGTGAATAAAATTTTCTCATTTTAATTGAAATCAGTGGTGTGTGACACAAGTTCTCCGTAGAAGCGCTCAGTAATCAGCGAGGTGAACATTTGGCTGGAAAAAAAAGAGAATCTCCCACACTGAAATTAAAATACTTTTCGGAGGACTTTGAAGAGAGCGGTGAAAATTCTACTTAAGCTCCCACTGATCATCACTAAATTTCGAGAGATCCATTGTTAAAAAAAAAGACTTTGTGTTTAAAAAAATATTTTCTTAATAATAAAAATTGGTGTGCTTTCGAGTGTAGCCAAAATATAAATTGAAGGAGGATAAAGTGTGTTCTTTTTTTCGCAATAAGATTCTCCAAGTGATGGAATAAAATTGTGCTTTATTGTAATTTAGCAAAGTGAGAAGCAGAGAGATAGAGAGAAAAAGCAAAAACCAACTAAGGAAATTATCCAGAGTTCTTTTTGTGTCTGTGTGTACTTGAAGAGAACCCTACAGCAGGAAGAATAAGAATCACAAACTCCCACAGCAATCAGCAAAAGGTGTGTGATCAAAGTATTGAAGCAGCATGTGTGAGAAATTCTTCTTAGAATTTATGCTTTCCTCCCTATATGTTCTTTTGTCTCAAGCCCATTGTGATCTCATTTCACACCGTATTAGATCACAAGAAATGCCTCTCTGTTTGGTATTTTGTTCCATAGGTGCCAGAAGGCAATTTCTCATCGTGATTTCTTTGCAATTTCACTCACCAACCATTCTTAGCTGCGCGATTGTGTCGAGAGATTTCCACGCCACAATCGCCTTGTAACCATCTTCCATTATATGTACTTATGTGCTCTATATGAAAATTGCCAAAGGAGCTTTCCCTACACACTGTGGAACTGCCCATATTTGAGAATATAGAATTTATTATGCTTGACAGTGAATTCTCTGTGATATATTGCGTCGTATACAAGTTTTTCTTTCTCCTCAAATATAATTCTTTATACTTGCGCTTAAAATGAGACATGACGGAAGTTCTGTATAAAATAGACTTGGATGGATATGACAGCATAAGTTTTAATGGAAAAATGAAAATATTTAATTCGTTTTTCCAGCACCCTATTTATTAAGACGAAGTTTGAAAAGAAAATAGAACTAAAGGCTGACAAGGGCTCATTACATTTTGTCCTGAATGGATGGAGTTTCTTTTTTTTTCAGGACAGTTTCTTCGGAACCTTTGCGAAAAATTTAAACATGAACTTTACAACAAAAAAATGTATAAATAAAATAATATTCAATTTGATGCTAGTTGATCATGCTGGGTAGAAATATAGCATTTTTTTTATTGAAAATTAAGTATTATTTTAGTATAATTTCTAGTAAAACTCTGGTTCTTATTTTTGGCAAAACTTCTTGTTATATTTTGAAGAAATTGTCTTGAAAAAAAAAACCATTTGTTCTGGATAAAATTTAATGAGCCCTTGCGAGTTAGTTTTTTTTCATTTTTTTTTTACTAATGGCAAAGACAAAATTTTAATGAATTCAATCCAAAAAATAGGAAAAATTCCGATTCTAAAAATAATTTTATAAAAAAAATTAATTTAAGTAAAATATTTCAATTTTCGTCATTCATTGTCCTTTAAAATTGTTTATTTTTGAAACGTATTATTCAAAGATTTGAAAGAACAAAGTATTTTATAAAAAAAATCTAATTCAGATGATTTTTCTAAAAAAGTAACCTTTTTTTTTTAATCATTCGTAAAAAAAGTATTGAAAAACTTAAAATCTTTAAATTTTTAATATGAATTCTCACAATCCAAATTGTTCAACATTTTCAAACTTGAGGATTATTTCATCAGAATCTCATATTTTGATAAAAATTTCAGTTGAACAGTCCGCAGATTTTTAGGATAGAAATTTGTACGTTAGGAAATTACTATCCAATACGTAGTAAAAAAGCTCTATCTGAGCTTTTAGTAAAATTATATTATATCCGAATATATGGGTTTTACGTGACTAAAAATAATATAGAAAGCCTTTTATACATATTTGATCTGATTGTCCGACTTTAGTACTTCTAAAATATCCAATTTAATTAATATACCTATGTATATAGCATGCAAAAACTATGTATACCTATTGCTCTTATATAGGCAACTTTTTTTTTAAGAAGCTTTATGAGAAAATTTTCACACAGCATAATGAATTACATAGGAAAGCTTCTGATGAAGTTTATTAAACATACCTATCTAACGTTATAGAATCCTTTTGAGATTGTTGTCTTCACGAAAGTTTCATCAGACAAAAAAAAAGACAGAGAAGAAAATCAACCCACGGAAACAATTGCAATTGTTTTTATTTTTTGCCATGTTGTAGAAAAAAAACACGCTGCATTTTTCCCTTCATTTCTCTCTGTATGAAATTTTTGCACAAGATAAATTAATTATTGCATTAGAGAGGTGGGGAGAAACGCAAAAGAAATGGAGTATATACCTGCAAGTTGAGGCGGTGAAAGAAAACAAGTGCAACTCGCAAACTTGAGCAATGAGACCACGGCATTTTACAATGTCTTGCACAGCAGACATATTACATTTGTTTGTACATGAGAGAATTTTTACATTATATACAATTTTAAAAATATTATGTACAATGTAGATACATAAATAGAAAAAGAGAAATAGGAAACATTGAATAATTCTTCTCAATTTATTGCAATTTTTTTTTACGGGAAACTGTAGGTTAGTTTTGAATATTCTATTGAAATTAGATTATGTATGTTGCCTATATAGCACAGTTCATGGGTATATGAAAAATTGGTTATGAAGCAGAGAGAACTCTGCAAAGTGTGTATAAATTTATCTCTGCTCTGAGGGGAATTATTCACAATAAAAAGCAAAAAAAAAGTTAATGCACAGAGTAATCAGAGGGAAAAAAATGCTCTCACCGGTGTGCTATGTGTAGTCTTCCACTTTGGCTTCAGGAGGCCGCGCGAGTTTGAGCAGCGAAAAAAAAGAGCAATTTCTAAATAAATAAATAATATAAATAGAGTTATTGTTGTTTCACGTTTTATGTTGCCAGGGAAACAAATAACACCCAAAACTATTACATTAAATTGGAAGTTGGTTTGAGTTCTTTTGTGCTCAACTACATCCACGCGAATGTTTCCCATACAGCCACACAAAGAGGCAAAAGAGTGCGCCATTTGGTTGCTAGAGCTCGTATGTGAAACATCACAAATCTATCTGTAATAGATAATAGCAGTAATTGAAGCAAGACTTATAATGTCAGTGGACTGGATGGAGTCAAAATACGTATAGTGTTGAGCGTGAGTTAGTCTTTTTCCTCGCGGACTCTCTTTACCATCATTCTCCACCTCCTCGCTGCTTGGATGCTATATAGGTACATATAGGTATGGTCGAAGAATGAGTTATTGAAGGTGGTTTTTTACACATGTACGTCTCTATGCTCAGAAAGTGGTGAAGGGCTTGCGAAGGAAGCGGTCAAATGAGTGGAAAACCCACACACACATGTACTCGATGGAAAATTCCCATCATGTTATGTACAATCGATAGTTGCGATAAAGCCGTTCATCCGGAAAAATAACAAACGTCCCGTACAATGCGAAAAGTGAGGAAAATCTACCAGAACAATAGAGATAGATTTGGAAAAGCAGATTAGCATTTGATATCATAGTTGTTTTAGAATTTTGTTGAATTTATAGTCTAAAGTATACTTAAGCCGGATGGTCTACTATTAAATGTCAATGAAATCGTTTTTTTTATCACTCATAATAGAGGTTGTTTATTTTAAATTTAAAGAGGATTAGTAGTGGGTTTTTTTTAATTCAAAGCAAATTGAGGTTTTTGCAAAATAATTTAATCCTGACTATTTATTTTATTTTAATTTAAAGCTTTTTATGATTTTTTTTAAGTGAAAATCAATGGAGCTTTAAAGGAAGCTTAACAATGTTCAAGGGGTGAAAAAAAATACATTTCCAACTTTTGAGGACGATAAATTGTAAAAGAAATCTCTAAGCAGTTATCACTTCAGCACTGTAGGATATGCATAAGTGCTATATATCTTAGGAAAATGTATGTAAGGTATGGTATGTGTCTATGTATGTGTGTTTACCGACCGAAAACCGGAAGATTTGTTTTTGTGCCACTGATCCACCAGGGATTACCGAGTGTTTAATTAATTGAACTCTGTGTACTCTGTGTGTTTGCTCAAGCATCACCCTCCCTTGAAATGCGTGTGAGATTCGGAGCTTCCTTTCCCCAAAAAGAGCTCCAAGCACAAAGTCCCTCGCCAAAAAAGTGATCCCAGAGAGATAACGAAACGCAATAAAAGCAATCTAATCTCTCGTTTTCGCACTCAACCCATCATCCCGGGGAAGACCCCACACCGCCGTCACCTTCCACACAGGAGGTATCCTCCTCGCCCACCTCTTGTGAAGTCTCTTTCCGTCCAAAGGAGATTCGGTGCACGAAAAGGCTCAACTAATTGAATAAATAATTTACGCGACAGCAAGGGCGTGATATAATTTTTGGAAAAGTCTCTCAAATTAATTACATTTCCCCACACACAGCCCACCCAGATGAAAGCACTGGAGCTGCGCGACCACTTTTGGCGAAAGAAAAGACCTCTCAGCACATCTTCTTGTACAAAAATCTCCTGACCATACTCCATCATCAATGGAAGTGTTTGTTGGTGCGTGGTATGTGCCGGCGCGTGAATTGATTCGGAAAGAAGTGTGTTATTCAAAAAGGAACATCGAATATCTGCATCAATCAATTACATTTTGATGTTTCACTCTGAGAAAGTACAATTGTTACAAGACAAATTAAAATCGCTTTGAAGAGCTCCCCCTTATAGATTGTGTTTTGCAATCAGCAAACAATTTTATGGAGTTGTTCTGCAAAACACGGATCTACATTTTTTTCTTTTAGCTCTGAGTCTAGAGTGAAGGGAGATAGAGCATAGAGTGGTGCGATTATGTAAGAAAATGCAGGCGAAATTGAGAATGAGGTGAGGGTTGCGGAAGACCATGCGAGAGAATGGCTCAAGACGGTTTTGGAGGGTATATATACGGATGAAAAGAAACGGCCGGAAAAATTGAATCACGGGAAGTTGTTCATCAGTGTCAACAGAATGCGGGCAATTTTGCCAGAGAATTGCAAAGTTAGAAATACACGAAGCCACAACCCCTTTTAGTGTTCTTATATTGCCGAAAAAAGGACCAATCTACCCCCAACTTTTGGGCCTATTTTGTCGCAATGAGACGTTGAGGAGCAATTTTAATTACAAATCTCCACTCTTGTTTCCACTGCCATTTCCTCGAAGGGCTTTACACCTCCGCCCTCTTGCCTTCCGGGGGTCGTTTGTCTCTTAACTTATTTGCACTCAAACCCGCAGGAATGATCCTCCCCAGTCTACACGAACAACTCCTGCTACTTCATCCCTACTGCTGGGTATTTTATGTTGAGTGAGCTACTTTTCCATTGCGCTCCAAAAAGAAGTAAGCATTGTAGGAATTCGGGACTCACGACAATGGTGATAATCACAAAATATGATGTTCAGATGGAGGCATCCAGAAGGCATTTTACTTCCTCTTTTGCTATATACGCAACTTATAAAAAAAACACGCTTCACCCACAAAAAAATATCCAACTTTCGAGCCTCTTAAGAGGGTGCGATGTCTACAAGGGGAGAGTTATTTTAAGAAAATAAGGTTCTTTATTCGTTCAAAAAGGATACTTTTTACAAAAATATTGTCAAAAATATTCTGTAAAAAAAACCGGGTTGAATGTTCAATATTTTTGTATAATTTTTGTGGGACAAAATGGGTTATCTTGAGCTTTTTTTCTTAAGAAGAAAATTCAAAGAAAATCTTAAAGCTTAATTCTTTGAAACAATTCATACAAAAAAATTTATTCCATCATTTTCTATTAAAAAATCAATAAATCGATTAGATAGGTAGTACATTATATATAATTTTCTCAATAGCTGTGTGTGCCTAAAACTTCATTTCCGTGGTGGAATTTCACGGCGAATTGAACTTGAATTCATCACGCGTAATCCAAAGAACTACACAAATTCCACCATTTACTGCAAAACCACATCATCCTGTGTAACAATGTGCGCAAACAATTAATTACACGAAAAGAAAATTTTATGGGCCACAAAAATGTCTTAAAAGCACTTACAATTAAGAGACACTCGCCCATTATAATGACTCTGCTGTTTCCAGAATGATGGTGTTTTTTTGAGCGGGAGCACGTGGTTTGTTTAAATTTTGCACAATATTTACCTTTTGTTTGTGAGAGGACAAAATATGGCGATATGTAGGTATACATAGAAGAGCTGATGATGAAAATTACGTAAAGATATATACACAAAATTGCTTGTGAGAACTTTTCCAAAAAAAAAAAAGAACAAGTTCGGGGTAGTACACAGTGTTGCACAGGAAAGTATAAGCGCGAGTAAAATTGCCTAAATTAGTCGTAAAAAAGATTCGTTAATTAAATAAAGTGTTGAGGCGAGTAAGGAGAAAAAAAAAGTTGACGAAATGTTCGCGGAGAGTTGCTTGGAGCGGAGTTTGGATGAAAATCTAATTGAGTAGAGGGATTCTTTTGCTCATGGAGATTCATATCAAAAGTGGCTTTGGAATGGATTAAAACACACAGAATGCTAATTAAATGAACGAGTAGCCTTTTTGTCTGTCCCTATGACTTTTATTGGTGTTCCGGAGGATATACTCTTTCTTCTTTTTGGTGATGATTTTCAAGGGGCAAAAAATTCCAATTATGACTCTCCCCTGCGTGAGTTTCTTCTTGGGAGTTTAAATGCGCGGGATTTAGCTCGTTGAGCCATAAAGTAGGAAGCTTACTTTGGGAAGGTGTTTCAAGATGTTCTGAGCATATTTTGTTTGGGTTTTACATCTTACAAAATGGGGTGAAAAATAAAATATTTAACCATTCTCAAGACATTTTGAAGTAATCCTGAAGATTGTGAAGTATTTTAAGTTCTTTACGCTTGTCTGACCTATCTTTCTATACTCGTGGCTTACCTGAATAGTTGTGAGGCCGGAGATTTTTTTTTATTCTCGTGCGTATAAAGGCAAAATAATAAGTTGGAGTATCTTGTGTAAGACGAACGGTGCGAAGAAGAGTGAAAGACTATAAAAGACGATGAGAATGAGGAACTATAAGTCTTTGATATTTTGTTATATAGATTCCCATGTTGGTCTCACTCTCTCGTCATTCATCAAAATGCGTGTATAGTTTTCGTTTTTCTTCCCAACACATCGTGTGCTGCTTTTATTGTTCTTCGTCGGCTTGAATAAGAGCACGACAGAATGATGAGTTTTGGTTGATTGAAAATTTGTACTTTGTGCGGCTGAGGACAAGAGCCTTAATCTTTCTTTAATAATCCCCCATCCGTGCCCCGGTCGAATGGCCTTAGCCGTTAGTTTAGAGAAGGTGAATGTGGGTGGTTTAGAGGGTATGATCTCTATATGAGGATTACATATACTTATATGTCAACTAATTTTGCAAGTTTAATGCTGTGCACACCATAAAGTTCTCAGAGGGCACAACTAAAACTACATACGTTATGTGTGGTGATACAGGCAGTATACGATGATGGGGACAGATCTTTTCTTTCACTCGCGTGATGGCGTCTAATTGAAAATGATAATTAAACTAATTGAAGACGATGTGCCACATTAGACTAAAATTACTATTGCAGTCGACACGAAGGAAATACAAGCGACTCCGTGATACGCTAAGAGGGTAAATTTCTAAATATGACACTCTCCGTATTATCGCATTGACGAAGAGGGTTTACAACATGAAAATGATAATAGCAACACGTGACAGTGTGCAGAAAAGCCCGCTTTCCTTTAGCATTTCCATCACCTAGAAAATCATCTCCGGGACGCAAGAGATACGGAAATGGAGTTTTGTGTTGTTGAAAACACGCGCATTTTCGCAATGATACAACATAAAAGCACAAACATCCAAACAGTGATTCTCTCCTCCTGTTTTTCCCATCATTTTGCAATAATAAGACACATTTCATGGGAAACTGGCGAGGAGATTCCTTCACCTACAATAGATGCTTGAAACCCTATTAGTGTTATGAACTGCAAAAAGGCGGCAAAACACGCCAGCTAAATATTATCATTGTCAAGATGTTGCTTTTGGATTATCATTACTTCTTATTATGTTGTCTCTCCTCACTCTCTCCCTCTGTAAAGTCTGAGAGATTTTATGAAATTTTTACAATATAAAAATTTGATGAACTTTCAATTTTTCATAATTGTTATTTAAGTTTTAACACTATAAGATCTCTTAGGTTACAACACTAACAATTAAAATATTTAACGAGAGTTTCTTATTAATACTTTATACCGTAAAAATGCCCAACTTTTGCCAACTTTAGCTATAAAATGAGACGAAATTTTATTTTCTATTGAACTTTTCATCATTCTGCAGCTCAATGAAATTCCTGAATTAACTAATCCTGATAGGTGTTGAATGACTTCTTTGTAATTTAAAGATTTGTTTCGGGTTGGAGGGATTGGTTTTATTTTTCTTTTGGAAACAATTTTATAGCTTTCATGAGAAGTGACTCGAAAGGTTTGCAATCTATCGATTTTTGGACCTTTAATGACTGTAAGTTTAACATCAAACAGAAGGTATATAGTTGGCTAGCTTGCGATGGTATCTGGGTGTCTAAACATCCCTGAAAATATTCAGAAAGTTCAAGTTTTTTTTAGGAAATAAAAAAATAAATAAATAAAAAAATAAAATAAAATAAAAATATTATAATGAAGTCCTAGATTTAACTTTCTTGCTCTCTATTCAATGCAATTTAAGATTTATTTTTAATCAAATTCAAGTTCTTTAATCAGAAAATCATACATATTTTCCAGGACAACTCCGTAAAATTTGGATTTTCCTGGGCTTGGGCACGACTTAAAAATTTTAAGACCAACTTAAAATTTTAAGTTCGACTGAGTAGTGAATTCCGTTCTAAAAGAAACTATTTTTGGGCTAAAAGTAATTGAAAATCATAAAACGAGGATTTTTAAACGTTTAAAAATGCCAAAATATTAAAAAACAATGTTTGAAAAGAAACTTCTTTTTTTCCAGGCTCGTTAACTTAATTAGATACGTTTTTTTCTAAATTACTTGGTATATCATAGAACTTGAAGTTCTACGATTTAAAGCAGCCTATAAAAAATCTTACACATTTCAACGTCTTTAATTTCAAATATAGGTTGTATATCTAGCATTTCTTCATAAAAAAAATAACTCAGATAACATAGGTATAAAGATAGGCACTTTAACAGTACCTATATATTTTTTGCCTTGTAGTGAGATTATTCTATAAAATGAATCTTAATTGGTTCTTTTCTGAGAAATATTCCCTCAAGTTTTCATTTATTCTCAATGTAAGATGAAAAATGGTTTTTATATGCATTTTATATAGGCATTTGATAGGGTATGCTTAATTGAGAAAATGGGATGAAAAATATTCACAATTGCTCAATAAAGCTTCTCGATTGCATCAATCAAGAATGGTAATCGTGAGAGCTTCAAATGCTTCTATTATTGCATCAAAATATAAAAACAAGAGACTTTAAAGTTATTTTAGAAAATTTTCTCTGTGTTTTCAATCAAGTATTGAGTAATTTCTTGAAAATTGCAACAAAAAAAAACTAATAAAAAGTTAAATAAGAAGCAAATTAAATTTCGTTCAACTCGGGATGTGTTTTTTGTGAATTTTATTTTTAAATTTCATGGTCACTGCCGAGGGCAATTGGATGGGTAATAACCCAAAATGTTTTCAAGACTCCATAAGATTATTGAAAGTTTATTGAAATCCCCTCCCAAATGTGAGCTAAACGTCTTTTGGCAGATGGTGCGGTGGAAGAGACTGGGAAAGGAGGAATGATAGAAAATTCGTTGAACTCTAAAATCCGACAAAGCAGACAAAACACAAATATTTGGCTTTTTTTGTCCATCAAACCACAATCGATGATGGCGTGAAAAAAAAAAGACCTTCTTCGCTGCAGTGAATTTTCTTTATCACCTGAGAAGAAACGTCACGGTAGACGGAGAAGAAAGAGGAGAGAGAGAGAGAGAGAGAGACGAAAGGGATTTTGAAGTGCGGAATTTTATGAGAAAAATAATGAGTTCTCCACGTTAGATTTCCGCACAACTGCATCGAAATAGGTTGACCGTAGAAAATGAGCATGGTGGTAAAAGTACAGCGTGATTATATTGAACATTGTACTCAAAAAATACATGCATGACCATTGTTCTTTGGTATTTGATGATTTTTCTCAACAACTCTGTGCGAAAGCTTCTCAAAATGCAAAAACGCACTTAATTTGCACCTGGTGCGTCTCTTTTATATTCCCAACAAGCCCAATGAATATATCTCTTAATTTTCATTGAGTTTCTCCACACATAGACACACACTGAAAAGTGTTTGTGAAAATCCATTATGCCTCCAACTACCATGGTGCACGTACTGTGAGCCCATTGAAAAGATTGGTGGGAGGGAGGTAAATTTCTCAGAATTGACGCCAATTGAAGTGCTATGCGAAAAGAGAATTTCTTTCTTCACCCAACACACCTTTCCATCAACAATGGGATGAATTTCCTTTAGCGGTTGAGGCTTGGTGAAAAATCTCTCTCTCATATTTTTCTCTTCAATGTAAAAATGAGCAAAATGCACATTTTACGGGTTTTTTGTGTTCCACATGAAAGATGGTTTTTTGGTTGTTTCAGGTGTTGACTTTGCCTGCTCTAAGTGCATTTCTGCATAAAAACTTCCATCGAGACTCTAAATGCCCTAAATTATTCACTCAACCATTTTTGGATGAGATCTTTTCAAAATTTTACTTAACTATATATGGAAAATGTAAAATTTCTTTTTGGTTATATCTTTTTTGAGTAATAGATAGATAAGAACTTTTCACGTGAAGCTTGAAAAATTGTTAAAAATTCAAAATATAACAACTTCCAAGAGATTTTTCACCAATCTATATAGCAAAATATATAGCGTATCTAGTATTATATATAGGCAAGAAGGTAGAAACGTGGTGAAGCCTGCGAAGAAGGGTGACAAATCGATTTTAATTCTTTGTCTCACCGAAATTCATCACCCCCAAGGAAAGGTATATGTAGCAGTGTGGGAGTGGAGGGCTAGAAAATGGGTATTTCGCGTGATTTTCCCATCCTATCTACCCGAAGGCGTGATGGGGAGATTGGTGAACCAGTAAATAAATGGCAAAATGATAACACACCCGGCTTCTTGCAATTTCCCACCGTCAAGCGGCAACTCTGAGAGGTATCCCTCCGGGGGTGGAGGTTGTGGATGTAAAATCGATTGACACTCTATATATTTTGAGGCGTCAGTCTTCAACTTTTTCTTACCCCGTACTACCCGCACAGCGGGTGAGTTGGTGGAGGGATACACCCTCAATTTATTTTTCTCATACAACCATAACCACTTTTGGGACATGATTGGAATTGACAAGGAGATATTCGGCCCCACGAGGCGTGGTGGTCGTGCTTGCTTATACAGGAGTTTTGTGGGCGCGACGGGGTGGCCACAATATCCAAGGCGATCAGTTACATATGGAGCCAATTATAATCGTCCTCCAGGAGCAACTTTTGCCCAACAGAGAGTCATTATCTTGTCGTTGGGCTGCGGACGGGTGTGTGTGTGTACGTTTTGAGGAGCTCCTGGGGGTGGTGGTGGAAATCTCGTTTAGTTTGCGGCCGAGAAAAGTCTCCCTGAGGAAAATGCATAGGGAAAGAAAACTCAAGTGCGTAATGAAAATTCCTTCAAGTCTCATTTTCTTCAGGCTTCACGTGTAACGTTCCTTACTACAGTGGGAGAACTTTGGGTCCTCCATGCCCACGCACAAGAAGCTTGGTGGCAACATTCGGTTGGGCAATAAAAAGACTCTCAAGTATTGGATGGAAGATGGGAGGGTGGGGGGAATAAAGTGTTTGTGTTTATTCTTTTGAAAAAGCTTTAGGAGGTGAATTTTATCGTTGACCCTTTTGCGTGTCACCAATCTCTGAGTATTGGGGGGGTGGTTTCTGCAGGATGGGTGGGAAATCAATGGACGCCAACACGAAATAAAACCATATTTATCCCATTTTGGGAGTGTGCTCTCCCCAGCCAGGCCATTTTCGCACCACTCCAGAGTGGGTGCCATCATGGAGCCATCCAGAAAAACGAAGAGAAAGTGAACCATTGCGGGTGGTGAATGGGGATGCTTCCATGGGTGGGGTGGGTTTGCCAATGGACGAGTGCAGAAAAGCCCTCGTCGCAGTGGAGCTTATCGCACTATTTTGGTCACGTTCCGAGGATATGCAGTATACACACACTAGACTCACCAAGCCATATAACAGGGGTTTACTGCCACCCCATCCCCTTGTGAGCTTTCACCCCGTTGATCGTTCGCCTCGGACTCTTAAAGTCATAACGATTCTGGGGCTTTCTGATGCGTGTGCAGAAGCGCAAAAATGCTTGGACAGATTACTCTGTGTGAGAGAGAATATTACACTGACAATCCAAACATTTATTCCGCCCCCTTTTTTTGTGCCTTCATCCCCCACAACACTCTCAACATACCCCCAACCCTTGATTCATCGTGATAGAGAATGGAATGTGGTTCCTACAATCTTTAATCCATGTTCCATTTCTTGAGCATCTCTCAGAGATTCTAACACAAACATGCCTCCCCATACACAACATACAAAATATCTTATATCAACAACTGAGCCCATCACTTGAGAATCCTCGGCAAGCTTGTCAAGAATATCTTATTTTAGGATGAAAATTTCTCAAGAATTTCGCCTTATCTCGAGGAATGCAAAAAATTCGAAAAACGAATTGTTATTGCTTTATCTTTTTGAATGTCAAGTATTATTTTGAATTAAATGTGACGGGCGTCTTTTTTTTTCTTTAAAAATTAAATAAAAAAATTCTATGCGAATTCCAAGCTTTTCTTCGATTTTCATTAAAACTAGAAGAGGAAAAAGAACCAAATCTTCATTCTTAGAATAGCAATCTTTTGAGATTTTAATCACAAGGTTTCCTTTCATTGTGTTTAATTCGCCGTCATTGGCAAAATCAAATATGAACGCCAACGCATGTAGAGCTTTAACCAGGCGCCTCCATCTGTGAGATCTTCATGCAAATTTCGTACTTATTGTGATGATAAATTTTCCACGAAAAATGCAAATGATTTAATGTTCGTAAATTGAGTAATTTAACTAGGAAGGAGGTTGAGGCGAGAAGAGGAATATGGTGCTAAATAAATGTTTGGCTTTGATGGAAGAACTTCCCAAGTCCAATGCTAAATCAATAAAATTATACACCGCTTCTGGGTGCACTACAGGGAAATATCTAAAGGCGAATTTTCTTAAGAGAGAGCGAAGAGTAAAAAGTGGCGGAAATTCCTGAGTGTATGTAACACAAGGTGACAGAATGTATTTGTTGTGTTTCCTTTCATCCCTGTGATTTCCTTGTCGTCTCTACAAGGAATTTCGTGTATTTTTTCAAGAGGGGTAAATGGAAGGAAATGGATTTCACTCGGGAAAATATCTCACTTCCACCAAGTTGGAAAAATTCCTTCACATGTGTAGGGGGGTGGTTTCTTGTATCTCCCATGGTTTTCAATCCTTTTTTTCTCTCTCTAGTTCCTCTAAGAGAGTATAACAATTCACATCAGAAAAGACACAGTTGGAGACTTTTTCGGGGCAGACGTGTGGGTGAGATCAAAAAGGAAAACGGAAATCAATTGCAGACAATTTTTCAATTTTAGCACGTGCAACCATGGATACAATCCAAGAGATGGGGGTTGTAAAAAAAAGGCCCTCGACTTGGTACGGTTGTGACAGGGTGTGGAGAAAGGGGTGGTAAATAGAAATATCAAGAACAATCCCTAAACTCGGAAAAAGTTGAGAAAGAGGGTATACTTTGTGCTTTTGAGGGATGACGCTTAAGAGACTTTTCACGCTGAGTCAGTTCGATGGGGTTGAAACTTTCTTCAAGTGCTTTCGCGCGACAGAAAACCACACCGCCGATCCATCTGACATAATCCCTCCAGCTGGGGGTGAAAGTTTTGTGGCTGTCAAAGCCACAAAAGTACCACTTTTTCATACATATTCACTTTTTGGTGCTCCTTTTTCACGAATATATATTGACGTAATGTTATGCTCCTCATTGCGCGGGCATAGGCTGCGAGGGGGGGGGGTGTATTTTCGCTCACTCATACCATTCATCAAAGGCATTCATTTCCATTGAAAACCCACCAAACAATCGTAAATCAAATAAATAAAATTCCAGACATCAAACTCTATTAACCTTTAGAATTTACCCTCTTTGTGGTGGTTTTTCCGTCTCAACATTTTCTCTCCCAAAAAGGTGGATGAATTGAAAAATCCCATTTCACTGCCGGTACCCCCACATCCCTTTTGCCACCCTCCGCCCAATTTTGTATGCCAAATAGAGAAATGCTGCGTCAAGTTGCCATTTGACAAATGGAAAATATCCTTTTGGTGGCACTTTAGGGGATGACTTTCGCTGTGGGCAAACTGTGTGACACTGACACGGAACGACGGGTACTTTTTCCGCAAAGGCAGAATGAAGGTTTTCCTAGTCAAATATTGGGTGAAATTCACCATTCAGACAGTCTTAAGAAATCTTAAGAATTCTTAAGATTTCTTAAGTTTTCTTAAGAAAAACTTAAGATTTCTTAAGAAAAGTTAAGAAAACTTAAGAAAAGTTAAGAAAGCTTCAGATTTTTTAAGAAAAGTTAAGAAAACTTAAGATTTCTTAAGTTAGACTGAATTAGAAGGCTAAATGTAATATTTTTTGATGATTTTTAAGATTTTCGATGTCTTAAGACTATCAAGAGCATTTTTTTAAACTTAAGAATAGAAAATGGTACTTACTTAACAATTTAAAACAAAACAAATGCTATTTTTAAAGACAAATTCAAGTGTAGTAAGGTGTTCTTTCTTTTCATTTTTATACCTTTTTTTCTGTTAAAGAATTGAACTAACTGACACTCAAAAGCACGGCTAAAAATTATCATAATTTTCCCAAAATATTTTCCTGAGTGACTTTTCCCAAAACACCCCCGGAAAATCCCTCAGAAGCATTCAGTGCCTTTTCAGCAAGTCTTAAGAATTCTTAAGCAAATTTCAGTGCATGATGATTTGTTTAAAGCGAATTTTCGCGTTTTTCACGTGAAAAACCACCAATTTTCCACCAAGAATTTTCATAAACTGATGGAAAAAATTGGAAAAATATTTTCCTGAGTGACTTTTCCCAAAACACCCCCGGAAAATTCTTCAGAAGCATTCAGTGCTCTTTCAGCAAGTCTTAAGAATTCTTAAGCAAATTTCAGTGCATGATGATTTGTTTAAAGCGAATTTTCGCGTTTTTCACGTGAAAAACCACCAATTTTCCACCAAGAATTTTCATAAACTGATGGAAAAAATTGGAAAAATATTTTCCTGAGTGACTTTTCCCAAAATACCCCCGGAAAATTCTTCAGAAGCATTCAGTGCTCTTTCAGCAAGTCTTAAGAATTCTTAAGCAAATTTCAGTGCATGATGATTTGTTTAAAGCGAATTTTCGCGTTTTTCACGTGAAAAACCACCAATTTTCCACCAAGAATTTTCATAAACTGATGGAAAAAATTGGAAAAATATTTTCCTGAGTGACTTTTCCCAAAATACCCCCGGAAAATTCTTCAGAAGCATTCAGTGCTCTTTCAGCAAGTCTTAAGAATTCTTAAGCAAATTTCAGTGCATGATGATTTGTTTAAAGCGAATTTTCGCGTTTTTCACGTGAAAAACCACCAATTTTCCACCAAGAATTTTCATAAACTGATGGAAAAAATTGGAAAAATATTTTCCTGAGTGACTTTTCCCAAAACACCCCCGGAAAATTCTTCAGAAGCATTCAGTGCTCTTTCAGCAAGTCTTAAGAATTCTTAAGCAAATTTCAGTGCATGATGATTTGTTTAAAGCGAATTTTCGCGTTTTTCACGTGAAAAACCACCAATTTTCCACCAAGAATTTTCATAAACTGATGGAAAAAATTGGAAAAATATTTTCCTGAGTGACTTTTCCCAAAACACCCCCGGAAAATTCTTCAGAAGCATTCAGTGCTCTTTCAGCAAGTCTTAAGAATTCTTAAGCAAATTTCAGTGCATGATGATTTGTTTAAAGCGAATTTTCGCGTTTTTCACGTGAAAAACCACCAATTTTCCACCAAGAATTTTCATAAACTGATGGAAAAAATTGGAAAAATATTTTCCTGAGTGACTTTTCCCAAAACACCCCCGGAAAATTCTTCAGAAGCATTCAGTGCTCTTTCAGCAAGTCTTAAGAATTCTTAAGCAAATTTCAGTGCATGATGATTTGTTTAAAGCGAATTTT